>NW_006256901.1:10269173-10742432 GCF_000478725.1 Eutrema salsugineum | reverse complement strand
ACCAGTTGGCTGATATTTTCCACTAGGCTGCAAGTCTAAAGTTTGCACAATCTCTTTAGCAAGCTAGGACTTGTGGACCTTAGTCGCCTGATCATAGTCCTGATCCATGGACATCACACTCTTTTCCCTTAACAAGGGTTTTGTCCCATGAGGTTTTCCCTTGTTAAGGTTTTTAATGAGGTGATGCTCATGGGTCTTCAAGCTTAGCAATCTAAACAACTTCGATGGCTAAGCTTGAGGGGGAGTATTGGTCAAGAAAGGTTCTATGCTTTAGGGCTTGAATCGGTGTTAGCCTTTAATAAGGAGAGAAGGCTCAAGGGATCACATGTGATGTTTAAGGAAGAAGAGAGTTGGTGTCCGTACAATGGTCCCCCCTTGGCGCGTCGTTTACACTTGGTCTTGTGACCGTTGGAGCTGTCACTATCTCTCGGGATCCATGCTCAAGACTCACATGTTTCCTTATGTCTCTAACCACTTTCTTTTGTATTGTAGCTTAGCTAAACCTAGTTTCTATTCTGTCTCCTCTATATATGTATCAAAGACGAGAATGAATAAACACACTACTTTGGGAACTCTTTCTCTCATCTCTTTTGCACACTCTCTCAAATCTCTTTATTCCGCTTAGTCTCTAAATATTCTAACAAATTGAGCATGAACTTGAATTCTCATTGTGATCACTTCTCTCTAAAAGGAAATATGAACTCCCAATGCATTCAACCTCTCTCTCTCATTTGTTCTTTTTGCTTGAGGACAAGCAAAGGATAAGTGTGGGGGAGTTGATATACTCATAAATTGCATCATTTAGTGTACATATTTTAGTCCAAATCATGTCTTATCTCATGCATTTTAGGTCTTTAGGCATTGTTTTAGGACTTAGAAGAATGCATTAGGTCCAAGAGAGTTTTGCATGGTTTGGAGTGTTAAACAGGTGCTTTTGGAGCCAATTTGGAGTGGAGGATGTGATTCAGATGAAGAAATGGAGTTGGAATGATCAAAAATGGTGAAAAGGAGCAATTTTGGGTTTCTCGGCAAAATGGTGTACTGAAGGTCGAAGGTTCTCGGCCAAAATCCTTCCCGCGGGCAGCTTTCTCGGCCAAAAACACGTACCGCGGCCAAGTCCCTCGGCCAAAAATCCCGAGTGTAGATACATTTCCGAAATCGCGTCACCATAAGATCTTGCCGGCCGATTCAGCTGTCGGAGTCTTCATAGAAGTTGGAGATAATTGAGTCCAGAGTTCAGAACAGTTGGAATCAAAGAATTTGGACCACGGAGCTTAAAGATATGGTAATCGGAAGACGAACAGGTCTCGCATCTATTCCGGAGCAATCCGATACTCCTGAATGATCGCCTGTCCGGGGAACCTTCCGGTCCGATTCAGCTGTCGGGTGATTCACCAAAGTTGGAGAGGATTGGATCACGGTTCCATAGCAAGTGGAATAATGGAATTCGGACGCGTGAGCAGAAAGTTGAGCTTGTCGGAAGAAACCCCTGTCTCGCTGCCGTCTTGGACCGATCCGATGAGCTCCGAAGAATGCGAAGGACGGCGCACTTCCAGGCAGACTCAGTTTCCGGGGTCTTCATAAGAATCAGAGATGTTTGAGTCCTCTTTCCATAACGTCCGAGATCATCCAATTCGGATCTATGAGCAAGAAGTTAACGTCTCCGGAATGGACGCATGTCTAGACGCCTTTCTCTGATCGTGTAAATGCATTGCGAAGATGAGCCCTCCAAGAAGCCTTCCACTTCCCAAGCGCCGATAGTTTCTTCACCAAAGATCGAGCTGAATGAGTTATCTTTCTCATGGAACTGGTTTCAGGTCATTTGGAGTTACGAGCTGAAAGTTACACTGAACAGAAGAGAAGCTGCTCAATTCGGGTTTTAAGAGATGCGACTGTAAGCTAAGTGTTGTGTCCTACCTCGGCGTGAATACCTCCGCATGTTATGCCGAGGAGGCATGTTTACGAAGCCTTGGGACTATACCTCGAGGTAGGACTTCGGTATTTCAACACCGAGGCTCCCTTGATCACCAAAATGATCCCCAAACGACTAAGTGTTGAAGCAGACCTTGGTGTGAACCCTTCAGCATGCTATGCCGAGCTCCTATGTTACACAAACCTCGGGTACCAGGCACCTCGGCATGTATGCCGAGGTCCTCATCTCTCCAACCCAGATCACAAACAAATCCTCTTCACGTTTCAAAGCTTTAACCGGATCAAATGCCAAGTCTCATGCATGTTCTTCAAGTGTTCATCAAAGTTTCAACCCAGCACATGACCCCCTGGTGTATGGCCCTCGGTGTGAGACTTCTTCAGATGGCGAGGGGTGGCTCCAGCAACCCAGAAAGGGCGGGTCAGTACCCAGTTTGTCCTGGGCTGACCCGGCCCACACCCTTTTATATAAATAGTTTTTAGAGACTAAAACCCTAGTTATGCTTTATCTTATCCTCTAATCTGATTTCTCTTTGTTTTCTCTCTACTTCTTAGTGTAAAAACGAGTTTGATCAAGAGATAACTAGCAGATTTAATCATCTTAAAGCTGTTTCTTATCATCTAATCATCTCATCTCTGCTTCTAATCATGATTAACCACCACCTCTTGCAAAAGAAATGGTGTGTTAATCATGATTAGTGAGTAGTTATCTTTTAAGCTTCTAGGTGTGTAGATTAGGGTGCTTAGATGATCGGTTTATGATGTTTAGGTTCTAGATTCTCATCTCCTTTCCTTAGTTAGCTGCTCTTAATGCTAGATCTTTGCACATCACTCTGATCTAAACCTTAGTCATTTCTCCACCCACAAGGTGTTTGATGAAATGTCTGAATGAGCTAAGCTAAGAGTTTATGCCTTTTTCATCATGGGAATGATTTGTTAAATGCATGAATGACATATTAGAACTGTTTCTTAATGCTCACTGATTCATATTTCACAAATGATGATTTGGTTTGAAAGTGGATTAGTGTAGAGATTAATGCCTTCATGAGAGGATTAGTCTAGATTTGAGTTCTAAGTTAATTGGTTTTGAGATCATGTGATTGCTTGTTGCTGCTTTCTGTGTAAGATTCGGTCTCTTTGAAATAGAAACCGTTTGGTCATTATTAGACTTGATACTTTATGCTTGTTGATTGCTTGATCTTGCTTAAGGTGAATTAATCTTGATTAAGTGATTTACAAAGAGATTATTGTCATGGGAATGAATTAATCTGCTTTTGAAGTCTAGACTAAAGAGTAACTTGCATTGCATTATTGTTCTTAGCATCATGAATTGATATCTACAGCACCCTAATCAATGATCACATCTAGAGGTTTAGCTTTTACCATTTGCTTAATCACCATCATCTTGTTTGGCTTAATTGTTTAGTTCACTAATCATTACTTGTTTGTTTCTTGTTTATATTTTCACTTGTTACTTGTCACCAAACCTGTCTTTGATTAGCTTGACTTAAGAACTTATCTTATAAACTAGTGCCTAACTACCACACATATGGATTGACACCCCTTATACTACTTTGACAAGGGGATTGATAACCCATCTAAGAGCCTCAAAACTCTTAGTTATCACCTCTAGATCAAACTTCTTTAGGTTCCAACAAAAAGGAGGCGAACCTTTTCATGAAGCTTGGGATCGTTATAAAGGCTACATTAGGGAATGTCCACATCATGGTTTTACAGAGACATGCATCTTGAATTCCTTCTACAAAGGTCTTGAATGGACATCTAAGGCTCCTCTAAATGTAGCAAGCAATGGAAACTTCATGACAAGGACTGTGGAAGAAGCTTACATCTTGATTAATAATCTTGCTGCAAGCAGCAGAAACAATTGTCCTGATCAAGGAAGAACATCACGTTCTACTTCCCATGATCATAAGGAGATTGAAGAACTTAAAGCCATGGTGAAATTGTTTCTCCAAAATCAGCAGCGTTCTGTTAATGTCTGCGAAGCAGTTAATGCAGCTGAGATTAATCATCAACTTGGAGCACAAGATCACACCCATATGAATCTCCAATCTGCTCCAAAATCATCTCCAACCTCTAGAGACAACAAGCTCGAGCTTATGGTGCAACCACTTCTTATGAAGCTGCAAGGATTAGCAGACGATGTGGATATAAGAGTAGACTGCTTATACACTGACCTTAATGGTCAATTTGAAGCTTTTTCCACTCATGTTGATAGCATGGACGTGCAGCTATCGCAAATCATATATAGTTCAAAAAGCACCAAAGCTATGGAGCGACAAATCGCTGAGGTACATGAAGAAATCACCCAAGACATCCGCAACCTTGAGCTTAAGTTAGACAACATGAATGATCTTGGGTACAAGTTAGACATCATGAATGATCACCTCAACAAGAACAATGAGGAGTCATTTCAGAAGTTCACTAACCTCTCAACTCATTTCAAGATGCTCGAGAAACAAATCGGTCAAATTGGAGAAAGTGTGAAGAGAAAAGATGGTCACCTTCCGGGAAAAACCGTAGACAATCCAATGTGGCGTTGCAATGTCATAAACACTGATGGTGAGAGAGAAGTCACGCCTATTCCTGGCAATGAGGACACTGAAGTTGAATCTCCAGCATGTCCTAAAGAGTATGATGCAATAGGAAAAGTTCCACACCAAAGGAAGCTTCATAAGATAAATGATTCGGTGAAGTTGTCTTCTCCTGCATAATTGAAGGTATGGAATTTCTTGACTCTCTATGTGACACAGGAGCAAATGTGAATGTGATGTCTAAAGCAATTGCAACCGAGCTGGGGATGCGTGACATCAAACCTCCTCACGGTTCTGTTGAGTTTGGAGATAATTCAAGCACGATTCCGTATGGTTTCGTAACGGATTTGATGGTGCAAGTAGGAGGGTGTCTTGTTCCTGTTGATTTTCACATTCTTGAGATGGAAAATGACTCTCCCAGGGCGTTAATATTTGGAAGTTCATTCCTTGCAACAGTGGGGGCAGTTGTTGATTATCCCAACCGAAGAGTTTGTTTTTCTAAAGTCAAAAAGAGAATCCTCTATCCTGCAGTCTGTAGTGGTGGAAGCTCTTACTGTATAACCATCTACAAGGAAGAGAAGTTGATTCTAGACCCTGGAGATAACAAGGGAAGGTGCCAACACGTTTCTATACAAGCCCCTTTAGTCGAGCCTAAGAGAGTTTTTGAGTCGAGAAAATTAAAATACAAAGCAAGGAAGTCTAAGCGCAAATCAAAGAAATCTAAGGACAAAGCTACCTCACCTGGTGCAAGCTCGACATCGACCTCTCAAGACCCTATTCGAGACGTGGAGAAAGATGGTAATGCTAAAGTAATCACCCCACGACACGTCCAGCCCCGCCTCCGAAAGCAAAACCTTCCGAGCTTCCTTGGTTTATGCATATTGCGAATTACCTAGCAGCAGAGGTCGAACCGCCACGATTCTTCGGCTACAACAAAAAGAAGTTCTTGCGTGATATAAGAAGGTACTTTTGGGATGAACTATATCTTTATAAGTAGTGTGCAGATAACTTGTTTCGCAGGTGCATCTCTGAAGAAGAAGTTCCAGAAATCTTTTTTCATTGTCACGGATCTAACTATGCTGGACACTTTGCTACTGATAAAACTATAGCGAAGGTTTTACAAGCTGGTTATTGGTGGCCTACCATGTTCAAGGACGCCCATAAATTTGTATCTAAGTGTGATGCTTGCCAAAGACAAGGAAACATCAGCAAACGAAATAAGATGCCACAAAACTTGATTCAAGAAGTCGAAGTTTTTGATGTTTGGAGAATCGAATTTATGGATCCTTTTCCTTCGTCTTTTGGAAACAAGTACATCGTTTTTGCTGTTGACTACGTGTCTAAGTGGGTAGAAGCTATAGCCAGCCCACAAATGACACAAAAGTAGTAATGAAGATGTTCAAGTCGATCATATTTCCAAGATTTGGTGTTCCGCGACTCGTCATCAGTGATAGTGGTTCTCACTTCATCAACAAAGTATTTGAGAATCTCTTGAAGAAAAATGGAGTGAAACATAAGGTAGCTACACCTTATCACCCACAGACAAGTGGCCAAGTGGAGGTATCAAACAGAGAACTCAAAGAAATTTTGGAAAAGACAATTGGACCAACAAGAAAAGATTGATCAGCAAAGCTTGATGATGGTCTTTGGGCATATAGAACTGCGTTCAAAACCCCATTGGGCACTACACCTTTTCATCTCGTTTATGGTAAGGCTTGTCATCTTCCATGGGAGTTAGAGCTCAGGGCATAATGGGCAATAAGAAAGCTGAATTACGACATCCAGACAGCAGGTGCAAAACGTTTGATTCAGCCAAATGAGTTAGACGAGATTTTTCATAACGCCTATGAGAATTCTAAGATCTATAAGGAGAAGATGAAGGAGTTTTATGACAGGAAAATAGTTCATAAGACTTTCTCACCTAATGACCAGGTTCTACTTTATAACTCACGTCTAAAATTGTTTCCCGGAAAGGTTAAATCACGATGGTCTGGACCTTTCAAGATCAAAGAAGTTTTACCATATGGTGCTGTGGTTCTATGGAACCGCCAAGGAGGCAATTTCACTTTCAATGGACAACGTCTTAAGCCATATCTTGAAGACATTCAAGAAGAAAAGGAAGATCCGATCTCATTAGCAGATGCGCCTAATGCCTAAAAGACGACCAAGTCAAGCTAACGACTTAAAACAAGCGCTTAGTGGGAGGCAACCCACTTGGTATTTTACTTATTTCCCTTTGATCTTTATTTTCTATTTTGTTGCTTTTTTTTGTTTCATTTAATTTCAGGTTTTTACAAAGAAGAGCGAATAAAAGAAGAGCAGAAATCATAAACCGGAAAACGGCAATCACTCCGGCCTGCACTGCCATCCTTCCAACCGCGACTCATTCTTCCGGCAAGGTAAGTACATCTAAACACTTCAAATTTCTATTTCCTTATCCATCCTTTCTTAGATTTTATCAGACTGAGGACAGTGTGAAATAAGTCTGGGGGAGGATGTTCATCCGTTACTAACACAATTTGATTTGTTTTGAGTTTGTTTTCGACATATAAAATTTTTCAAAAAGTTTTTCAAAATGTTTTTCAAAAAGTTTTTCAAAATGTTTTTCAAAAAAATTTTCAAAATTTTTCCCAAAACGTTTACAAACCAGGAACATAAATAAACAATACTATGATGATTTATACCAGTGTGCTTTTACGCTATTTCCTCGTTTTTTGCTATTTCTGTGATTTAGGCCTAGATTAGGCGGTAGCTAGAGTACTTACACTACAAACTCCTACCAGAGGACTTCTATTCATGGAGATTATTTCTGACAGGATATACTAGCTCATTTTATTTGGACTTAATATTGACTTAACTTTCTCATTAAAGCTTTAGATCAGGGAAACGAATCATACATTCAGGATTCCTTTACCCCTTTACCACTCTTTGTTGATCCTGAATGGCTAGTTCACCTTTAGCTAGTTCCCCACCGTAACTCAGCCTCTTTCAAACCACATGCACTATTGTTTATCATTGTCCTATATACAGATATGTGCAAAAACGTCGGAGAGAAAGAGGATCAACGCAGTTTTCAGTCACTAAAGACAGAGACCTGCAATTTCATTGGAATGATTCAACAATAGGAGAAACTCAGTTTGCCTTTGAAAAACTTCAAAATCTTGGTAAATTTTCGTCCTTTAGACTCTCTCTATCTATAAAAGGTGTTTCCTCTTTCCAAAAAAAAAAAAAATCGAAAAAGAGAATAAAAGAAAAAATTAAGAAAGGAAAGGAAATAAAAACCTTAGAGAGTCTAAAAGGATCGAATTTTATACTTGAGGCAAGCTTGATTCGATTATTTGGAGTTTTGGAGATCATCCATCTAATTCCTAAAAAAAGATCTAAGTCTGGGGGAGTAACTGTTTACAACAATGGAGGAAGATTATGCCACAGCATTTGGCAAAGGAGAAGTAACTGAAATTCTGCGGTCATCAACAGGTCCTTCTCTCTCTTGCGGTTTTGCATCCTCCAGTTCTTCAGGTAACCCGAAACACTTAAACTCCACCACTTAAATAGTCCTTAATTACCAAACGCCGTCTACCCTGAATGATGTTTTTAATGAGAATTCACTGTGCACTTAATGAATGTAAAGAGCTAGTTTACTGGAAGTTAGATCTAAGTGTGTAGATTTTCGCATGACGGATCAACGGACTAGTTATTTTTGTATTTTGGTGAGAATTTTCTAGACTAGATCCAGATAGATGTTATACGATAGGTTATGTTTAGAAGGACGGTCACTGAGATATTGTTTAGTTCCTGTGGGTTTTTAAAGATTCTTTCATGGCTTGATCTATGTTTTGTTTGAGGACAAACAAAGGTTTAAGTCTGGGGGAGTTGATAACACCGGATTTTGACCATTTTTATGGATCGTTTTAATATCTTATGCAGGTGTTTTAACTCTGTTTTCAATGGTTTTTATGTGATTTCTATATTTTAGAGTTTTAAAAGACTTTTCAGGAAACTTTGACTAAAGATGTGCAATTTGGAACAAATGAGCAATTTTGGATAAATGCAGACCATTAGAAGTATGGTACTCGATGGAGACCTTTTTACCGTCTGATCATCCACAAAATTTGAGACAACATTGAAGAGACAACCAGCTTTCTAATGCAATTGGTTTGGAGACAATCCAACGGTTATATCCTCAGATATTCTCGATGCACTAAAGACAAATAATGCAGTCTCGAAGGAGAGCATAGGCCGCGACCACGGCCAGACCATGATTCCCCAGGGTCAGGACCACCGCGACCGCGGCCAAAACACGTTGACGTCCGAAAATGACCTAATTAAAGCCCAAGTCCAGCCCAATACTCATTCTTCAAACCCTAGACGTTTCTAACAAATTAGAAGGCTATATATACTCGTTTTAGGTCATTCTAATGACCAAGTCGTGGAGAGAGCAGAGAAGAGCCGCATACCTCGGAGTTGCCATCTTCAGGAGAAGAAGGAGTCGCCAAAGGAGCCATCATCGATCTCCATCTTCATCCTCGTTCTTCGTTCTTTACCTTTCTCTTATTTAATTTCCAGCAACTACAATACTTCTGTGATGTTTTTATACACTATGATTGAGTAATTCCCTTGTTGGGTTTTAAGGGATTTTTCAAAGGAATTCATGGATTGATTTCTGGTTTGTTAGATTAGGGTTTATCTTTAGAGTTCTTCGTCTAAATCTGCGTTTCGTTTATGTGGCTTGGATCGATCATCTAGCTACTGCGATTAGGTTGATTTACTTACCTAAAGTGTTGTCGAATCGATTAACCCTATTTAGATGAACAAATTCCCTTAGACGGCGTGAGTCGATCTAAAGCGTTTTGTGAAATTATCAAACTAATTTGTTTAGACACTTAGAGAACTGAATGGGAGTTTAGTAAATCTGAGTGAATTGATTTGTGATTAATACTACGTGAGTAGGTTAGTCTCTGTTTGATTTCAGGAACACATCTATAGAAAAATATATGTTTGATTCTCTTGTTAGTTAGTCTATGATTCCCGGTGAATTCTTTAACGCCCAACACCTTCTCGTATTGATTTGATCTTATTGTTTACTAGTTTTTATGTTTATTATTTTCTATTTTCGTCACTGTTTACAACCCCAAAACAAACACCCATATTTTCATCTTAGCTCAGTTCTCATCTCAAGTAAACTCGTATTGCAGTTACTTGGTCTTCAGTGGATCGACCCCTAAGTACTACAACGTACATCTGTGCGCTTGCAGAAAAATAGGGTTAAAACCTGAGCACATCAAAAACCGCAAGAGAGAGAAGGACCTGTTGATGACCGCAGATTTTCAGTCACTTCTCCTTTGCCAAATGTTGTTGCATAATCTTCCTAAATATATGTTGTAAATAGCTGTTCCCCCAGACTTAGATCTTTTCCGGGAATCATAAAGATAATCTCCAAAACTTCAAATAATCGAATCAAGCTTGCCTCAAGGTTAAAATTCGATCCTCCTAGACTCTCTAAGGTTTTAAATTTCCTTTCTCTTGTTATTTTTTTCCTTTTTTTTATGAAAAGGGAAATAACCTTTTATAGAGAGAGAGAGTCTAAGTGATGTGGACATCGACCCTACCGACCCATCAAGCATCGAGAGACACATGCCGGAGGTCCAAGACAGGGCCATGACTCGGTCCAAGATCAAACAGATGACGAATAGATACAAGAAGGCACTACACGTCTTTATAAACTCACTGGACCCAAACGATCCCCTGTTACCAGACCTACAAGTCATACACGGCTTAAACGACCTTTGCGACCAAATCGGGCCCGAGAACATGACTCAAGGAGAAGAGACACCAGACCATCGATTCTCACAAGACCAATGTGACATCTCTCGACCAACTTTTGATTTAAAAGCTAACAGTCCGAGCAGAATTTCTTTTACAGGCTTAAAACTTGAAGAATTCGGAGATAACCCAAAAATAGCCGATGCGCGAGAACTTTTGGCCGATACACGAGAACTTTTAGCCGAGAAAATGAAGCTTCAACGGCAAGACCACCATGACGACAAAATCGACCGTACTGGAGCTAACATTCCTCGACCAAAATCATCCCCTGAAGCCAACGCTCGAGACAGAATTGAATTCAAATGAGCCGAACAAGAAATTGTCGATGCCACACTCGTTTTAGCCAAGAAATGCCATGCAACGCAGGCCAAGCCACCAGACAACCTAGAACTGACCAACAAAGGTAATTTCTCTCGACCAAGTGCATATTATAAGACAAATGCACGTGGAATTCTAGCAGGCGAACGTACAGAATTGGAATTGCTTCACAACATACCAAGTGGACGCGATAACGAGCTAACCGAGGCCGAGCGACTAGCCATACAAGAAGAAACGGTCATAGAGCTTAAGGAACATGAAGATCAAGATTATCCGGCACTAGAAGACGCCTCAAGCAACCCAAGCCACAGCAGGCCAAGGCAGGACACTTCAATAAACACCGAGGCCGCACACGACACCAAACGAGCTGCGCCACCCCAAGGTAAGTGTTTCAATTATTTTATTGTGCTTGCAGGAGGAATCAACATCGCCAGCGACTAAGTGTCAGAGTTAAACGACTCAACTCATGTAGTTTAAGTCTTATTATTTCAAACTTTCCATTTCTGTAATAAATGAAACGATGAGCTTAATTTGTTTCTTAGACTAGGTTTGTTTTCTTTGAGTTTTATTTACTTAGTCCTATCGTTTTGAGTCCTGAGTCGAACCCTAGAAGGTTCAAGCTGACGAACCATTTTATAAATTCCTTTGCAGCATTGTAGTCCGCAGACTTTTTCCCCATATCAATAAAATATCGAACTTTCTTCAAAGTTTACCCGAGAAGCGATTTCTCTTTGTTCTTAGTTTGTTTGTGCGATTCAAGCAAGATTTGAGCCTTCACCGTATCAGAGACTCACCATCCCTCTGTGTTGTGAACTCACGCCACCATCACACCCCGTTTAGATCCCACACGAGAGGGCGACCGCCTGCGTGTCAGATCATTCCATCATCGATCATTAGCCGAGCTAAGGAGAGGGCGACCGCCTGTCTTAGTTCACATCCGTATCCTCAATGTGAGAGTCACCACCGGTTCTTACATCACTAAGGGACGAAAATGTACCAAAATTTTGAAGTTTTGCCAAGGCAAACTGAGTTTTATCCTTTTGTTGAATCATTCCAATAAAATCGCAGGTCTTCGTCTTCAGTGACTGAAAACCGCATTGATCCTCTTTCTCTCTGACGTTTTTGCACATATCTGCATATAGGACAATGAAAAACAAGAGTGCATGTGGTTTGAAAGAGGTTAGGTGTGGTGGGGAACTAGCTAAAGATGAACTAGCCATTCAAGATCAACAAAGAGTGGTAAAAGGATAAAGGAGTCCTGAATGTATGATTCGTTTCCCTAATCTAATGCTTTAATGAGAAAATTAAGTCAAAATTAAGTCCAGATAAAATGAGCTAGTATATCCTGTCAGAAAGAATCTCTATGAATAGAAGTCCTCTGGTGGGAGTTCGTAATGGAAGTATTCTAGCTACCGCCTAGTCTAGGCCTAAATCACAAAAAGAGCAAAAAACGAGGAAATAGCGTAGAAGCACACTGCTCTAATTCATCATAGTAATGTTTTTTGTGTTCCTGGTTTGAAAACTTTTTGAAAAACATTTTGAAAATGATTTGAAAAATTTTATGTGTCCAAAACAAACTCAAAACAAATCAAATTTCATTAGTAACGGATGAACATCCTCCCCTAGACTTATTTCACACTGTCCTCAGTGTGATAAATCTTGGAAAGAATGGTAGAGAATATAGAAAAGTTGAAATGTTTAATTGAACTTATCGTGCTGGAGAGGGCTGCTCTTCTTTTGTGTTCGTTCTTCCTTATTGAAAACCTGAAATTAAATGAAACAGAAACAAAGTAATGGAAATAGAAAATAAAGGTCAAAGGGAAATAGATAAAATACCAAGTGGGTTGCCTCCCACTAAGCGCTTGTTTGAAGTCGTTAGCTTGACATTGTTGCTCGATTAGACTTAACCGGGGTCGTGACACTCCTTGATCTCATCATTGGCCGATGATGGATCAATCAAAAACATCACTTCTCTTTCGTCTTCACTTTCGTCATTGGCTTTACACGCTGTCCATTCACTGTAAATGAATTGCCGGTTTTGTCTCATAGGATGATGGCTCCGTATGGTTTGACTTCCTATATCGTGAAGGGTCCTGACCATCATGAAACGTATTTTTTGGAAAAAGCTTAAGACGAGAATTGAAAAGAAGAACCTTATCGTTAGGAGCAAAAGTTCTATGAATAATCTTCTTATCATGATATGCTTTAGTCTTCTCCTTATAGATCTTCGAGTTTTCGTAAGCATTGTGTCGGATTTCTTCTAACTCGTGAAGTTGAAGTAGTCTTCTTTCTCCAGCTGTTTTCAGATTCATGTTCATCTCCTTGATAGCCCATTGCGCCTTATATTCGAGTTCTACTAGAAGTTGACATGCTTTTCCATAAACTAGGTTGAATGGTGTTGTTCCTAATAGTGTCTTGAATGTTGTTCGATATGCCCATAATGCGTCGTCAAGCTTGGTAGACCAATCCTTGCGATGAACTGCAGTAGTTTTCTGCAAAATCGACTTGATTTCTCTGTTTGAGATTTCTACTTGACCGCTAGTTTGGGGATGGTATGGAGAAGCAATTTTATGTGTAACTCCATTCTTTCTAAGAAGATTCTCGAAAACTCTGTTGATGAAGTGCGATCCTCCGTCGCTTATCACAATTCTAGGAACTCCAAAACGCGGGAATATCACAGATTTAAATAGCTTCATGACGACCTTTGCATCGTCGGTGGGGCTAGTGACTGATTCAACCCACTTAGAGACGTAGTCTACTGCTACTAGATGTATTGGTTTCCAAAAGAAGTAGGAAAGGGTCCCATAAAATCTATTCCCCAGACATCGAAAAGTTCGACTTCGAGAATAAAATTTTGAGGCATCTCATTCCTTTTGCTTATGTTGCCCATCCTTTGGCATTTATCACATCGCGATACATAAGCTTGAGTATCTTTGAACAAAGTAAGCCACCAAAATTCTGCTTGTAAGATTTTTGAAGCAGTTTTGAAGGTTGCGAAATGTCCTGCGTAAGACGAGCTATGACATCCGAATAAAATTCCTTCCATCTCTTCTTCAGCCACGCATCTTCGGAATAACCCATCAGCACATCTCTTATAGAGATAGGGTTCATCCCGAAAATAATGTCTTATGTCTTTCAGAAACCTTTTCTTCCTATAACCTAAGAATTGTGGTGGTTCTACATCAGCTGCTAGGTAATTTGCTATGTGCCTAAACCATGATGTGTTGAAAGCACCTGCTCGTCGCATGAGTTGACGTGGTGGTGCAGGATTGGAATTGGTGGGGGTAGTATCTATAGCATAGATATTTTCCTTTGGAAAACTATCATTTAAGGGCAATCTTTCCTCAACTCGAATTCGTGAAAGATGGTTTGCAACTCCATTATCTGCTCCTTTCCGATTTCGAATTTCGAATTTCGATGTCGAATTCTTGCAGTAGGAGGATCCATCTTATCAACCGAGGTTTAGCATCTTTCTTAGACATTAAATATTTGATTGCAGCATGATCAGTATGACTATAACCTTAGATCCTACGAGATAAGAACGGAATTTCTCAAATGCAAATACGACAGCTAGAAGTTCTTTTTCAGTTGTAGCATAATTGCATTGAGCTTCGTCTAGAGTTCTGCTTGCGTAGTAGATTACGTGCAGTTTCTTATCTTTTTCGTTTGCCAAGCACTGCTCCGACTGCATAGTCACTTGCATCGCACATGATTTCGAATGGAAGTTCCCAATCAGGTGCTTGCACGACTAGAGCGGAGACAAGAGCTTCTTTGATCTTATGAAAAGCGGCTAAGCACTCATCATCGAACTCGAAGTTCGTTTCTTTGCAAAGCAAACGCATAAGAGGTCTAGCTATTTGAGAAAAATCTTTTATGAAACGCCTATAGAGTCCTGCGTGTCCTAAGAAACTACGAATTCCTTTTACGTTTGTGGGAGGTTGTAGGCTTGTCATGACTTCGATTTTAGCTTTGTCAACTTCAATTCCTTTTCCCAAAATTCTGTGCCCAAGCACGATTCCGTCTCATACCATGAAGTGACATTTTTCCCAATTTAATAATAAGTGCTTATCTTCACATCTTTGCAGAACTTTACCAAGGTTGGCCAAGCATTTTTCAAAAGAAGATCCATAGACAGAGAAATCATCCATGAATACTTCCATGAAATCTTCAATAAAGTCTGTGAAGATCGACATCATGCACTGCTGAAAGGTAGCATGTGCATTACACAGTCCAAAAGGCATACGTCTGTAAGCGAACGTGCCATATGGACAAGTGAATGTCGTTTTTTCTTGATCCTCCAGGCAAATAGGAATTTGGAAAAATCCGGAGTATCCATCAAGGAAGCAATAATATGGGTGATTAGCTAACCTTTCTAGCATTTGATCTATGAAGGGAAGTGGAAAATGATCTTTCCTAGTTGCTGCATTCAGTTTCCGGTAATTGATGAACATACGATGTCCAGTTACTGTTCTTGTAGCGATCATTTCATCTTTATCATTTTTAATGACAGTGACTCCTCCTTTCTTTGGAACAACATGAACTGGGCTAACCCAAGTGCTATCTGAGATAGGAAAGATTATTCCATAATCTCCTTCTTGAAAACATCCATGAGATTAGGGTTCAGTCTCCTTTGACTTTCAATTGAGTTTTTAGCATTATCCTCTAGACTTATCTTGTGCATACAAAGATCTGGAGAGATTCCAGGTATGTCATCAAGCGAATATCCTAAGGTTTTTCTATGCTTTCTCAGCTCAGTCAACAGCATTGTGGTTTCTTATACCGTCAAACCAGAGTTTATTTTGACAGGATAAATAGAATTTGGTCCAAGGAAAGCGTACTTAAGTCCGACGGAAAGAGGTTTAAGCTCGACTTTAGGAGCTTTAAGCTTGCTCCAAGGATCATTAATTGCTGCGGCAGTGTCTTTAGGAGGTGTTGGAATGTTTTTTTGGTCCTTAAGATCTAGATAGTTTAGAGGTTTCCTATAAGTTTCGGATTTATCAAGCATACGCGCGCACTCACTCGAAATTTCTTCAAGGAAATTGTGTTTGTCTTTTGCGGGTAAAAGCGTGACACTTAAAGAGTCGTCTAGAAGCAGATCTTCATAGACTTCCTCAATAATTCTGTCTTACTCATCAACCCAACAAATTTTGCCATCCAGAGTCGGTTTATCGAAACTTTTGTTCATGTCAAACTGCATAACTAGACCGGCTAGATGAAGGTTGATTTTTCCTTCAGGAACATTGATTATGGCTCCGACTGTAGATAGGAATGGTCGTCCAAGAATAAGTGGATCCTTAGGTTCTCTTTCTAGTTCTAGAACTACGAAATCGGTGGGTATGGAACATTTTTCGATTTTGACATGAACATCAATTAAGATACCTACAGGTTGTCTAACGGAACGATCAGCTAATACTAAGGAAATTTTAGTGGGCTGGAAAGTGTAGTGTCCTAAACGTTTTGCTACTGAAAGAGGCATCATGTTTATGCTTGATCCTAAATCACAGAGGGCACGCTCAAAAGCTACATCATTGATGGTGCATGAAAGTACAAAGCTTCCAGGATCATTTTTCTTTTCAGGGATTCGGCTTTGCAGGATAGAACTACATTCATGGGTTATCATCATAACACCTTCTTCAAGAGTTAAAGAATTTGTTAGAATACCCTTCATGTATTTTCTTAAAGCGGGAATCATAGCACAAGCTTCTACGAAAGGTAATCTCACATTTAATTGATCGATTAACTCCTTCAGCTTAGCTTTTTCTTTCTCTTTCTTATGGGCTCTTAAGGCTCTAGGATATGGAGGTTTAGGTTTATAGACACGAGTTGGTGGAGGTGGAATCGGGTCTTCTCCAAGGATTTCCCAGGATGAATCTTCTCTTACTTCTTCTCCATCCTTTTCTCCTACCACTTCTCTTTCAATGTCTCCAATCGTGATTCTTTCTCTTTCTTTCGCCTTTTCCTTACCCTTTTCCTCATCTTCGGGATCTTTAGGAAATTCAGGCTCTTTGTAAGCTAATCCACTCCTAAGTGTGATAGCTTTCACATGATCGGAGGGATCTGCTTCGCTTGAGTTTTCGAAAGCATTTTCACTTGGCTCCTTTTCAGAATTTTCTAAGTTTTTAGAACTAGTTTTGATCATCAGGCTAAGGAAGGTAGAATTTTTCATTGAAATCCTCTTGCATTGTTTTTAGTTCAGATCTAAGATCACTAATCTCTTGAGACCTAGATTTTTCAAGCTCTAGAATTCTTTTGTTTAGGTTTTCAGCTTCAGAAGAGGGAAACTAGGATATGGAACAAGATTAGATTGAATAGCCAAGATTGGTTCGGAAGTTGGTGTCCAGGCAAGTTCGGAAGACAGTATTCCGCGGTCAGAAGGCTCGCGACCGCGGTGAAACAGGTCTTGGCCGCGGTCAGCATCATCACGACCGCGGTGAAAGCTTGGTTTGCCGCGGTCCGGATGAATGGACCCGCGGTGATCAGAAACGAATGGAAAATCTTGAATTTGATAGACTTTTGCAGTGTTAGCCATCCCTTGATCATAAGAATCCATTGGGTTGTCCCAGCCGTCAAAGTTATACGTATTGTGTACCTTATTTGGTTGTTGCAATCCAAGATGACTCATTATGTGATGGAGACACTTCATAACTTCCGAAATCTCTTCTTTCTTCTCAGGAAGTGCAGAATTACCAAAGGTTACTTGATTACGGATGCTGTTTGCGAAATTTTTGATGAAAACGTGAGCATCTTCTACAGATCTAGTTGAGAAGTCTCCATTACTTTCTGTGTCGAAAGAGTGTCGTAACTCTGGAGTTATACCGCGATAGAAGATACCCAGCAGGTATTCCTCGGTATATCCATGGTGTGGACAATTTCTTTGGTATTCCCTAAATCTTTCCCAAGTATCTAAAAGATCTTCATCTTCTTTTTGTTTAAAAGTTCTTATCTTGTTTCTTAAGAGATTTGAACGATTTCTACTATAAAAACGATTTAGGAAATCAGTTCTACACGCTGCCCATGTTTTTAGTGAAGCAGGTGGCAGAGATTTTAGCCATTTGCTGGCATTATCTCTAAGAGAGAATAGGAAAAGACTACACTTCTGGTAATCCCCATTTTCTGTAATGGTTGCACATAATTCTTCAAACGTCTCGATATGGTCAATCGGGTGTTCGGAATTGTAACCACGGAATTGGTTTTGTTGAACTAAATGGATATATGGTACCTTAATTTCGGTTTTGCCATCCTCAGGTAAGGCTGGTTAAATAGCTCTTCGATCTCCCAAGAATTTCTCGAGTGAATCAAAACTTCCAATCAGTTCATCATCATCTTCATGTTTTGTCGATCCGATTAGCTCATTGTCATCATAGATCGGTTCTTCAAACTCATCATCAGTCAGGTCATCGTCCCTTGGATCACCATCCACACGAATTGGTGGATCACCAAGAGTTCCCGGTCTCTCATCGCAGAGAAACCTGAAAAATTCAGAAGAAAAAGTAAAAGTAAACAAGCGTTCTAATGGGTTTAAACTGGGATTCGCAACGAAACAAATCAAAGTCCCCGGCAACAGCGCCAAAAACATGATTGCGATTGTAAACGCGGGGTGTTTTGTTTTCGTTTTACTAAGCTTCAGGTTTTAAATTTATAACCCCTAAATGTCTGCAAGTTCACAGATGTGCGCTGTAGTACTTAGGGTATCGATCCACAGAGACTTAGTTGTTTCAGTACGAATTCACTGCAATGCTTAAATCAGATTAGAACTAAACAGGTTTGGGTTTTGGTTTTGTGTGTTTTGGTTGTCACTAAATCGAATGGAAGCAAGTAATAAGCGATTGAAAAGCAAATAGAATTGAAGGTTGTAAGCAATGAAAAACAAACGTTGGGGCTCAAGGGTAATTCGCAGGGATTCATGGACTAGGCTATGTCGATTTTAAACAAGTGATAAAGGTAATCAACTACGTATGTTCTAGAACTCGAGGCATGGAAGTATAAATAGCCTACTTTCGCAGCACTAAACAATTATCTCTCGCAACCCTGATCAGTAGGTTTCCACTCTGAACCTGGAAGGGAGAAGATGCAATAGCAGAACAAGACTCATCAACATTAACAACTCAACTACAGGTAGGTTTCCAACCCTATAGAATAATCGCTCGTTTCACCCTAGTTCAGACAATCAATGAAAACTTTCGCAACATATCATATCAGATCGGCTTCTAAGTGGCCAACAAAGAATCACGCAGTAAGATTAAAGGCAAATGAAGAACATCTAGAAGATTATAAATCCTAAATCTATCAATTCATAAGCAAAGACACATGAAATTCCCTATGAACAATCCCTTTAAACCCAACTGGGTAACTACTCAAACATATTGTAAACAATTATCACAGAGTATTGAAAGTTGAAAGAAATTAAAGAAAAGAGGGAAGAAGAACGAAGAACAGAGGCGACTACGGAGGCGCGATGATGCTCTCCAGCGGCGGCTCCTTCTCCTTAAAACGGCGGCCTCCTCTCTAGGGTTCCACACGAAATCTCTCTCTCTCTCTCTCTAAGTTTGTGTTTTTATTCGTCTCCCTTCTTTAGAATGACCTAAAGAGGATATTTATAGCTTCTGGAGTGGTCTTGGACACTTAGGGCTTCAAAAATAACGAAAGGAATTGATCTGGGCTTTAATTAAGTTGTCTGGAAAGTGAACGACCAAGTTCCGCGGTCGCGGTGGCTCTACCCGCGGGAAAATAGGTGTTGGCCGCGGTCCCGGCTAATGCGCTCTTCCGGAACTGCATTTTCTTTCATTCTTGCATCGGGAGTATCTAAAGATCTAACCGTTGGATTGTCTCCAAACCAAGTGCATTAGAAAGCTGGTTGGATCCTCTATGTGGTCTCAAATTTTGGGGGTAATCAGACGGTGCGAAGGTCTTCATCGCTTGTCATACTTCTGATGGTCTGCATTTATTCAAAATTGCTCATTTGTTCCAAATTGCATATCTTTTGCCCAAGTTTCCTGAAAAGTCTTTTGAACTCTAAAACATTGAAAAAACTTTAAAAACATTGAAAACAGAGTTAAAACACCTGCATAAGATATAATTATGATCCATAAAAGTGGTCAAAATACGGTGTTATCATGGTGGCTCGGGAATCGCATGGGCTTCTCTTGAGTGTTGGAGTATCCTCATCACTCGACCTCTTGTTCTTCGTCTGGCTCGGCTCAGCATGTACTCTCCAAGAGTACTATCATCGAGTATTGCCTCAGAGCTGTCACCAATGTGACGGCTTCTTCGAGACTCGGTTTGTTCCATTTTCCTACAAGACAAGATAATTCATGGAAATAGAGTGAATATGGATGCTGAGTTTAACATATTAACGAGCAGTGATACTAATCATAGTATCAAGAGATTGGTTAAAACAACAAGCAAGCATAATTGATACTAAATCAAAAAATCGAGTAGTTCATGACCAGATTCGGATTTTTGATGTTCTTGACACAGAAATTTCCTAAACATTAGTTTAATTGAGCAATTTCCATGTCAAATTATAGATTACCTAATACTAGTCACTAATCACACAAGACTTGATCAAATTCATCAATTTTACTGTTCCAAATTCGATTTCAAAATTCTCAATTCCTCTAAAACTAGATGTTAAAATCGATTTTCAGACATCCTGGAAGGATAATCTATTGTTCTTAAACTATTTCCACCACTAATAAACCAAGATTTGGGCTTTTTAAGAAAACCCTAAATTCCAAAATCAATTAAAAATGGTGAGTTTGAGCTTCATACCTTGCTGGCAAGAGAGATTCAATGACAGATTTGAAATCAGCTTTGAAAAAGAGTGAGGATGGGTCTAAGAATTTCTTAAAAGCTTAAAAATTGAAAAAAATGTTCTATCTTCTAAATCTCCAAGTCTTTTGGCAGAGAAGAGAAAAAGGTGTTTTGATCCAAAAAGTGCATCTTCTTTCTTTAAAAAATATTTTTGTTGAAGAGAAGAGAAATTTTCGGGAATTAAAAAGCTTAAGGAAACTTACCTTACTTGTCTGGTACGCAACAGGGAATTCAAAACTTACGGAAAATTTGAATGGGCTCTTCCGGGAATGTTCCAGGAATCGTCGGGAATCACTGGAAATATCTGAAAAGCAACAGAAATCGGAGGTTCCGTCTCAACGACCAACGGCCACAGTCTGGAGACGCGCGACCGCGGTAAATGTAGGCTCGGCCGCGGTCACATTCACGGTGCCTTTATCATTTCCAGTTGCTGGAGGTTTTGCTTCTTCCTCTTGAGGAAGCGGCTTCTTTCCTTTACTCTTCTTTCGTACTTTAACATTGGTTAAAAACCCTTTCATGTTCTCTATCAGTTCCTGGATCTGGTTCTCACTAGTTTCTGTTGCATCTGGTGGGATGATGATCTTGATTTTCGCAAAAGCTCTCGGCTTCTCCTTGTCATTCTCTTTTGGCTGTCTACCTTTACTTGGAACATCGTCTGGGACAGTAGGGTAAAACTTCCTGCGATCTACGTTGAGGAAGACAGCATGCCGGTTTACGTGATCGATTACTGCTCCTACAGTAGCTCGAAACGGTCGCCCGAATATTAGTGGTCTCTCCTTGTCTTGATCCATTTCTAGAACTTGGAAATCTGCCGGAACAATTTTGTTCCCAACTAGAACTTGCCGATCATGAATCGCCCCTTCAGTATCTTTTTGAGACGAATCTCAAAAGATTACATTAACTATCGATGTCCTTAAGGTTTTTATGCCCAATTTTTCAACAAATGTCTTTGACATGATGTTGACATTGGCTCTGGAATCGCATAAATAGTCTGTGAACTTGATTCCTGAAATGAAACATTGGAAAACAAAACTTTCCGGGTCGTCGGTTTTTGTAAGCCTTTGAAATGGAGAACGTTGAGGTACCTTGAATGGTGGTTGCTTAGAATCGACATCCTTGTAAAGTGGTATAAAGATTGGGGTTTTTTTATCCTCTTCATCGGTTTTGGCTCCTTCTTCGGGCAGCGTGGTTATGGCGTTGCAAAATCTCTTGGGGTTGTCTTCAACTCTTCCGGGAAGAGCTCCATTTAGTCTCTTCTTAGAGTCGGCTGTTTGGGCAACTTGGACGTCTAGCTTCTTGACGTGCGAAGATAAAGTTTCAAACTTCCCATTAAGATCATTGTACATGCAGTCAACTTTCACGTTCATGTCTTTAGCTGTTTTCTCATTTGTCATAACAAGCTGTTGGATAGACTGTTCAAGTCTACTGATTTGCGAAGCTATCTGGTTTGTTGTGACTCCTTGATGTTTTCCAAACTGATTGTTAAATCGCGTACCTTGATAGTTGTATGGCTGTCACGGCTGAAAGACTACGGTCCCTCCGAAATTTCCACCTTAGAACTTGTTTTGGAATGGTCTCTACTGCGGCGGATAGTGCTGGTCTTGAGGATTCTCCACATTTGGATTGCGATAAGAGAGATTTTTGTAGTTTGCGTTCCGGAAGTTGTTGAAAACCATTGTTGAAGCGATTCGGATATGGTGTTTGTGCTCCAACATAGTGATAACACCCGATTTTGACCACTTTTCACTATTGATTTCAAATGCCTTTAGGAACTTTTCTTATGATTTCCATGTATTTGTAGTTTCAAGGCTCTTTTCAGGAAACTTATGGAAAATGATAGCAAAATGGATGAAATCCACTTTTTCAGCTCAGAGTTAGACCGTCAGAAGTTTGGTAACAAATGGAAGCCTTCTCACCGTTTGATCCTGCTCAAATTTGGAGACAATTAAGAAGAGACAACCAGCTTTCCATAGCACTTTACATCACAAAGATCCAACGGTGCAATCAAACGATACATGGAGAACAAGATGACCCAGTTCACCAGTCCCGGAAGACTCTCACCCGCGGGAAACACATGTTTTACCTGCCTGGAAAACTCTCACCCCCGGTGGACCTTAGGACGAGGCACAAGGCCCAACATCAAAGCCCACTTTGCCATTTCTCTTCAGAGAAGTCCTAAATGAGACCTGGAAGACCTTAGGACCTATAAATACATTGTTTAGCAGTCCTAAACGGGTGTGTGCTCCTGTAATGAGATTTTGAGCCACCAAACTCTGTTTTTCTAGGGTTAGGCGATGGAGATGGGGATTCTTCTCCAGATCCATTTTTCTTTCTCCTTTTTATCTTATTAACTTTCTTTTTTCATTCTTTTGCATTCTTCTATGTCTTTTATCATTCATTGCATCATGTAGATTAGTCCCAGAGAGTCAAGTTGTTTGAAGATATCGACAAGCATATATATCATTAGGATTTCTATTGTTCTAGACCATATTATGGATCTCATCTCTTCTAAGTTGTTCATAAAGCATGAGAGTAGATTCATGACCTATTCTCTGAGCCTAGGATTGATCAGAGCCACGAGAGTGCTGTATCAGATCATCCGTACCTAGCTTCAGAAGAACATAGTCGCTATAGGAGTCGCTATGTGAGCAGACGAATTCAATGTCTAATGCATGATCTTAAGTTTAGCATGAGAGCGAGAGTTAATTGCTAGATCTAAGAGATTATTTGATTAAGGTGACGAGAATTGGTTAATCATACATATGTTTATTCTAGTTCCATGCAAATTCCCAGAAACAGATGAAGATAAATCACCTGGAAACTAATTGGAAATGCCATCATACATCGATTAGAGTAAACCGGAGAAGTCTAAGACGCCACCTATGAGTTTAAGAGTCTTTAGTTTGAGTCGATATGCTTGAGATATTCTTTTAACAATTCATCCTGCATTGCATTTTATCTCTTGTGAATATTAGATTAGGTTTTGTTTAGGATCTTAACCAAAAACCCCAAAACTTTTATTGGTTTATGACTTTGCTTACTTCCCAGATTGTTGTTTCTTGCAGATTAGACATCCTCCCTGTGGATCGCCACCCTTAATCCTACAACGTACATCTGTGCACTTGCAAACACTAGGGTTTTATAAATTTAAAACTTTTGGAGGACCAACGGGCTTGTTAAAAGACACCCTTAGGCCCGGAAGCCCATCACATAGTTTACTTCATCTTCTTGAAAGGCTGGATTAGTATGATCGGTATCACAAGGTCCTTCGTCTTCTACGCCATTGTTGGTCTCACAAGCATGGATTGGGCGATTGTTGCTTTTCAAAAGCTGGCTCATCATGTTCTTCAACTAAGTTATCTCCTTGTTGTCTGTTCCAGTCTGCTTTGTTGATCTATCGTATTCCGGACAATCATTGCTGCTAGCTTGAGCTAAATTTTCGATGAAGGCTCTTCCTTATGCTATCGTTTTTTGTCAAAAATCTCCATTGCTAGCTGTATGAAGTGAAAGTTTGTATTTTGGTTGCAAACCTCTGTAAAATGTGCTCAGCAGGCTTGATCCGGGAAATCCATGGCGAGGGAAGTCACGTTCATACTCCTTAAAACGCTCCCAGGCTTCATAAAACGGTTCAGTCAGTCCTTGCTGAAAACTTGAGATCTTGGTTCTCAACAAGTTCGACCTTGACTTAGTGTAGAAGTGGTTCAGAAAAGAGGTTTTACATTCTTCCCAGTTATTGATCGATCATGCAGGCAAAGATTTCAACCAACGGTGAGCTTTATCTGCTAATGAAAAAAGGAACAACTTATACACTTTAAATAGTCTTCTGGAACTTGGTTTGTCCTCATCACGCTGCAGATTTCTTCAAAGAGTTCAATTTGATCCATTGGATGTTCGGAAGGAACTCCATGGAGCTGGTTTTGTTTCACCAAAGAGATTATTTGAGGCTTGACTTCAAACTCATTCCGGTTCGGGAATGGTACTTGAATCGCAGATCGATTCTGAAAATTCTGAGTAGGTGCATCAAAATCAGCTATGCGATGGTTCCTGGCTTGTCTTCGGTGTTGATTTGCTTGCTGAACAGGGCGGCTAATGCGCCCATTCGGCTGCATCTCCTGGTTGTTACCATCGGCTGCATTGATAGGTGCATCAAGGTCTTCGCATTCTTCTCTCTCTCGGTTTTGAGGATTTCTTGGAGGAATTTCATTCTCTTCTCCATCTTGTCGAGCATGATCACCTTCTCTGTGATTGTTCTCTTTCGGACCCATTTTGGTCCATGTTTAAAGTTTGGTTAACAAGATCTCCAGGCTGGTCGTCGTCGGCCATTCCTTGCGTTCGCCTAAGTCTTCGAAGTTCTCTTTCGTGTCTGTCTATCTCGTCTAGAATTGGAATGTTTTCTAAAGGTCTGCGCCTGGTATTCATGAAATTCAGAAAAAAACAAAAGAATGGAAAGATAATTCAGCAACTTAAGAAGGAACTAGAGATCAAATGTCTAGAACAGAAATTAGAACAAGAAAAATAGCAAAGGCAGCAAAACAAATCTCCGGCAACGGCGCCAAAAACTTGATGTGTCTACTGCATGAGGGAACAAGTTTTACCCTTAATAAAAATAAATGAAAGCCGCAAGTGCACATCAGAATTTCATTGAAATAGAAAAGCAGTAAAGTAAAAGAGATTGGATAAACTGAATAGATAGATGAAAAGAAACAGCAAAGGTTCAAGAGAAGAATCTCTACCTCCCTAATCTAAACCTAAGAAACAAAAATTGGGTGCCTCCCTATCAAAGGGAAAGGAGCACACACGAAATTATGTCTTCTAAAATACATATTTATTGTCCTTAGGGCTTCTTTTGTAGAGAGAATGAGTTGGACTTGAAAAAAGGCTGTTAGGCTGTTTATGGGCTTATCGCAGAATTGGGCTCTCCAAGGCTGGTAAATATGGGTCCACCATGGCTGGAGGCTCTGAGGCGTGTCCAGGATGTTTTTCACCGCGGTCACGAGCTCCTGGACCGCGGTGGTTGGTCTATGATCTCCAAACTTCATTCTTCCTCTTGCTTCTTTCGCGAGACATGTCTTCAGTAAATTGGAAATAACTTATGATCTAACCGTTAGATTGCTTTGATTCCACTTGCATTGTAAAGCTGGTTGTGTTCTATCTCGTATGTCTAAAATTGAGCTTGATCAGACGGTGAGAAGGTTTTCATCGGATGTGAAACTTCTGATGGTCCGAAATTGGCCAAAAGTGGATTTTTCTCCAATTTGCGTTGTTTTTGCCTAAGTAACCTGAAAAGACTTTTAAAACTCCAAAACATAGAAAACACTTATAAAACCTTCAAAACTGATTGAAAACACCTGAATAAGATACTGAAAATGATCCATAAAAATGGTCAAAATCAGGTGTTATCAACTCTCCCTGTCCTCAAACAAAACAAAAGATCTAACTCCAGAAAAGAGGTTTGAAAATCGCAGGAACTAACAAAATATTAGAGACCATGCTTCTAAACCAAAGTAAATCATTATGCTCAGATAGATCAAGTATAGTCTAAAAAATTCCCACCAAAATACAAGCATAACTAGTTCGTTGATCCGTCATGCAAAAGTCTAAACATTTAAAGCTATCCTCCAGTAAACTAGCTCTTAACATTCATTTATAAATTCCAGTGGTTCTCATCAAAAGGACTTTAGTAAAGCAATCAAGGCTAGGTATTCCTTTATTTCGGCAAACTATTTTATTAATATCTAAAAACGGTTACAAAGTCAATATACAAAACTTCCGGAAAACAAATCATTACATATGCAGATATATGCGCTATATGTTAAGAATGATATAACATAAAAGTGAATTTGACGATGCTTTACGAATAAAGTCTTATTCGCTAACGGATAATTAAATCTGTTATTTTTCTTTTCCGTATTCTTTCTTTTGATGCGAATTGTGTGTTTGGTTAGCAACTTTTGGCTAAACCTGTTACTTACACACAGCATGATAAAACCCAATGCTTCCGTTGTATGAAGTTTTGTTTCTACAATTGGATACCAAAGCTTCCGTATCCAAATCCTTTTAACAGGGTTTAGCTTTGACTTTGTCCCCTCATCGAACAATGCATATTTCTGTTTTGGTTTCTGCATTCTTCCGTATTTCAGACTTCAGTGGTAATCAAAGCCATGAAGCATCTTCTTTCCTCTCTTTGACCATACCTGTTTATTTCTCATCAAAAAATCATCAATCCCAAAAATATTTATCCTTGGATCCCAGTTTTGTGCTTGAAATCTCCTTATCAATTTAGAAAAATTCAAAACTGAGTCACAGATTCTTTGATGAGGAAACCAAAACGTTTCAACGACGAAATGACGGAAGCCACTCGGAAAAGTCCCAAATAGAATGAAACCAACACAAATATTCTTGAAGTGTTGTCGAATTATGGTTGGACAGAAACTCTCCCTAAAGGTGAGAAGGAAAACGAGATTTTGAAATTGAAACTTCGAAATCATCGATATGGTTTTATAAGAAGCAGAACAACATAAGACGAAGAATAACAAAGGAAAATCAGAATAAATTAAGGCATAGAAAATGGAATTGAAAATTAAAACCACCAAATGAAGGGAAATACACAAAACGAAATCTAGTCGCAGAGGAAAACATCTTGTGAAGATGCTGTTTGGTGACAATGTATAGAATCTCCCATCTAGCCTTAGAAATAGAAATTGAAGAACTAAAATAAATAAAGGAAAAGTACAGCCGACGCCGGAGCCGACGTCGGCCGGACAAAAAACCAGTCGAAGAGTCTCTTCGATGAGAAAACTGCTTATCGTCTTTCGCGAGAGGAGAAAACGGTTCACGCAGACAACCACCCTCTCTGCTTTTCTTCAGGTGTACCTGTCTAAGTTCAGAAACTTTATCAAGGCTAGGTATTCAAAATAGCTCTTTTAAGGATGAGGTTCTTAGTGTTTAGAGTTACCTTTTTCTGGAGAGAAAAGACATTATGCAAAACAGCAAGAGAGGGTGGAGCTGTTGATATCCACAGTGTCCAGTCACATTCTTCTTGCCTTAAGATTCTTGTTCTCCTTTCTTCAGGTTCTCTTCATGACTCCCCCCAGACTTAGATTTTTATCCAGGTTTTAAAACCAATACTCACAAATGAATACTTGTAACCTTATCCAAATAATTTCGACTATCCTAAACTCTTTAGGCTTTTAATTTCCTTTTCTTTCATTCTTTCTTTTTTTTTTGTTTCTTGAATTTATTTTTTTTCGAAGGAGAAACCGCTTTTTGACATAGAGTCTTAGGGAGCACGAAATTTACCTCTGAGTTCAAGCTTTTTGAGGCACCATTAAGGTTTGTTATATTCTTGATGCTCCACTTTCCCAAATTTCTTCAGTCCTTCTCTTGAGTGACTGAAAACCATGTTGTTCCTCCCTCTCCGGCGTTTTTGCACATATCTGTTGATACAAACTGAAGAGGGAATGCATGAGGTTTGAACATAAAGGTTTGGGTAAAGGGTGTGGTACCAGCTAAAGATGAACTGGCCATCTAGGACAACAAAGAGTGGTAACAATGATGTAAAGATGTCCAAGATGTATATCATGATGCCTGCCTAAAACCAATGATGAGAAAATTAGATGTCAAGAGTATGTTCAAGTGAAATGAGCTAGTATATTCTGTCAGAAAAAATCTCCATGAATAGAAATCCTCTGGTGGGAGTTCGTCGTGCAAGTACTCTAGCTACCGCCTAGTCTAGTACTAACCACAAAAGAATTAGCATGTAAAGTCTAGAAGCACATGGGTCTTATTTCGTGCTACCTAAGACTCTATGTCAAAGGTATGCCTTATGGAGCACAAAAAGCTAGTCCGCGAGTCTTAGGGAGTTCTTAGCAACTTATGCTGAGCTAGTCCGCGAGTTAGTCCGGGAGTTTTTAGCAACTGTCACCCTCCACCACACAAAGAGGAGGAACCCCAGAGCATCTGACGACATTTTGTCGTTCTCTATCCGCGGACAGACCTACTCACTCACTATTTCTGCACTTTGTGAAGCTCTTAAGCTTCCATACACTGATGGCATTCACCTCGAAGAAGAACCTGATTTTGACTTATAGAGAGAGATGGGTCATCGCGTCTATGATAGCGGGAGATCCAAGTCAGCCCTTCTTACTCATCCTGCCGTGAGAGTTGTGCACAAACTCTTAGCACACAAGATTTTCTCTATAGCCAACATGGGATGTGTTTTGAAGACCGAGCTCATTACACTTCAAATACCATTAATGGACGACCCACAACTTGCCTGCTTTGCCTGGATCATAGCACAGAACATGGTGAAGGTGAAGCATGATTTACATGGTTGCGAAGGCGCTACTCCAGCTTATGGGAGCGCTATTACAGCGATACTACAAGCTGTAGGATTCGACTTCTCATCTGATGATCCACTTCCCGACGTCTGGTATGACCTACTCTATCTCTCTCGCGATCACACTATCTCTCGTGCCACTTTCGATCTAGACATGTTCGGTTATAAGTATGGCACCGAAGAGCACCGAGTCTGTTTACCTTCAGCATCAGTCCCGAGATTGTGTAACGGAGGACGTCCGCAATGGACTCCAGAGCCTGATGAGTTTTTACCCTCTGTGCCTCGTCTACCATTCACCATCAGGCAATACATGGTGGCCAAGGCAAAGCGCGATGCAGCTGCAGCATGTGCTCACTTTCAGCCATCTGGTTCGACCGGCCACACTTCATCATCGATATCGTCACACACCCATTCTGATCTGGAGCGCAGAGTTGAGAGACAAGGACAACGCTTTGCGCGCGTTGCCACCTTCCTACAGGAGCAGCACCATTTTGAAGCAGACACATTAGAGGATGAGTGATTGATCAGCACTTCATTGTCATTTAACAACCATCACGGTTCTATCATCATTTTCTTTTCTTTTATCTTATTTTTCGCTTTTATTCACTATCTTCTCACCACATTTTCATACTGGGGACAGTGTGATTTAAGTCTGGGAGAGGATGTGTATCCATACTAATCATTTCTTGCTTTGCTTTCAAAATTTCAGGTAGTTTTTAAATTTTAATATGTAATCTATTCGATCTTAAGTATTTTTCAGGAATGTTTGACACAAAACTGTGATGATTTAGATCTGTACACTTCTACACTACGCATGATAGCTCATTTGTGGTTAGCACTAGACTAGGCGGTAGCTAGAGTACTTGCACTACAAACTCCCACCAGGATACTTCTATTCATGGAGATTCTTTCTGACAGGATATACTAGCTCATTTTATTAGACCTTAATATTGAAATCTAATTTTCTCATCATTGATTTTAGGCAGGACTGATATATACATATAGGACGTCTTTTACCCTCATTTTTACCGCTCTTTGTCGTCCTAGATGGCCAGTTCATCTTTATCTGGTACCATACCTTAAACCCAAAACCCTTGTTTTCAATCCTCATGCATTTTCTCTTTAGTTTATATCAGCAGATATGTGCAAAAATATCAGAGAGAATAGAAACGATGCAGTTTTCAGTCACTCATGAGAAAGACTGAATGGAATTGGGAAGGAAGAGTATCAGAAACCTTATTAAGCTTTACAATACTGAATGGAATTGGTAATTTCGTGCTCTCTAGGATTCTATATTTAAAGGTGTTCCCTCTTTCTAAAAAAAAAAATTAATGAAAGAGAGGGAAACAAAAAGCCTAATGAGTCTTAGAATGTCGAAATTTTTGGAGCAAAAAGCAACCACTATTCGTTTGAAGAGCTATGGTTTGAAAGATTTACAAAAAGTTTACCTAGGGGAGTTAGGAGAGAACCTGAGAAAGAAGACCAAAAATCTATGGCAAGACAAAAGTGACTGAAAACTGTGGATATCAACAGCTTCACTCTTTCTTGCGGTTTTGCATAATATCTTGCATCCTCCAGATCTTCAGGTAACCGATAAACACTTTAAGCCTTACCCCTAGCCTAGATTGCATTGCTTATACTTTCTTGGATGAGAACCACCGGAATTTTTAATGAATAATAAGAGCTAGTTGACTGGAAGTGATGCGAGCTAGGGTTGCTGTCGAAAAATAGTTTTAAATTTATAAACCCTAGAGTCTGCAAGTGCACAGCCGTGCGTTGTAGTACTTAGGGTGTTGATCCACAGGGAGAGTTTTCTTTTCCTGCAGAAACTTCAAACTGGATTAGTAATCAAACTCAAAGACCAATGGGGGTTTTTTTACTAAGCTAAACAGGAAATAAAATAGATCAAAACAAAGATGAAAAACGTGTTAGGCATTAGGGTTCATCTCTAGGGTTCATGATCTATGACACAAGATATTTAGGTAAGGATTTTCTATGATTCTGAAACTAGGATAGACACTTGTAAGATTGGCTAACTCTCGTCACCATAATCATCTAATCACTCATTCATGGCAATTAACTCTCGCTCTCATGCTAGAACAAGATCATGCATTGTAGCTTGGAATCCATCTCGGCTTACGTATCCTTCGTAGGTAGCTTTTGTCTGCTACTACGGTGACGTCCATAAGATCCAGTTCAGACAACCTAGATACCACACTCTCGTGGCTCAGATTTAACCTAGGATCGGACACTGGTTAGCTACTCCAGCGTTACCGCTTTGAGATTTGGATGAATGGAAGAATCATTTAAAATTGAAATATTTTAACTTAAAAAACCTAGATGTTATCGGTCATGGGGTCCATTTTCGATGGCCCTCTTCACCCAGCAAGGTGAATACTCAGACATGGCTGAAAAAGAAAAGCAGTAAAGAAAAAGAGATTGCATAAACTGAATAGATAGATGAAAAGAAAGAACAAAGGTTCAAGAGAAAAATCTCTATCTCCCTAATCTAAACCTAAGAAACAAAAGTTTGGTGCCTCCCTATCAAGGGGAAAGGAGCACACACGAAATTAGGTCTTCTAAAATACATATTTATAGGTCTCCAAGTGTCTCTGGTCGTCCTTAGGGCTTCTTCTGCAGAGAGAATGAGTTGGGCTTGAAAAAAGGCCATTGGGTCGTTTATGGGCTTGTCGCAGAATTGGGCTTCTCCAAGTCTGGTAAATGCTGGTCCACCGTGGATGAAGGCTCTCAGGCGTGTCCAGGATGATTTTCACCGCGTTCACGAGCTCCTGGACCGCGGTGGTTGGTCTATGATGCCCAAACTTCATTCTTCCTCTTGCTTCATTCGCGAGACTGCAGAACATGTATTTAGTAAATTAGAAATAACTTATGATCCAACCGTTAGCTTGCTTTGATTCCACTTGTATTGGAAATATGGTTGTGTTCTCTATCTTGTATCCTAATGTGAGCTTGATCAGAGAGTTAGAAGGTCTTCATCGGATGTAAAACTTCTGACAGTCCGAAATTGGCCAAAAGTGGATTTTTCTCCAATTTGCATTGCTTTTGCCTAAGTAACCTGAAAAGTCTTTTAAAACTCCTAAACATGGAAAACACTTATAAAACCTTCAAAAGTGATTGAAAACACCTGCATAAGATACTGAAAGTGATCCATAAATATGGTCAAAATCAGGTGTTATCAGGAAGTTAGATCTTAGTGCAATAGATTTCCGGGGGAGTTGATAACACCGGATTTTGACCATCTTTGTGGATCACTTTAATGTCTTTTACAGGTGTTTTTACTCCATTTTCAAAAGTTTTCAAAGTATTTCTATGTTTTCGGATTTTAAAAGATTTTTCAGGTAATTTGGGATAAAGAGGCACAAATTGGAACAAAAAGACTCTTTGGATAAATGCAGACCGTCAGAACTCTCATGGAGAGACGAAGATCTTCTCACCTTCTGATCATCCCCAATATTGGATAACTTATAGAAGAATCAACCAGCTTTCAAATGCACTTGGTTTGGAGACATTCCAAAGGTTGGATCTCAAGATTGGAGACAGTCGAAGACGGCCAGCAAGTCACGCGACCGCGGCCATCAACACATCCACCGCGGTCACGAGCTGCACGACCGCGGCCAAGCCTCCATTTCCCGCGTCCACGTTACTCCCGACCGCGCCAACTCCGATTAAAAGCCCGTATTTCTGAAGTCCAAAGTCATTTCTCCGCCTCAATTCCGGAACCTTAGAGATCATGGAGTATTGAAGACTATAAATACTTGTCATTTAGGTTGTTTTTAGACACCGCCTTGATACTTTTACAAAAACCCTTTTTCCTTTAGCCTTTTTATGCAATTTTTAGAGAAGATTATTCGACTCTAAGTTCTTCAATAGAGAAGCTTTCTTTCATATCTTTTCTTTACTGTTTTTGATTGCTTTTATTAAAACCAATGATGATGTCGACCTCAGCCATGTCTGAGTAGATCCCGAGTTGGGCTTAGGGTTCCCGAAAGGGGCTCTCATAATCAATTAAGACATCTAGGTTTATAGATCTGGGATTTTAACTTTGTTCTCTGTTTATTCTCGTTCTTATTGCATGTATGCTTGATTGATCACATTGTATCTGATCTACATAGTTAGTGTTGCGAAAGTTTTCATTAAGTATCCGACCTAGAATGAAACAGACGATTTTTCCGTAGGAGTGGAAACCTTCCTGCGGCGAAATCATGAGTACTGACGAGTCCTGTGCAGCTCTTGCGTTCTCTCCCTTCCAAGGCCAGAGTGGAAACCTACTTGTCAGGGTTGCGAGAAACAGTTGGTTATGATTACGACAGTGATGTAGTCATACCGCCGTACTCTAGCTCTAGAACCCTATATTTCGATATATCAATCCCAATCTATAATCCCTAGTGTTAAACCGATTATGATCCCTGTAGAGTTCCCAAAAGCTCAGCGTTTTTAGCCATAGTTTACAAACCAATCGATTTTTACTTGCAAATTTAGATCCGCATTTTATTTGCTTTAGTTCGATATTCTACTTGCTTCATTTGCCTTTCATTCGATTTTCTACTTGCTCTTTAGGATAGATTTATTTGCTTTCTTAGTTTCATTTAATCCGTGACAAACAACCAACCTCTAAAACCACTCTAGTCAAGACATAAAGTTAGAAACCGTAGAAGAATACCAGGTACACAAATCTCTGGGATTCGATCTTTAAGTACTACAATTGATTAGTTGTGCACTTGCGGCTTTCATTTGTTTTTATTAAGGGTAAAACTTGTTCCCTCACGCAGTAGACACATCAACGCGACCGCAGTAAACTTGTTTTTGGCCACGGTTACAAACTCGAGGTCGTGGTTGATGTGTGTTTGGTCCCGGGCCGAACTGATGTGACTGCGGGAGCTTAAATGCGGTCTATTCCTGCTTCTCCTTGGTTCCTACTGGGCCGAGCAGTCTGGAACCAATCCTTCTTTTTGGTTTTTTTGGGGTTTTGATTTTTTTTGCTTTTTGTTTTTCTTTAAGAAACACCTGAAGCTAGGGGCATCTCCAACCCACCTCTATTTTAGAGGTGAAAATAGAGATTATGCTCCAACCCACCTCTATTTTCACCTCTAAAATAGAGATTGCTATTTTTTCCTCCAAATATAGAGGGACTCTATTTTTTCCCTCTATAATAGAGGTGAACTTTTTTATTTATAAAGTAGTCCTTTAACTTTTAAATCTTTCTATTTATGCAAAAAAATATATTTTTTATGAATATAAATATGATAATTTTGGTTATAGTAAATTTTAAAAACACATCAGTGGGGATGATTAAAGTATTATGTTTCTTTTTATAATTTAATGTTTTTTTAATTTATGAATTTTTACTTTGAGTATTATTATAATATGTTGAAATTTTCATAAAAAGTAACATAAGTGGGATTAATTTAAAAAATTTAGTAGTCAAAGGTTAGTATTACTATAATTTATGAAAAAATAGAGGTAACCATTGGAGATGGTCTAATAAAAACAAAAAGATCAATAGAAAAAGTAAGAAAATCTTAAAGAAAACAATACATAAATGGGCTGCCTCCCATTAAGCGTTTCTGGTTTAAGTCGTTTAGCTCGACTTGGTGTAGGAAATGACTCAATCCCATGAAGAAGACCTTGTCCTAAGATACGTCTTTTTTGAAATCTCCTTATTTTGCCTACCAGGTTCTTCGTCACTCCAAAGTTCTGCTTCAAACACCTCTGTTGCATGACGTTTTCCTGCTTTGAAGAAGCTGTCTTTGTCGACATTAGCAAATGAGATCCTTTGGTTTGGGAATCCATGATGGCTCCGGCAATTGCTAAGAAATACCATCCATGAATGATAGGATGTGAATCATCTTTGGTCTCGACAATGTAGAAATCGACTGGAACTAGGCAATCTCCTATCCTCAAAGGAATGTCATAAGCTACTTTTTTTGGTGTGGCACTCGATTCGTCAGCTAGACTTATCTTTGTCCTAGTCTTGTGCATATGCTTAATACAAAGCCTCAAAGCAGTTGCCTTGGACATCATGTTGAGACAAGCTCCAGAATCACAAAGAACATGGTTAAATCTTTCATCTCTAATGGAACAAGAGATAAGAAATTGACTTTTGTCTTCAATTTTATGCAGAGTTCGAACAGCCTTCCCTTGTTTGGCATGAATGAACAAGTCTTCTATCTCAGGAATGGATTCCTTGCGCTCACAGAAGCAGTGGCCGATCATATAGTTTTTGCATGCTGTGGCAAAAGTGATTCATTCAGGTAAGCTTCGAACGACATCATTGAACTCATCTAGATTTTCTTTGCTGATTTTGTTGGTGTAGTAGCTGCATTCTTCAGGTTTTTGGAGATGGATTGAGTAGAAAGAAGCATCAGGTGATGTTAGGTGTCTAGCTCTCATGAAATAAGTGTGGATGTTTTCTTTGGACTCCTTGTTGTATCTAAAGAAAACCTGAAGCCATCAAAGCTTCCAGACATCATCGAAACTCAGATGGGTATGAATTGTTTTGACAAAGTTGTTGAATTCGATGAGCTTCTCTCAAGATATGCTGCTAGTTATCACTTCAAGGCCAGGTGAGTTGCTTCCTGATGAGTATCCTGCGTTTGCATCTTCGATAAACAGGCCACATCCTTCATCTTCAGAGTATTGTTCTTCATACTCATCTTCACAAGAGAAAGCCATATTGCAGGGTAATGGCTTATCTTCATCTTTAGATTCCTGAGTGTTGATAGAGTCGATCAGTTTCTGAAAGGGGGGTCTAGCTACACAAGGAGGAGTATCAGACGAGCAGTTGCTTGTATGAGCCGAACAAGGCTGCTTTGGGATGATCTGACGGTTGGTCGTGACTGTGGAGATGTGAAAGCGGGGAAACGACTGTGGGCTGCGGGTAGACCAAGCACGACCGTGGTGGGATGCTTTGTGGACATGGTCACGGGGGATGCGGCCGCGGGGAAGTGTCTCTAAGGTGAGTTGCTCGATTTGCTTGCTCCTTTGCCTTCTGAGTGATCTCCTGGGTCTTCTGGCTCAGTGTATTTCTTTCCTGGATCAAGATCTTCGGTGTAAAGTGCTGAACCTTGTGCTCCTTGTCCTTGCATAATTTCTTCAAATTTCTCTTCAACCTCATCAAGTGCATAGACAACTTTGTCTAGGGTTGAGCCAAGCTCTTCGGTTTTGTCCATGACTTTGTATACCTTTTCTGAAACTTCAACTGTGAAATCATAAGACTCGTTTTTGGCTTCATTAAGGGCGTTGTCTACATCATCGAGCTTGAAGTCTAGTCTCTGATCTTGTTCTTAGTACTGCGAAGCTCAAAAGTGTGCTTGGCTTGCTCCTCTTCCATGGCGTCGAATCTCTCAGCAATGGTGGCTGCATCCTTTTTTGCTTATTCTTCTATCAACTTGACCTGATCAGAGAGGTTTTCAAACTTTTTTATGAAGAGAGTTGATATGCCATCGATTCTATCAGGAAGGGCAGTAGTAGAGACGGCTTGAGCATCAATAAACTGCTTGACTGTAGCTTCAAGCTGCTCCAAACGGTTACTGATCTGCAAGTTCTCATCCTGCTGAAGGATTTGGTGAGGTAGGAGATGAACATATGGTATAGGGCTGACCGTAGGAGGTGCGTAGGGATCGTCTCGGTTTATAGGTGTCTTGCAGCGTCCGTACGACTGATGGTTTGGATTAGGGTTCCGAACAGAATTGAGAAGATCGCACATAGACTACTCTTCTATGCGTCTGTTAGCTTGAGGAGTGCTGTAGAAACCTTCCTCATAGTAGAGATTTCGGTTCATAGGATTCATTGCTTCGAAAACTAAAACAAACAGAACCAAAAACAATAATAACTATAAAAAGTGTTCTAAAGTTGATTTACCAACCTTTCTTAGGTTTCTGCGGAAAAAAAAACGCGTGCCTTCCCTTGCAATGGCGCCAAAAACTTGATGTGGTGTGTGCGGGGTGTCAAGTTTTACCCGAATAAGAATCAATAAGCCGCAAGTGCCCAACTGATCGATTGTAGTACTTAGGGATCGAATCCACAGGGAAGGAGGATCTTTTTCTGCAAAAGCATTTGAAAGAAATATGAAGTAAGGAAGTCTAGAACTGGTCCAATTTTAAAGGGGTTTTGGGCTGTCACGCAAACATAATTTCTAAACTAAACGGGAAAAGGAAAAGTACTTGAGAAAATCGCTGGAAAACTAAGGAAAACTTAACATAAAACTCGAATGAAAATCGGCTGGGGATGAAAAATAACCTAATGACTACAAGCTTTTATGAAAATCAACGAAAACTTATAGAGGCGAGACGCTAGGCTTTTAGGGAACTTATCTCTGGGGATGAACGATTCAAAATATTTTTAAAAAGTAATTTAAAAGATCCTAGCTAAAACTTTTAGAACTCGAGTCACGAACGTATGACTACGCCACTGTCGTGGGCATAACCAACTATCTCTTCGCAACCTTGACTACTAGGTTTCCACTCTTGCCCTGGAAGGGAAAAGATATGATCTTGCTTAAGACTCGTCAACATTCACAACTCGCCCATAGGTAAGTTTCCACTCCTATGGAAGAATTACTCTTCTTAAACTAGATCTGGCCCTTAATGAAAACTTTCGCAACACTATGAACCTAAATCAGATTATAGTTCATGACACTACTCTCATGCATTAAAAATAAGTTTAGAAGAAAAAGTTCTAGGATTCGGCTTTAATAGCTAATGCAATCATCATCAAACATATATAGCCCCCATCGAAAATCCCTTAAACCCAACAATAAAACTACTCAGACATAATTAAAGAAAGCAAAAACATTGTATTAAAAAGCTGTATTGAAAAAGATATGAAAAAGAAACAAAGGGTTCAAGAGATAGGTCTCTATCTTCCTAAACTTAAAAAAACTCTAAAGAAAGAAAAGTACTTAAAACTTAAATAGAATTCATAAGCATAAAAGAGCATACGACTTAGGGTTCCTAAAACATGTATTTATAGTGCTCAAGTCATTTCTGGACGTCACTTAGGGTTTTTACAAATGAAGGAATCGATTTGGGCTTGGAAATGGGCTTCTGGGCCAAAAAGGCCAATCTCCACGGTCAGGAGGGACGTGACCGGTGTAAACTAGGTGCTGGTCGCAATAAGGATTGCTTGCCGGCTGGTTGACGGGACATCTTGCTCTTCGAGTAACTTTTGAATGAACCGTTAGATTATCTCGATGTAAAGTGTGCTAGAAAGCCAATTCTTTCATCTTTAAGATCTTCAAATTTGAGCTGGATCAGACCGTGATAAAGTCTTCATTTGAGGGTGAACTTCTGACAGTTTGACTCTGAGCTGAAAGTCTGATCTTCTATCCATTTTGCTAAGCTTTTTCCTAAGTTTCCTGAAAAGAGTCTTAAAACTACAAATACTACAAAAACATAATAAAAACACTTAAAAGCAATGAAAAACATAAGAAAAGTATTTCAAAACGATCTATAAAAGTGGTCAAAATACGGGGTTATCAATAGCTAAGCAAAGATCAAAAGCTTTATATTCATTAAGATCAGCTCGGGAAGACCCCAAAGAAGTGGTACAGTCAAATGCCGATAATGTTTTGCAAAAAGGATGTTACATTTGGCCAAATTAAAGGGCGGACTAAGAAGTAAATAAAAAAACTTCTTCATCGAAGCGCAAGGAGAAGAAAATGAAGCTCCGAGGAGTCGCCCACTCCAAACCCCTCATTCCGAGTCATCAGATGAGGAGGAAGACGACGGAAAGAGATTACGAGGGGCCGGAGAGCGGTGCCTTCCATCGACGTACTTGTCAAAGACCCTGCACGCATTTTCCAATCTCTGTGGGGATCAAGGAGGAAGAAGTTTCTGACCGAAAGGGGCAACTAGGGACGACATCCCCACCACCAAAGGATGAAATTAGAAGAACGGCTCTCGTAGGTAACGAGGTAGTTGTTGAAGGAAGGCAAGAAAGGGGCTGTGCCCCGCACCCTGGAAACCTGATCATAAAACTACATCAAAGCCAAACAATTAATCAAAAATGGAAAGGAAAGATCAAAGGACAGGGAAGGTTACCAGGGAAGCGCCAACGAGCGGAAGATCCGGGAACGTCGAGGGTGACAGCGAGCATGAAGGAGTCGTCATAGGGGTCCGCTCCCCAGAGCAAGGACAGAGAACCCACAGGGGAGCGCATTGGTGGCCTCTCCATGAGTCCCAGCGGTTGATCCAGAATTTGCACCAGTTTGAAGTAGCGCGTGATCATCACCGCCGTAACCCTGAACCCCAACAGATTGGAAAGGCACTACAAAAAATATGTACATTGTTAGCGCGAAAAAACTGCTATCATACGTAATACATAGCGTTTTCATAAATTCTATGTCATCCGCAGCCAGGGCCGGCCTAAAGTGAATTGATGCCTCAAGCGTACCATACAAATGATGCCTTAATCGAAAAAAAAATTGCATCATATTTTTTAAATATATAGTTAAAATAATATAAAATAAATATTTTGAAGCCCATAATCAATTTTTATATGCCAAATCGATTTTTGAAGCCCAAAATCGATTTTTATGAGCTAGAATCGATATTTTGAAAGCCCAAAATTGATTTTTATAAGCTAGAATTGATTTTTTTTAAAAAAAATATTTGATAGGGATAATGACTCTTATTTATAGACAATTTTTCCTTTCCATTTTCTGTAATTGGTTGATGTGGGATAAGTCTATTTACACACTTATAAAAAAAAAAATTTGGACTTTTTTGGCTGTTCCAATAATTAATGTCTTTTGAACCGCTCTGGATCCATTGCTTTATGGACTTTACCTGTGGGCTGGCCCTATGGTAGGTACTATCCGTACTATAGCGTTTTTAACTTGCTATTATAAGATTTTCTATTATAGCGTTAATTGAATGTATATAATTCTTTTTTATTTATTTTTTTTCAAATTGAATGTATATATATATATATATTTAAATCCAGTTTTATAGAATATATTTTATTGAATTTTAAAATAATAAAAAAAGAATTTAAAAATAATAATTATATTTCATAAATCATTAACATAAATAAAAGTAATATTACATTACCGAAAGTCTTACATAACATCTTATACAAACATCGTAAACAAAAATAAATCTAACATCATAAGGATAACGACAAACTTCCTAACTAATGTACATAAAACCTAAGTATACTAGTCACAATCAAAGTATCGAACCTTTATTCTTTCTCCCTAAGCACGCTTAAGAAGATTATCCAAGTTTCACCCACTTCGTTGCAGCTTCAGTACTTCCTTGAGACGCTCCAAATACAGGGAATAGATTGCTAGTTCACGCGCGAGAAAATTAAGCGTAACATATTGGTTAATGTTTCATTTCTGACAAGACAAGAGAAAAAATAGAATTATACATGAGTCAAGTACATATCGAAATTCACTCTACATAACTAGACAAAGACTACACTTGTCAATAAAGGATGGAGAGGACATAACTTACAATTTCGTATGACAATCACACAGAATTGATTGCCTCATATCAATCACCCAAGATAGTGTATTTACAGCCATTGCAGGCACTCGAAGACTTTTGGTTAGAGAAAATAATCGGGCAACATGATAGCAAACTGAGGTTTTTTAAGCACTCTGCACACAAATTGGAAAAAAAGAGGTCATCTCATTAATACAATAGTAATGGTACTTGTGATGAATTGAAAAACAAAATTATACAAAAGACTACTTTGAGATTAAGAAAATTATGCTCGTTGTTCTATTACATTGGAGCATGATAACTCAAGAAGAAAACAGAGCCATGAAGTATAAGATCTTTTACCACAAATAGAAGTAATGGGAACACATGACTAAAGCTTCATTAAGAAAACAATATAAATTGCAGAGAAAACAAAACTTTAGTAGTTGAACCATTTGGTTAAGAAAAGGAAAACACATGGCACACTGATAGACCAAGTCAACTAAGGTATTACACACATAAGAAGAAGAGATCAAGTCAGGAGAAAGATGAAGGAGTCGTTGCTGAGCTGGAATAGTCGTGAAGAAGCTGAAGCTCACGTGGATCAGTTAGTGAACGGTCGTCGCAGAAAAGTTTATTAGTATAAATATAGGATTGTAATTCTGTTTTTCGTTTTATTGAATTTGTATTTCGTTCTGGAGTTTGTTAGAGATTCTAGTCTCTGCAATTTGGCGAACACCGTATTTTAACCACTTTTATGGATCATAATTATATCTTATGCAGGTGTTTAACTTTGTTTTCAATGGTTTTTAAAGTTTTTTCAATGTTTTAGAGTTTCAAAAGACTTTACAGGAAACTTGGGCAAAAGATATGAAATTTGGAACAAATGAGCAATTTTGGATAAATGCAGACCGTCAAAAGTATGACAAGCGATGAAGATCTTTTCACCATCTGATCACCCCCAAATTTTGAGACAACATAGTGGATCCTACCATCTTTCTAATGCACTTGGTTTGGAGACAATGCAACGGTTAGATCTTCAGATACTCCCGACGCAAGAATGACAGAAAATGCAGTTTCAGAAGAGAGCCATGTGATGGGACCGCGGCCAACACCTGTTTTCCGGCGGGTAGAGCCACCGCGACCGCGGAACTTGGTCGTTCACTTTCCTGAAGACTTAATTAAAGCCCAAATCAATTTCTTTCGTTATTTTTGAAGCCCTAGGTGTCCAGAACCACCCCAGAAGCTATAAATACCCCCTTTAGGTTATTCCTAAAGAAGGGATAGACGACATAAGATAGAAAGAGAGAGAGTTTGTGTGAGAAGCCCTAGGAGCCGCCGCCTTTGAAGGAGAAGCCGTCGAGGAGAGCATCATCGCGCCTCCATCTGCGACTCTGTTCTTCGTTTTTCTTCCCTCTTTTCTTTAATTTCCTGCTTTGTTACAATATGTTTGAGTAGTTACCCAGTTGGGTTTAAAGGGATTTTTCAAAGGAAATTTCATGTGTCTTGGCTTATGAATCGATAGATTTAGGATTATTAATCTTCTAGATGTTCTTCGTTTGCCTTTAATCTTACTGCGTGATTCTCTGCTGGTCACTTAGAAGCCGATCTGATATGATATGTTGCGAAAGTTTTCATTGATTGTCTGAACTAGGGTGAAACGAGCAATTCTTCTATAGGAGTGGAAACCTACCTGTAGTTGAGTTGTAAATGTTGATGAGTCTTGTTCTGCTATTGCATCTTCTCACTTGTTTACTTTTACTTTTTCTTTTGAATTTTTCAGGTTTCTCTGAGATGAGAGTCCGGGAACATGTTCCCGGGACTCTTGGTGATCCACCATATCGTGTGGATGGTGATCCAAGAGATGATGACCTGACTAATGATGAGTTTGAAGAGCCGATCTATGATGACAATGAGCTAATCGGATCGACAAAACATGAAGATGATGATGAACTGATTGGAAGTTTCGATTCACTCGAAAAATTCTTGGGAGATCGAAGAGCTATTCAACCAGCCTTACCAGAAGATGGCAAAACCGAAATTAAGGTACCCTATATCCATTTAGTTCAACAAAATCAATTCTATGGTTATTCATTCGAAAACCCGATAGACCATATCGAGACGTTCAAAGAATTATGTGCAACCATTACAGCAAATGGGGATTACCATAAGTGTAGTCTTTTCCCATTCTCTTTGAGAGACAATGCCAGCAAATGGCTAAAATCTTTAGAACCTACTTCACTAAAAACGTGGGCAGCGTGTATAACTGCTTTCCTAAATCGTTTTTACACTAGAAATCGTTCAAATCTCTTAAGAAACAAGATAAGAACTTTTAAACAAAAAGAAGAAGAAGATCTTTTAGATACTTGGGAAAGATTTAGGGAATACCAAAGAGATTGTCCACACCATGGATATACCGAGGAATACCTGCTGGGTATCTTCTATCGCGGTATAACTTCAGAGTTACGACACTCTTTCGACACAGCAAGTAATGGAGACTTCTCAACTAGATCTGTAGAAGATGCTCACGTTTTCATTAAAAATTTCGCAAACAGCTTCCAAAATCAAGTAACCTTTGGTAATTCTGCACTTCCTGAGAAGAAAGAAGAAAATTCGGAAGTTATGAAGTGTCTCCATCACATAATGAGTCATCTTGGATTGCAACAACCAAACAAGGTAAACAATACATGTAACTTTGACGGTTGGGACAACCCAATGGATTCTTATGATCAAGAGATGATCAACACTGCAGAAGTCTATCAAATTCAAGATTTTCCATTCGTTTCTGATCACCGCGGGTCCATTCATCCGGACCGCGGCAAACCAAGCTTTCACCACGGTCGTGATGATGCTGACCGCGGCCAAGACCTATTCCACCGCGGTCGCGAGCGTTCTGACCGTGGGAAACCGTCTTCCGAGCTTGCCTGGAAATCAACTTCCGAACCAATCTTGGCTATTCAATCTAATCCTATTCCATATTCTTGTTTTCCCTCTTCTGAAGCTGAAAACCTAAACAAAAAGATTCTAGAGCTTGAAAAATCTAGGTCTCAAGAGATTAGTGATCTTAGATCTGAACTAAAAACGATGCAAGAAGATTTCAATGAAAAATTTTCTACCCTCCTTAGCCTGATGATAAAAAAAAATTCTAAAAACATAGAAAATTCTGAAGAGGAGCCAAGTGAAAACTCTTTCGAAAGCTTAAGTGAAGCAGATCCCTCCGATCATGTGAAAGCTATCACACTTAGGAGTGGATTAGCTTACAAAGAGCCTGAATTTCCTAAAGATCCCGAAGATGAGGAAAAGGGTAAGGAAAAGGAAAAAGAAAAAGAAAGAATCACGAATGAAGATGTTGAAAAAGAAGTGGTAGGAGAGAAGGATAGAGAAGAAGTAAGAGAAGATTCATCCCGGGAAGTTCTCGGAGAAGACCCGATTCTACCTCCACCAACTCGTGTCTATAAACCTAAACCTCCATATCCTAGAGCCTTAAGAGCCCTTAAGAAAGAGAAAGAAAAAGCTAAGCTGAAAGAGCTAATCGATCAATTAAATGTGAGATTACCTTTCGTAGAAGCTTGTGCTATGATTCCTGCTTTAAGAAAATACATGAAGGGTATTCTAACAAATTCTTTAACTCTTGAAGAAGGCGTTATGATGATAACCCATGAATGTAGTTCTATCCTGCAAAGCCGAATCCCTGAAAAGAATAACGATCCTGCTTCGTACTTTCATGCACCATCAATGATGTAGCTTTTGAGCGTGCTCTCTGTGATTTAGGTTCTAGCATAAACATGATGCCTCTTTCAGTAGCAAAACGTTTGCCTACTAAAATTTCCTTAGTATTAGCTGATTGTTCTGTTAGACAACCTGTAGGTATCTTAATCGATGTTCCTGTCAAAATCGAAAAATGTTCCATACCCACCGACTTCGTAGTTCTAGAACTAGAAAGAGAACCTAAGGATCCACTTATTCTTGGACGACCATTCCTATCTACTGCCGGAGCCATAATCAATGTTCCTGAAGAAAAAATTGACCTTCATCTAGCCGGTTTAATTATGCAATTTGACATGAACAAAAGTTTCGATAAACCGACTTTAGATGGCAAAATTTGTTGGGTTGATGAGTTAGACGGAATTATTGAGGAAGTCTATGAACATCTGCTTCTAGACAACCCTTTAAGTGTCACGCTTTCACCCGCAAAATGAACGCAATTTCCTTGAAGAAATTTCGAGTGAGTGCGCACGTATGCTTGATAAATCCGAAACTTATAGAAAACCTCTAAACTATCTAGATCTTAAGGACCAAACAAACATTCCTACACCTCCTTAAGACACTGCCGCAGCAATTAATGATCCTTGGAGCGAGCTTAAAGCCCCTAAAGTCGAGCTTAAACCTCTTTCTGTCGGACTTAAGTACGCTTTCCTTGGACCAAATTCTACTTATCCTGTCAAAATAAACTCTGGTTTGACGGAAGAAGAAACCACAATGCTGTTGACTGAGCTGAGAAAGCATAGAAAAGCCTTAGGATATTCACTTGATGACATACCTGGAATCTCTCCAGATATTTGTATGCACAAGATAAATCTAGAGGATAATGCTAAAAACTCAATCGAAAGTCAAAGGAGACTGAACCCTAATCTCATGGATGTTGTCAAGAAGGAGATTATGAAGCTTTTAGAAGCTGGAATAATCTTTCCTATCTCAGATAGCACTTGGGTTAGCCCAATTCATGTTGTTCCGAAGAAAGGAGGAGTCACTGTCATTAAAAATAATAAAGATGAAATGATCGCTACAAGAACAGTAACTGGACATCGTATGTGTATCGATTACCGGAAACTGAATGCAGCAACTAGGAAAGATCATTTTCCACTTCCATTCATAGATCAAATGCTAGAAAGGTTAGCTAATCACCCTTACTATTGCTTCCTTGATGGGTACTCTGGATTTTTCCAAATTCCTATTCCTAATCATCAAGAAATAAGGACATTCACTTGTCCATATGGCACGTTTGCTTACCGACGTATGCCTTTTGGATTGTGTAATGCACCTGCTACCTTCCAACGGTGCATGATGTCGATCTTCACAGATTTTATTGAGGATTTCATGGAAGTGTTCATGGACGATTTCTCTGTCTACAGGATCTTCTTTTGAAAAATGCCTAGGCAACCTTGATAAAGTTCTGCAAAGATGTGAAGATAAACACTTAGTATTAAATTGGGAAAAATGTCACTTCATGGTACGAGACGGAATCGTGCTTGGGCATAGAATTTCTGGAAAAGGAATTGAAATTGACAAAGCTAAAATGGAAGTCATGACAAGCCTACAACCACCCATAAACGTAAAAGGAATTCGTAGTTTCTTAGGACACGCAGGATTCTATAGGCGCTTTATAAAAGATTTTTCTCAAATAGCTAGACCTCTTATGCATTTGCTTTGCAAGGAAACAAACTTCAAGTTTGATGATGAGTGCTTAGCCGCGTTTCATAATATCAAAGAAGCTCTTGTTTCCGCTCCAGTCGTGCAAGCACCTGATTGGGAACTCCCGTTCGAAATCATGTGCGATGCAAGTGACTATGCAGTCGGAGCAGTGTTTGGCCAACGAAAAGATAAGAAACTGCACGTAATCTACTACGCAAGCAGAACTCTAGACGAAGCTCAATGCAATTATGCTACAACAGAGAAAGAACTTCTAGCTGTCGTATTTGCATTTGAGAAATTCCGTTCTTATCTCGTAGGATCTAAGGTCATAGTTCATACTGATCATGCTGCAATCAAGTATTTAATGTCTAAGAAAGACGCTAAACCTCGGTTGATAAGATGGATCCTCCTACTGCAAGAATTCGATATCAAAATTCGAGATCGGAAAGGAGCAGATAATGGAGTTGCAGACCATCTTTCACGAATTCGAGTTGAAGAAAGATTGCCTATAAATGACAGTTTGCCTGAAGAAAACATCTATGCAATAGATACTACCCCCACCAGTGCTAATACCGCACCACCACGTCCACTAATGCGAAGATCAGATGCTTTCAACACCCCATGGTTTAGGCACATAGCAACTTACCTAGCAGCTGATGTAGAACCACCACAATTCTTTGGGTATAGGAAGGAAAAGTTTCTGAAAGACGTTAGACATTATTTTTGGGATGAACCCTATCTCTATAGGAGATGTGCTGATGGGTTATTCCAAAGATGCGTGGCTGAAGAAGAGATGGAAGGAATTTTATTCGGAAGCCATAACTCGTCATTACGAAAGACATTTTGCAACCTTCAACACTGCTTCAAAAATCTTGCAAGCAGGTTTTTGGTGGCCTACTTTGTTCAAAGACACTCAAGCTTATATATCGCGATGCGATAAATGCCAATGGATGGGCAACATAAGTAAAAGGAATGAGATGCCTCAAAATTTTATTCTCGAGTCGAAATTTTCGATGTCTGGGGAATAGATTTTATGGGACCCTTTCCTACTTCTTTTGGGAACCAATATATCTTAGTAGAAGTAAACTACGTCTCTAAGTGGGTTGAAGCAGTCGCTAGCCCCACCAATGATGCGAAAGTGGTCATGAAGCTGTTTAAATCTATTATATTCCCGCGTTTTGGAGTTCCTAGAATTGTGATAAGCGACAGAGGTTCACATTTCATCAACAAAGTCTTTGAAAATCTTCTTAGAAAGAATGGAGTTACACATAAAGTTGCTTCTCCATACCATCCCCAAACCAGCGGTCAAGTAGAAATCTCAAACAGAGAAATCAAGTCGATTTTGCAGAAGACAACTGCAGTTCATCGCAAGGATTGGTCTACCAAGCTTGATGATGCATTATGGGCATATCGAACAGCATTGAAGACACCATTGGGAACAACACCATTCAACCTAGTTTATGGAAAAGCATGTCACCTTCCAGTGGAACTCGAGTATAAAGCGCAATGGGCTATCAAGGAGATGAATATGAACTTGAAAACAGATGGAGAAAGAAGACTACTTCAACTTCAAGAGTTAGAAGAAATCCGACACAATGCTTACGAAAACTCGAAGATCTACAAGGAGAAGACTAAAGCATATCATGATAAGAAGATTATTCATAGAACTTTTGCTCCTAACGATAAAGTTCTTCTTTTCAATTCTCGTCTTAAGCTTTTTCCAGGAAAATTACGTTCAAGATGGTCACGATCCTTCACGATAAAGGAAGTTGTTGGGGTCGGTTTCACCCCAAACATTTTAACCATCTCAAAAATGACTAAGTACCTGAGAAAAACCGAGCTGCAGTAAAAGACAAACGAAGGGGCCGAATCCTTAAGGGAGAGGAGTAATTGGGACGAGCCCTGCAGAGGGGTATTCGTGCCGAGCTACGCAAGAGAGGATACGGGCCGAGCTGAGCTGCATCACAGATGTACTGGGCCGAGCCTTGTTAGGGAGCCACTGGGCCGAGCTGTATCGTGAGGTATGGGCCGAGCCGCACTTCAACAGGACTGGGCCGAGTCGCGCCTCGGTGAGTTAGGCCAAGTCGCGTTTTAACTCGAATAGCAAGTGGGCCGAGCCATAGAGAAGGATAGATGGACCGAGCTGTGAGAAGAACGGAGAGCGGGCCTAGCAGCGCGAGAGGAAGCATGGGCCGAATCGCTTCCCTTTGTGTTGGGCCGAGCCGGGTTTCCAAGATGGGCCGAACCAAGGCTTTGGAAGACGAAAGCCCACAGAAGCCCTAAGCAAAGTACTATGGCGGTGGCCGCACGAAGCGATAAGGAAACATTCCTAAAATCTCTCCCGAGAATCTCGGCTAGGCGGTTTAAGAAGTTAGTATAAATAGGAGATCTCTGCGATTCATTATGTAACTTGAGCAACCCTAAGCAATAAAGACCTAAACACTTTCACAGCAATTAAAAACCTTTTTTGATCTTACTGTTCCTGTGATTGCCCTAGAAGTTTCGGATCTCTTAGTTTTTCCTTACAAGTTTTTGGTTGTGCGAGTTTCGGCTCACACAATTTGGCGCCGTCTGTGGAGACATCGAAACTTTCTTACTCTAAATCAAAAAGACTCTAAGATCCGAAGAACATGGCGAGCAACACCCCCGACGATAACAACAACAACAGCAACAATGGTAACGGCGCGGAGAAGGACGCTCCGGCATCAGGCACAACAACGGCAGTAACCGAAACCCAGGAGGAGCTGCGAAACATGATGGCTGCGTTGATGAAGAAAATCGACGAGCAGGACAAAAAAAATGAGGCGATTACAGAGAGGCTCGACGCGATAGCGGCTGAACGACAACACCCAACCTGGAGAGCCGGAATTCCCGACCCGATGGATGGAATCCTGAGACGTTTTGACTTCTCAACGCCTGCAGAGGCCTCAGGGAGCGGCGCAAGAAACGCTTGGCTCCACCAATGTTTTGACCCCTCGGCGAACAGACTCCCGCGGCAACCCGAGTCAACATGACCGAGCTGCCTCCACTCCGTCGGAACTCAAGGGGGAGAATGACGCGATCGATGTGGACGCCCAGCAGAACGATGGAACCATGAATCCGCAGCAAAACGGCTCGGCTCGGCGAATAAGCCAAGAAGAGCTCACCTCGGCACTAAACGGCATCTGGACTAACGAAGTCTCCGATCCGGCTCGCGGCGACAACCCGACTGAAGAAGAAGAAAACCTCAAATGGATCGAGCAGGCGGACCGCGAAGACGAGCCGAGGAGAGAAGAGCGGGAGCGAATCCCCCAATCAAAGGGATGGACTCACGCGTAAACTGTCGAACTCAAAGAGCTGCGAGTCTCAATTGCTCGGACAGTAGCTGAAATACGCGCCATGAAGTCTCAAGTGCACAACGCGACGAGTGCTGCGCCCCAGATCGACCGGATGCTTGAATAAACTCAGAGAACTCCATTCACGGCAAGAATCACGGAGGCTAGGATTCCCGAGCCCGGGAAGGTGAGAATCCCTTTCTACGAAGGAACAACCGATCCGAAAGCACACATCACAGCGTTTCGGATAGCGATGGGACGAGCCTTCACGAAAAACGCTGCCAAACTGACCGAGCGGGAAGTAGATGCCGGATATTGCCTGCTCTTCGTGGAGCATCTTAAGGGAGCCGCGCTCGAATGGTTTTCGAGGCAGGAGCGCAACTCAATCGGCAGTTTTCAACAGCTCTCTGCCTTGTTCCTTAAACAATACTCGATGTTTATGGATAGAGGAACTTCTGACGCCTACCTGTGGACGCTATCCCAAGGACCGAACGAGCCACTTCGAGATTACATGGCAAAATTCAAGGCAGTTGTATCTAAAATAGAAGTGATAAGCGACAAGGCTGCACTCGAAGCTCTGAAACGATCTTTGTGGTACAAATCCGAATTCCGACGGGAGATGGCACTCAACACGCCACAAACGATTCAAGATGTTTTGCATCGGTTGTCAGACTTTGTCGTAAACGAGGAGGAGATGAAGAATCTGGATGAGCAGTATGAAGCGACAAAAGCAGCAATCCGAAGCTAAATCTTGACGCGCCCCTCGAAGAAAGAAAACCCATCAAACAACACAACAACACAGAGCTCGGACGAACCTAGAAGCGGAGGCGCCCATAACTACCAAGTAGGCACTGGACGCGGAAGAGGAGAGCCGCACAACAATACTAGGGTAAGAAAACCCACCAACTACGACGAAAAGGCTTTCTGCGAGTATCACCAGACCTACGGACATTCAACGGCACAATGCCGAACGTTAGGAGCAAAACTCGCGGCTAAGATGGCAGCGGGAGAGCTCCAGAATGCGGTCAACCTTAAAGACTACATCCCTAATGAACCACAAGAAAGGGCCGAGCCGAGCGGCGCGGCAGAACCCATAAATCCTCCCCGACGAGGCGATAACTCTAAGCGCGACAGAAGAGGCGAACCCGAAGAGCGACCCGGGTCGAGGCAAAGAATCGATATGATCATGGGTGGATCTCAATACTACCAAGATACCGTGTCCTCCATCAAAGCCTATCAGCGCCGAGCCGAAGCGAAGGAGAATTGGACAGAACCGACCGACATCCCGAATACAGTGATCTCCTTCGCCGAGGAGGAAACGGCAGGAATCGATAGACCCCACAATGATCTGCTGGTGATTGAGTTAACAATCAGGGATCATGACGTAGCGAAGGTGCTCATCGATACTGGAAGCTCGGTGAACGTCATCTTCAGGGAGACACTCAGAAGAATGGGAATCGACCTCTCCGAGGTGATAGCGATCCCCAAACCTCTAAACGATATTTTCAGGAGAAACGACGATGACTATGGGAACGATCAGGCTCCCTGTGTTAGCTGGCGGAGTCACTAAGATCGTTGAATTCGGCGTCACTAATCATCCAGCAATCTACAATGTGATTATGGGAACTCCATGGATCAACGGGTTGAGGGCGGTCCCCTCCACCTATCATATCTGCCTCAAGTTCCCGACTCCAGCGGGTGTCAAAACGATCTGGGGGAATCAGAAGGAGTCACGAATATTCTGCCTGGCAGAGCACAAGCTGAGGAACCCCGTCACTAATGCACGAGCAGACATAGATCGCAAAAAGATGAAGACAGATCAAGAGCCTGCGAACAAGCTCTCGAAATTCTTATAGCAATTACAGATCGCGGAGAGCCGCGAAACACGCGCCAAGCCGGTATGTGATGCAGTGGACTCGGTATGCATAGACGAGACGCGTCCAGAACGATGCGTCGAAATTGGAGCAAAACTAGAAGAGCCTCTGAGAAGCAAACTCCTTTCTCTCCTCAAAGAGAACATCAACACTTTTGCCTGGACAGCGGAAGACATGCCGGGCATAAGCATTGACATGACCTGTCACGAGCTGAACGTGGACCCAACCTTCAAACCAATCAAGCAAAAAAGAAGGAAGCTCGGACCCGAACGAGCTAAAGCAGTTAACGACAAGTGGAGAGATTGCTCAAAGTAGGATCAATCACCGAGGCCAAGTATCCAGACTGGCTCGCGAATCCAGTGGTTGTAAAGAAAAAGAACGGCAAATGGCGGGTCTGTGTAGATCTCACCGACCTCAACAAGGCATGCCCAAAAGACAGTTTCCCTCTGCCGCACATCGACCGGCTTGTTGAAGCCACTGCGGGAAATAGGCTGTTAACATTTATGGACGCGTTCTCCGGCTACAATCAGATCCTGATGCATCCTGATGATCGGGAAAAAACGGCATTCATAACTGATCGCGGGATATACTGCTACAATGTAATGTCGTTCGGGCTCAAGAACGCAGGGGCAACATATCAACGGCTCGTCAATAAAATGTTCGCGGCTCAGCTCGGAAAAACCATGGAGGTATACATCGACGACATGTTAGTCAAATCACTCAAAGAGGAAGACCACGTCGCGCATCTACGGGAATGCTTCGAGCAATTGAACAAGCACAACATGAAACTAAACCCGGCGAAGTGCAGATTTGTAGTCACCTCGGGAGAGTTCCTCGGCTATCTGGTAACTCACCGAGGCATAGAAGCAAACCCCAAGCAGATCAAGGCATTAATCGAGATGCCCTCTCCAAGGACGAAGCGCGAAGTGCAGAGGCTCACTGGAAGGGTCGCTGCGCTAAACAGGTTTATTTCCCGTTCCACCGACAAGTGCCTGCCTTTCTACGACACCCTTCGAGGAAACAAGAAATTCTAGTGGGACGAGCGATGCAAAGCAGCTTTCCAAGAATTGGAGAATTATCTGGCAAGCCCACCGATCTTAGCGAAACCAGTCGAAGGAGAGCCGCTCTTCCTCTACATCGCCGTATCGGCTACTGCTGTGAATGGAGTGCTTATTAGAGAAGAACGGTCCGAGCAAAAACCCATTTTCTACGTCAGCCAGACACTGACCGACGCCGAGACCCGCTACCCCCAGATCGAAAAGGTCGCCCTAGCCGTCATAGTGTCGGCTCGCAAACTGCACCCGTATTTTCAATCACATTCGATTGTTGTGCTCGCTACACTTCCGCTGTGCTCGATCCTACACAGCCCGAGCCAATCCGGTCGGCTCGCCAAGTGGGCCATAGAATTGAGCGAATACGACATCGAGTATCGGAACAGCTCGTCTGCAAAGTCACAGGTGCTCACAGCCGACCCCAGACGAAGTATGGACGCTGCACGTCGACGGCTCGTCATCTAAACATGGTTCAGGAATAGGAATCCGCCTCACCTCTCCCACAGGAGAGATATTGGAGCAGTCGTTTCGCCTAAACTTCCACGCCTCGAACAACAAAGCAGAATACGAAGCACTGATCGCCGATATATGGCTAGCGCAGGGAATCAGAGTTCGAAAGATAAGAACCTTTTGCGACTCACAGCTCGTAGCATGTCAGTTCAACGGAGAGTACGAGGTGAAGGATGGACGAATGGGAGCTTTTCGAGTCCGAGAGTTGGTGCAGAAGTTCGATGAATTCGAGCTCACACGAATACCCCGAGGAGAAAATACCTCGGCCGACGCCCTGGCAGCACTTGCTTCGACCTCAGACCCGGATCTCCGATGGACGATCCCAGTCGAGTTCATCGAACGTCCTAGCATCGAAGAGGTAGAAGAAGTTCGGCTGATAAATCCTCCCGAACGAGAACCGGGAGACGACGAAGCCATTCTTATGGACGAAGACTCCTTACCAGCCGAGCCGGAGTATGGCTGCGACAAAGAATGGCTCGGAGCCATCCGAGTATATATCGCCGATGGAGAAGTACCAACCGAAGAGTGGGAAGCCCGCAAATTAAAAGCTCAGGCTGCGCGGTATGTCCTCGTCAACGGCGAGGTGTTTAAATGGAGATTTTCAGGACCTCTCATGACATGCGTCGAAGGACCGGAGGCAAGAAAGATCATGCACGAAGTGCACAGCGGCGCGTGCGGAAACCATTCTAGCGGAAGGTCGCTCGCGATCAAGATAAAACGGCACGGTTACTTCTGGCCTACAATGGTCAAGGACTGCGAGAAATTTACGGCGAAGTGCGAGAAGTGTCAACGGCACGCTCCAACAATTCATCAACCTACCGAGCTGTTCTCATCAATTTCGTCACCCTACCCGTTCATGAGATAGTCGATGGACATAGTCGGACCTCTACATCGATCGAAGCAGAAGCGTTTTCTGCTCGTCCTCACGGATTATTTTTCCAAATGGGTCGAGGCCGATTCCTACGCAAGCATAAAGGATGTCCAAGTCGAACACTTCGTCTGGAAAAATATCATCTGCAAACACGGGGTCCCCTACGAGATAGTCATCGACAACGAATCCCAGTTCATCTCAATGCGATTTGAAGCCTTCTGCGAGAAGTGGAAAATCCGTCTACGCAAATCTACGCCAAGATACCCTCAAGGGAATGGACAAGCTGAAGCAGCCAACAAGACGATCCTAGACGGTCTGAAAAAGAGTCTCGACGCAAAAAAAAAGGACGATGGGCAGACGAACTCGAAGGAGTCCTTTGGTCGCATCGAATGACTCCGCGCCGAGCCACCAGAGAAACTCCATTCGCTTTAGTCTACGGAGCGGAATGTGTAATTCCCCCCGATGTGGATTTCCCAGGTATTCGACGAAGACTTCTACCAAGACAGGAGGGCTTGAACCATTTAATAATGATGCTGGATGAGCTCAATCTAGTCAACAAAAGGCGCGACCAGGCTTTAATCCAAATCCAGAACTATCAACAAGCAACGGCGAGATACTACAACAAAAACGTTCGTAGTCGAAGATTCAAAGAAGGAGAGCTCGTCCTTCGAAAGGTTTTCCAAAACACTGCCGAGAAGAATGCAGGAAAGCTCGGAGCAAACTGGGAAGGTCCTTACAAGATTACAAAAGTAGTTTGCCCAGGAGTCTACGAGCTCGCGACGCTAGCTGACGAAGCGATTCCAAGATCATGGAATGCAATGCACCTAAAGAAGTATTATCACTAAAGCTACAGCACGGTCAACATGAACTACAGGACGGTTTGATCCCTGCAAAGGGTACGTAGGCAGCCTGTCCTCGGACGGGTTCAGCTGTCCCCCCTCCTAAAAGGGGGGGGGGGGAGTGGGTACGTATACACATACTATCTTTTAACTCTGCAATTTTACCTCACCTACTTAGGAACATTGCCACTTCGGCCCATTTTCAGTTCATTTTAAATCATCTACTTATTTCACGTTCACCTTAGAATTATAGTTCGTTCATTATCACTTCGGCTAGTTTTCTCTTTCTTTTTAAAACATCAACTTATTTCATAATTCGCCTCGGATTTTTAATTCTTTCATTCATCACTTCGGCGAGTGATCATATCACTTCGACATGTTATCATGACTTGATCGTCTCGGACCTTTTACTTGCCCTCACTTTCAGATCGGCAAACTAAGTCTCCAAACGCCTCGTCTCGTTGCTGGCCACAACGGGACAACAAATACAAAGTTCTCTAAACGGACTTTTACCACCTTTCCTAGGACGAAGGTGCAAGTTACATCCTCTATGGATAAAAATTAAGCGCGCTATACATAAATCAGACCAAAAACGTATCGGTCGCTACAGTTTACTATCGTAAACGAGATTATAAGTCGAGACGACATCGCTTTCTCTAAAACCGAAGTAAACTCTTAAAACCCAGAAAAACACACTCATCCTCTCGGAAACACCGGTCTATAGTCATATTTAACGAGACTACTATATCCTCTTGAACTTTCGCCTCGTCAATGAGAAAACACATAACTTACCTGATAAACACTTTGGCTTTTTTCTCAAAACAATCTATAACAGCCCAGCTCAATGCGGACCTCTCTCAGTGACAGAATGGACAGACCCCGAATCATCTTTGGTTAATAAAAACAAAACGCCTCGTCGTTTACACGGCTCGGCACCACATGAAGAAAACGCCTCGTCGTTAAACATGGCTCGGCGTTCCCAACAGAAGTTGCTTTGATATTATCGCTTAATACTCTTCAGCGTCACCTAAAACAAAGACGCTCCACAAATCAACTCCCAGCTCGGGATTTAGAACTCAAACGGGATCCTTAACAACTCACCCATTAGCCCGTATTTCTATCGATTTCAAAGAGCTCGGCCAGGGAAGCAATCGAGATCATTCTCAACACAGCTCGATAAGCCAATCAATGACAATTTCTTTCCAAACAAACAGTTTTCGTAAACATTTTCACGGATCGTCAAGGATAAACGCATCAAATCCGAGAAACGGCTAAGGAAAAAAAGAATATAACCAAAAGAAAAAACAGTCAGGTGGATAAAGCCATCCAGGCACCGGTTACACAAAAAGTTCGAGAAGCAGATAAAGTCACCCAAAAATCATAAGTACAAAAATGCACGAGACGAAAGACAGGGGAAAGTGGAGAGGATCAAGCCGCGGACTGCGTTTCACGCTCGGCAAGGAGATTCGAGAGGGCCGGCGTACCCGCATTCGATCCGGTCGGATCTACGACGCCCAAGTTGGCCGCTGTCTCTTCGAGCGGCTCGTTACCAAGGCTTGTATCTACCGAGTCCGGCGATACGGGCGAGAAAACCAGCTGGCCTCGAATCTCGGAGGCAATGCGCTCATACGCTCATTACCAAAATCGTCTTCGGCGTACTCGCTCTCTCCCAGCACTTTAGCTGCGCCTCCTCATCATCGAGCATTGGGGCGTCCGATTTTTTCAGGACGGCAATCATCGCAAGGTTGCCCTTGATTTGCCCCAGCTCGTTCTTGTCGTTTTTGGCATTCTCGAACTTGGCCAAGCCTTCCTCTACCTTGGCGAGGCGCTCCTGAAACTTAGCCGTCAGCTCTCGCCTCGCTTCCTTCTTCGCACGCTTGACCTTGGCGTTAAACAAGGCATCTTTGGCCGCGATACGCCTTTTGAGCAATGCCACCTCGGCGCTTTTGGCTCTCCTAGCCTCCTCGAGGCGAATGACCGAGGCAGAGACTTTGTCAACATTGGCACGGAGAACTATCTTCTCCTCTTCCAGCCTCGACACCCTGGTCATCGCCTCGTCCAGCTTCCCCTTCGCCGCCGCGGTCTCGTTCCGAGCCTCGTCCAAGCGGCGTTCAACCTTAGACATGTCCATCTCGTATTCAGCCATCAGCTCGTTGATGGCCGCTACAAACTGCGAAGAATGATGCGCATTAAACACTTAGTGAGAATTCGATAAAATAAGGAGAGCAAACAGAATATACCTTGGTACCGCGCTGCGCCATCGCGCCGTACGAGCTCGGTCTCCTCAGCTTCTCAGGAGGAGGGAGACGCGTGTTCGCATTATTAACACGCGCGAACATTACTGCCGAGGCGTCAGGGTTGTCGACGACCAGCTTGCGTGCAGCGGGATCGCCAGGAGTCTGCTTGCGCCTCTTCTTGGTCGGCTCGTCCTTTTGGATTGCCGCGCCCTTCCCCTTGTCAGCGGCCGAACGTTTTTGGCCAGAGTCTTGCTTCTGTACAACCAAAGTCGGGGGCCTCGATGACTTCGGAAGAGCCAGGATAGCCGAGTTTGAAGGAGTTTTACTCCACGCCGCAGAGTCATCTCTGGACGCCTCGGGAATAATTTTGCCCGGTTCCACCTCGGGCGCTGCTTCTTTCTCGGTCGCCTCGGCAACGTTTGCCTCCGCGGCTCGGGTCGTGCCTTCACCTTCACGGCTCGGTGGATCGGTCTGAGGGATAGCCTCGGCCTCTGTCTGAGCCGCCTCGGCAGCTCGTCTCGCAGCTTCCTCCTCTTCACACTTTTTCTTGTCTCTAAGGGTAATGATCACCATTTTTTCCCTTGTGTCTAGCGAAGAATTTGAGGAAGAAGAGCTAACAGGAACTCTGGCAAGAATGGCTCGTGCTCTTTCCACTCTGTAGAATGAAAAATGCTTATTCCAATTAACTTTTCGAGCCGCAAGAGAATCTTGAACAACAAAGAGGTCGTCGGGAATCGGGGGAAGAATGCTCCGAACTGCAAAAACAACATAGGAAACAATCAGCTCGGTAAGAAAAGTATATACAATAAATAGTTCCGAGCCGAGGCAAAGCTTCGGATCGGCTACCAAGTGGTCCCCAAGCGGTTTTGGTTTTATGAACGTAGTCCTCGCCAATTGACGCCTCGTTCACCAAGACATAGAAAAAGCGCTCGGTCCAAAACTGATCCTTGCTTGGAAAGCCACCTATAATCCGGCGGTTGAACTTGTTGGAAATATAAAATCTATCTCCCTTCGGAGCTTTCCTGATTTCCAGCAAGTTCAGCAGGTGATTCAGTTCAATATCGAGCCCGCATTCGAAGCTTCGAACCAAAATGCCGATCATGTGCCGCAGCCCTCGGTATGATCTGTCCGATTGAGATCCCATGTTTCCAGAGGTACTCAAGGATAACTCCGGGGATCGGGATCCAGAGAAAACAAAGCTCAAAGAACGCCTCGTACAGAGTAAAGTGATTCTCAGGAGGATTGTCGGCTCGGTCATTCTTATCTGGAAGGACAAATTCTACCGCCTCGGATATCCCAAAGCGACATCTCAACGCCTCAAGTGAGTCAGGGGAGGAGAGCGTAGAGTTGGGCGGGTCAGGTTTTTGTCTTTTCACTCTTTTCCCTCGCCCAGATGAAGAAGCGCCTCGGGACGCCATGAGACGTTCTAGTTCACGCTTCGCCTCGAGCAGATCAAAGGGAAAAGCTTCCTCCTCGGGTTTCACTGCGGCATGATTAACATCTTCGTCTAGAGCAGGACCCTGAGGGCGGCTCGTCGAAATGGACGGCTCGTCATCTAGAGAGCGAGCGCCTAACGGATTCGAACGATTCGACGCCTCGTTGCTTTCAGACGAACGATGGGAAGGGCTCGGCGAGACAGACGCCTCGGAGGATCCTGATACACCCCTCGCCTCGGCGTCTGCACTGCTCGGTTCGTAATTAAAAAGTGAATCCAGCGAATCATCGGAACGGTTCGACATGATTTACAGCTTGTACGGGAATTACAATATTACGCGGCGGACTTCCATCGGAAAAAGATCTGGAGCGACAGAGACCTCGGAACCCTAGCCGGAAAATAAATAAACTAGAGAGAGAAAGAAGAGAGAAGGGAGAGCTACCTTTAGTGAAAACGAGTGGATCTGAAGATTATGAGAAGGAACGAAGGAGCTCGCCTATTTATAGGAAAACCGAAGCGCGTGAGTTCCATGTGAACCTCGGGAAACCGTCCAACAGCGCGTGGGATCCGCGGCGTATTAGCTAGCTCCAACTGCATCGGTTACACGCGCCAATAAATCAGGAAAATTCTTTCGGAAGACCAACGGTTGGGATATCTGAGCTTTCAGCCGATATCTCGCCACAGTAAACGCCTCGTCGTTAACAAAACGGCTTGGCATTAACTTTCTCTTGAAACGCCTCGTCGTTAACAAAACGGCTCGGCATTAACTTTCTCTTGAAACGCCTCGTCGTTAACAAAACGGCTCGGCATCATATTTGCAAAACGCCTCATCGTTTAATCGGCTTGGCATCATTTCTAAAAAAAAAAAAAAAAAAAAAAAAAAAACGCCTCACCTCGCCGACTAATCGGCTCAGCATCATCAAGCAAGCCCCTCGCTATTACTCTTCGTGGCACACCTCGGTGAAAGCAACGCGTAAAAAATCTCCGAAGAGCATCTCCTCTCCCTTTTTCCTCGGCACGATAGTTAAGTCTGTGACATAGAATGATAAACCTCGTCACTCCCGTTTCCGAAACTGACGAGCTGGGGGGCTAACTGTGGGGTCGGTTTCACCCCAAACATTTTAACCATCTCAAAAATGACTAAGTACCTGAGAAAACTGAGCTGCAGTAAAAGACAAACGAGGGGCCGAATCCATAAGGGCGAGGAGTAATTGGGACGAGCCCTGCAGAGGGGTAATCGTGCCGAGCTACGCAAGAGGGGATACGGGTCGAGCTGAGCTGCATCACAGATGGACTGGGCCGAGCCTTGTTAGGGAGCCACTGGGCCGAGCTGTATCGTTAGGTATGGGCTGAGCCGCACTTCAACAGGACTGGGCCGAGCCGCACCTCGGTGAGTTAGGCCAAGTCGCATTTTAACTCGAATAGCAAGTGGGCCGAGCCGTAGAGAAGGATAGATGGGCCGAGCTGTGAGAAGAACGGAGAGTGGGCCTAGCAGCGCGAGAGGAAGCATGGGTTGAATCGCTTCCCTTTGTGTTGGGCCGAGCCGGGTTTCCAAGATGGGCCAAACCAAGGCTTTGGAAGACGAAAGCCCACAGAAGCCCTAAGCGAAGTACTATGGCGGTGGCCGCACGAAGCGATAAGGAAACATTCCTAAAATCTCTCCCGAGATTCTCGGCTAGGCGGTTTAAGAAGTTAGTATAAATAGGAGATCTCTGCGATTCATTATGTAACTTGAGCAACCCTAAGCAATAAAGACCTAAACACTTTCACAGCAATAAAAATCCTCTTTTGATCTTACTGTTCTTGCGATTACCCTAGAAGTTTCGGATCCCTTAGTTTTTCTTTACAAGTTTTTGGTTGTGCGAGTTTCGGCTCACACAGAAGTCAAGCCATACGGAGCCATCGTCCTGTGGGATAAAACCGGCAATTCATTTACAGTGAATGGACAGCGTATAAAACCATATATGGCTGAAGAAAGAGAAGACGAGAGAGAAGTGATGTTTTTAATTGATCCATCCTTGGCCAAGGATGATATATGCACGGGCCTATAGATGGGGATGGATCCTTGTTGCTGGTTGTGTAACTCTCTCAACAAGAATAAAGAATGGGTTTTGATATGAAAAGAGGATGGAACTCGATCAGCTGGTTGTGTAACTCTCTCTGATTGAGTCAAGGGGTGGAACGATGGTGATGCACACGGTGGAACGAGGGTCGCCACAAAGCTCTATGGACTGAACCTTGATAAGACCAACGAGAGATGGATCAAACACCAGCTCTCAAGAGTAAGATCAAACACGAACTCTTAAGTGAATTCAGAGAATTCAAAGACAAGACAAAAGCTTGAAGAACTGCGTTATTTTATTGATAGTAGGGTGAAAGATACACGGCTGCTTATAAGGGACTTTATAAGAGAGTCCAAAGCAGCTTTGCCCTTCTTGGGGACTTGAAGCAAATTACATAAAAAGGATACAACTTTCTGGGACTCTAAAGGAACAGACTCGTGCAATAACTAAATAAATATTCTAAGACTTAAAACTATGAATAGAGCCTGTAAAACAACCAAAGACAGAAAACCATATTAGGCAAGTAAGTAAACGTATTCATTCTCTTACCTTGGTGCATTGGACGGCTAGGATGGTCTTAAGTTGGCGTGATGCTGATGCTGAACAAGGACACTTCTTTGTTGGGTCGGAGAAGTGGTAATTCAGTTGTTGGGCCGTCTTGTATGAGATAGGCTTCTTCTTTACTAGGCTCTTCCAGGCTTCTTTCTTGGACCGTGGCCTTAAAGCTTGGGTACAAAGAGTCTTCTTGCTCGTGGATGCTAGGTAAGGCTTCAATAGCTTGATTAAACTCCTCTCTCAAGACTCTAGTTCCGGATCTTGTTCTTGGTCCTTGTGTCACGGCTGGGATAGGTGGAGCTTGTGGTTCTATGCCCTCATCATCCCCTCCCTCTTGAGAAGGTTCTGACCTCAGAACAGATTCATCTGCATCATAGGGAGACAAGTCAGTAACATTAAAAGTAAGAGAGGTATTAAACTCACCTGGCAGCTCTAGTTTGTATGCATTGTCGTTGATTTTCTCCAAGACTCGGAATGGCCCATCTCCCCTTGGTGCAAGCTTGGATTTTCTTTGTTGTGGGAACCTTTCTTGCCTCATGTGCAACTACACCCACTCCCCTGGTTCAAAGGTAACCTCCTTGCGCCCTTTATCAATTCTTGCTTTGTCCTTTTTGTTCTTTTTCTCCAGTTTCTCTTTAACCTTTTGGTGCAGCTTCTTCATAAAATCGGCCTTAGCTTCTCCTTCTGCGCTTGAATAGATGGCTGGTGGCAAAGTAATAAGGTCTAAAGGCGTGTTAGGGTTGAACCCATAGACAACTTCAAAAGGAGATTGGTTAGTAGCGGAGTGTTTGGAACGATTATAAGCAAATTCAATGAAAGGTAGACAAGATAACCAATTCCTGAGATTCTTACCAACCGTGGCTCTCAATAAGGTTGAGGGTGTACGGTTTACTACCTCTGTTTGTCCATCCGTTTGGGGATGACAAGTGGTGGAGAATAAGAGTTTGGTTCCAAGCTTTTTCCACAATGTCTTCCAAAAATGGCTGAGGAATTTCGTGTCTCGGTCCGAAACAATGGTCCTGGGCACTCCATGAAGACGCACGACCTCTTTAAAGAAGAGATCAGCTGTTTGAGCTGCATCATTGGTCTTGTTACATGGTATAAAGTGCGCCATCTTTGAGAACCTGTCTACTACTACAAAAATGGAGTCTTTGTAGTGTATCTTAGGCAAGCCTAGAACAAAGTCCATAGAAATGTCCACCCAGGGTGCATTAGGAATAGGCAAAGGCATATGTAAACCATTAGGGTGTAACCTGGACTTAGCTCAGAGGAAAATGATACATTTGGTGCATAGCTTCTCCACGTCTCTTCGCATGTGTGGCCAGTAAAAGTGCTCCATCAGCACACTCAATGTCTTGTCTCGGCCAAAGTGTCCCATTAACCCGCCTCCATGAGCCTCTGTAGTGATCAACTCCCTCATGGACCCTTGTGGGATGCATAGCCGCTTTTCCTTAAATAGAAATCCATCTTGTTGGTAAAATACTCCAAATGCGGCCCTTGTAGTTTCTTTGTAGACCTCTGAGAAGTCGGGTTATGAATCGATAGATTCAGGATCTAAAATCTTCTAGATGTTCTTCGTTTGCCTTTGATTCTACTGCATGATTCTTTGCTGGCCACTTAGAAGCCGATCTGATATGATATGTTGCGAAAGCTTTCATTGATTGTCTGAACTAGGGTGAAACGAGCAATGATTTTATAGGAGTGGAAACCTACCTGTAGTTGAGTTGTGAATGTTGATGAGTCTTGTTCTGCTATTGCATCTTCTCCCTTCCAGGCTCAGAGTGGAAACCTACTGATCAGGGTTGTGAGAGATAGTTGTTTAGTGCTGCGAAAGTATAGCCGTGAATTCGTACTGAAACAACTAAGTCTCTGTGGATCGATACCCTAAGTACTACAGCACACATCTGTGCACTTGCAGACATTTAAGGGTTATAAATTTAAAATCCGAAGCTTAGTAAAACAAAAACAACAAACCCCGCTTTTGTTCGCAATCATGTTTTTGTTGGGCTAAACAAAAAAGTTTCGATAAACTGACTCTGGATGGCAAAATTTGTTGGGTTGATGAGTTAGACGGAATTATTGATGAAGATCTGCTTTTAGACGACCCTTTAAGTGTCACGCTTTCACCCGCAAAAGATGAATGCAATTTCCTTGAAGAAATTTCAAGTGAGTGCGCACGTATGCTTGATAAATCCGAAACTTATAGGAAACCTCTACACTATCTAGATCTTAAGGACCAAACAAACATTCCTACACCTCCTAAAGACACTGCTTCAGTAATTAATGATCCTTGGAGCGAGATTAAAGCCGCTAAAGTCGAGCTTAAACCTCTTCCCGTCGGACTTAAGTACGCCTTCCTTGGACCAAATTCTACTTATCCTGTCAAAATAAACTCTGGTTTGACGGAGGAAGAAACCACAATGCTGTTGACTGAGCTGAGAAAGCATAGAAAAACCTTAGGATATTCACTTGATGACATACCTGGAATCTCTCCAGATCTTTGTATGCACAAGATAAATCTAGAGGATAATGCTAAAAACTCAATCGAAAGTCAAAGGAAACTGAACCCTAATCTCATGGATGTTGTCAAGAAGGAGATTATGAAGCTTTTAGAAGCTGGAATAATCTTTCCTATCTCAGATATCACTTGGGTTAGCCCAGTTCATGTTGTTCTAAAGAAAGGAGGAGTCACTGTCATTAAAAATGATAAAGATGAAATGATCGCTACAAGAACAGTAACTGGACATCGTATGTGCATCGATTACCGGAAACTGAACGCAGCAACTAGGAAAGATCATTTTCCACTTCCCTTCATAGATCAAATGCTAGAAAGGTGCTAATCACCCTTACTATTGCTTCCTTGATGGATACTCCAGATTTTTCCAAATTCCTATTCGCCCGGAGGATCAAGAAATAACGACATTCACTTGTCCATATGGCACGTTCGCTTACTGACGTATGCCTTTTGGATTGTGTAATGCACCTGCTACCTTCCAGCGATGCATGATGTCGATCTTCACAGATTTTATTGAGGATTTCATGGAAGTGTTCATGGACGATTTCTCTGTCTATGGATCTTCTTTTGAAAAATGCTTAGCCAATCTTGGTAAAGTTCTGCAAAGATGTGAAGATAAGCATTTAGTATTAAATTGGGGAAAATGTCACTTCATGGTATGAGACGGAATCGTGCTTGGGCACATAATTTCGGAAAAAGGAATCGAAGTTGACAAAGCCAAAATTGAAGTCATGACCAGCCTACCACCTCCCACAAACGTAAAAGGAATTCATAGTCTCTTAGGACACGCAGGATTCTACAGGCGTTTCATAAAATATTTTTTCTCAAATAGCTAGACCTCTTACGCGTTTGCTTTGCGAGGAAACAAACTTCGAGTTCGATGATGAGTGCTTAGCCGCGTTTCATAAGATCAAGGAAGCCCTTGTTTCCACTCCAGTCGTGCAAGCACCTGATTGGGAACTCCCATTCGAAATCATGTGCGATGCAAGTGGCTATGCAGTCGGAGCACTGCTTGGCCAACGAAAAGATAAGAAACTGCACATAATCTACTACGCAAGCAGAACTCTAGACGAAGCTCAATGCAATTATGCTACAACAGAGAAAGAACTTCTAGCTGTCGTATTTGCATTTGAGAAATTCCGTTCTTATCTCGTAGGATCTAAGGTTATAGTTCATATTGATCATGTTGCAATCAAGTATTTAATGTCTAAGAAAGACGCTAAACCTCGGTTGATAAGATGGATCCTCCTACTGCAAGAATTCGATATCAAAATTCGAGATCGGAAAGGAGCAGATAATGGAGTTGCAGACCATCTTTCACGAATTCGAGATGAAGAAAGATTGCCTTTAAATGACAGTTTGCCTGAAGAAAACATCTATGCAATAGATACTATCCCCACCAGTGCCAATACTGCACCAGCACGTCCACTCATGCGAAGATCAGATGCTTTTAACACCCCATGGTTTAGGCACATAGCAAATTACCTAGCAGCTGATGTAGAACCACCACAATTCTTTGGGTATACGAAGAAAAAGTTTCTGAAAGACGTTAGACATTATTTTTGGGATGAACCCTATCTCTATAAGAGATGTGCTGATGGGTTATTCCGAAGATGCGTGGCTGAAGAAGAGATGGAAGGAATTTTATTCGGATGCCATAGCTCGTCTTACGCAGGACACTTTGCAACTTTCAAAACCGCTTCAAAGATCTTACAAGCAGGTTTCTGGTGGCTACTCTGTTCAAAGATACTCAAGCTTATATATCGCGATGCGATAAATGCCAAAGGTAGGGTAACATAAGCAAAAGGAATGAGATGCCTCAAAATTTTATTCTCGAAGTCGAAATTTTCGATGTCTGGGGAATAGATTTTATGGGACCATTTCCTACTTCTTTTGGAAACCAATACATCTTAATAGCAGTAGACTACGTCTCTAAGTGGGTAGAAGCAGTCGCTAGTCCCACAAACAATGCGAAAGTTGTCATGAAGCTGTTTAAATCTGTTATATTCCCGCGTTTTGGAGTTCCTAGAATTGTGATAAGCGACGGAGGATCGCATTTCATCAACAGAGTTTTCGAGAATCTTCTTAGAAAGAATGGAGTTACACATAAAGTTGCTTCTCCATACCATCCCCAAACCAGCGGTCAAGTAGAAATCTCAAACAGAGAAATCAAGTCGATTTTGCAGAAAACTACTGCAGTTCATCGCAAGGATTGGTCTACCAAGCTTGACGACGCATTATGGGCATATCGAACAACATTCAAGACACCATTAGGCGAAACACCATTCAACCTAGTTTATCGAAAAGCATGTCACCTTCCAGTAGAACTCGGGTATAAGGCGCAATGGGCTATCAAGGAGATGAATATGAACTTGAAAACAGCTGGAGAAAGAACACTACTTCAACTTCACGAGTTAGAAGAACTCCGACACAATGCCTACGAAAACTCGAAGATCTACAAGGAGAAGACTAAAGCATATCATGATAAGAAGATTATTCATAGAACTTTTGCTCCTAACGATAAAGTTCTTCTTTTAAATTCCCGTCTTAAGCTTTTTCCAGGGAAATTACGTTCAAGATGGTCGGGACCCTTCACGATAAAGGAAGTCAAGCCATACGGAGCCATTGTCCTATGGGACAAAACCGGAAACTCATTTACAGTGAATGGACAGCGTGTAAAGCCATATCTGGCTGAAGAAAGAGAAGACAAGAGAGAAGTGATGTTTTTGATTGATCCAACATCGGCCAATGATGAGATCAAGGAGTGTCACGACCCCGGTTAAGTCTAATCAAGCAACAATGTCAAGCTAATGACTTGAAACAAGCGTTTAGTGGGAGGCAACCCACTTGGTATTTTATTTATTTCCCTTTGACCTTTAGTTTCTATTTCCATTGCTTTATTTCTGTTTCATTTAATTTCAGGTTTTCAATAAAGAAGAACAAATACAAAAGACGAGCAGCACTCTCCAGCACGATAAGTTCACTTAAACATTTCAACTTTTCTATTTTCTTTACCATTCTTTCCAAGATTTATCACATTGAGGACAGTGTGAAATAAGTCTGGGGAGGATGTTCATCCGTTACTAATGAAATTGATTTGTTTTGAGTTTGTTTTGGACACATAAAATTTTTCTTAAATTTTTTCAAAATGTTTTACATAAAATTTTTCAAAAATCGTTTTCAAAATGTTTTTCAAAAAAATTTTCAAACCAGGAATACAATAAACATTACTATGATGAATTAGACCAATGTACTTCTACGCTATTTCCTCGTTTTTTGCTCTTTTTGTGACTTAGGCCTAGACTAGGCGGTAGCTAAGTACTTGCATTACGAAATCCCACCAAAGAACTTCTATTCATGGAGATTCTTTCTGACAGGATATACTAGCTCATTTTATCTGGACTTAATTTTGACTTAATTTTCTCATTGAAGCGTTAGATCAGGGAAACGAATCATACACTAAGGACTCCTTTACCCTTTTACCACTCTTTGTTGATCCTGAATGGCTAGTTCATCTTTAGCTAGTTCCCCACCGAACCTAATCTCTTTCAAACCACATGCATTCTTGTTTTTTATTATTCTCTATGCAGATATGTGCAAAAACGTCGGAGAGAAAGAGGATCAACGCGGTTTTCAGTCACTGAAGACGAAAAACTGCGATTTCATTGGAAAGATTCAACAAAAGGAGAAAACTCAGTCTGCCTTGGAAAAAAACTTCAAAATCTTGGTACAATTTCGTCCTTTAGACTCTCTCTCTATAAAAGGTTGTTTTCTCCTTTCAAAAAAAAAATGAATAGGAGGAAATTTAAAAACTTAGAGAGTCTAGAGAGGTCGAGTTTTAAGTCCCAAGGCAAGCTAGAGTTCGATTTTATGGAGTTTTGGAGATTATCTTTATGATTCCCGGAAAAGATCTAAGTCTGGGGAACATCTATTTACAACAAAGGAGGAAGATTATGCAACAACAAATGGCAAAGAAGAAGTGACTGAAAATCTGCGATCATCAACAGGTCCTTCTCTCTCTTGCGGTTTTGCATAATATCTTGCATCCTCCATATTCTTCAGGTAACCCCTAAACACCTAAGCTCCACACTTAAATAGCCTTCAATGCCAAACGCCGTCTACCCTGAATGATGTTTTTGATGAGAACTCACAATATACTTAATGAATTTAGAGAGCTAGTTGACTGGAAGTTAGATCTAAGTGTGTAGATTTTCGTATAACGGATTAACGGACTAGTTTGCTTGTATTTTAGTGAGAATTTTCTAGACCATATCCAAATAGATGTTTCACGATAAGTTATGGTTTAGAAGGACGGTCACTGAGATATTGTTTAGTTCCTGCGATTTTTAAAATTTCTTTCCTGACTTGAGTTTGTTTGATAACACCATATTTTGACCACTTTTATGGATCATAATTATGTCTTATACATGTGTTTTAACTCTGTTTTCAATGGTTTTTAAAGTGTTTTCAATGTTTTAGAATTTCAAAAGACTTTACAGGAAACTTGGGCAAAATATATGCAATTTGGAACAAATGAGCAATTTTGGATAAATGCAGACCGTCAGAGGTATGACAAGCGGTGAAGATCTTCTCACCGTCTGATCACCCCCAAAATTTGAGAAAACATAGAGGATCCAACCAGCTTTCTAATGCACTTGGTTTGGAGACAATCCAACGGTTAGATCTTCAGATACTCCCGATGCAAGAATGATAGAAAATGCAGTTCCGGAAGAGAGCCATGTGCCGGGACCGCGGCCAACACCTGTTTTCCCGCGGGTAGAGCCACCGCAACCGCGGAACTTGGTCGTTCACTTCCCTGACGACTTAATTAAAGCCCAAATCAATTCCTTTAGTTATTTTTGAAGCCCTAAGTGTCCAGAACCACCCCAGAAGCTATAAATACCCCCTTTAAGTCATTCCTAAAGGAGGGGGAGACGACATAAGATAGAAAGAGAGAGAGTTTGTGTGAGAAGCCCTAGGAGCCACCGCCTTTGAAGGAGAAGCCGTCGAGGAGAGCATCATCGCGCCTCCATCTGCGACTCTGTTCTTCGTTTTTCTTCCCTCTTTTCTTTAATTTCCTGCACTTTCAATTTTGTTTATGATGCTTTGTTACAATATGTTTGAGTAGTTACTCTGTTGGGTTTAAAGGGATTTTCCAAAGGGAATTTCATGTGTCTTTGCTTATGAATCGATAGATTTAGGATTATTAATCTTCTAGATGTTCTTCGTTTGCCTTTAATCTTACTGCGTGATTCTCTGCTGGCCACTTAGAAGCCGATCTGATATGATATGTTGCGAAAGTTTTCATTGATTGTCTGAACTAGGGTGAAACAAGCAATACTTCTATAGGAGTGGAAACCTACCTGTAGTTGAGTTGTGAATGTTGATGAGTCTTGTTCGGCTATTGCATTTTCTCCCTTCCAGGATCAGGATGGAAACCTACTGATCAGGGTTGCGAGAGATAGTTATTTAGTGCTGCGAAAGTAGGCTATTCATACTTCCGTGCCTCGAGTTCTAGAACATACGTAGTTGATTACCTTTATAACTTATTTAAAATCGACATAGCTTAGACCATGAATCCCTGTGAAACCCTTGATGCCCAACGTTTGTCTTTAATTGCTTACAACCTTCGATTTAGTTTGCTTTTCAATCGCTATTTACTTGCTTCCATTCTCCTTTGTTAATCGCTTTTTATTTGCTTTACCTGCTTTTGTTTTTAATTGCTTTTACTTGTTTAGTTTTATAGTTTAGATTTAGTGACAACCAAAAACCCAAAACCAAAACCAAAACCTACTTAGTTCTAGTCTGATTTAAGCATTGTCGTGAATTCGTACTGAAACAACTAAGTCTCTGTAGATGGATACCCTAAGTACTACAGCGCATATCTGTGCACTTGCAGATATTTAGGGGTTATAAATTTAAAACGTGAAGCTTAGTAAAACGAAAACAACAACCCCGCTTTTGCTCACGATCAATTACAAGAGCTTGTTCTTGTTAATCGAGTTCTTTGGTCGATTCAACATTTGAGAGTCTTAGACTTGGATCAATCTTATATTCCGCTTGTTAAGTGAAATAAAACAATACATTTCTCTTAACAATTGGTGCGGTGAGTTCACGGCGACGAAGATGATGGAAATTGTTAGAGTGACGGAGGAGCTACAAGGCTTGATGGCAGAGCTTTCTGACGAGGTCGGAGTCATTCGCGGTGGTTGGGGTTTGTTAACGAAGACGAATGCCGAGCGGATGACACACTACTAGAAATCACACGTATAGCCACGGTAGAGCCATATATATTTCCGTGGCTAGCTATATTAGCCACGTAATAGCCACGTAATAGCCACGTAAAAGCCACTATATACAAAGACATAAAAATCGTGGCATTATAGTGGCTATTTCATGGCTATTTAGCGAGGGCAAAGAGATAGTGGCTAACAATGGCTATATAGCCACATAAATGTCAGGAAATAGTCCTGGCTATCTTGCCACATATATAGCCACCGTTCTTTCGTAGCTAATTGTCGCGATCCAAAAACAGTGGCTATTCCTGCTACTTAGCCACAGTAAGCTAGGAAAGAACCGTGGCTATATGATATATCAAATGCAAGAATCTATTATATAAAACAGAAGCACATTTAGTGTTTGTTTCCAAACACTCCTAAAATTTTTTTAAAAATATTTTTTATATATATATAAATTTAATTCCGAAAATTAGATATTAATTTAGATAACTAAAAATTTTCTTAAATATAGGTTATATCTATATTCTATAGATATTAATTTAAATAGATTTCCTTAAATAGAGGTTTTTAATATTTGAAATTTAAATAAAATTTTCAGAATAACACATATGATTAAAAAATATCTTATTATATTTTTTAATCATATTCTATCAGATTAAAATTTCACATATTAAAAATAGATAAATATTAATATTATATAATAATTTGATGGGACAAGTTAAATTTTTTTGTTAGGTTATGAAAGCATGGATGATATTAAGAGAAAATTATTTCAAAATTAGTAAATAATTATATTATAAAGTAATATAAACGGTGGATTAGAATTATGGGATCATAAACATGGTTTTTCGTATTAATAAAATGAGCGAGTTAGAAATATATTTTTATAATAACAGTCACTTTTTAATTAATAAAATAATCGGGTTTAAATTATATTTTTATGATCATGATGGTCATAATAATACTGAAAAATATATATATCTAAACACAAATTCTTTCTATACCACTTATTAAAAAATTATATTTATAAAAAAAATAAAAATTTTGATTAAAACAAAATTCCCGTGCGGATGCACAGGGTAAAATCTAGTAGAAGTTTAATTCAGATATCAGTTGAATATATTAATTCAAATGTTATCACTGATTTTTTTTTGTTTTTTGTTTTTTGTTATGGTTTGAATGGATCAGTATTGTATTATATAATACCACTACCTGAGATCATTTATCTATTCGATTCTAGAAAAATAATGGCCAAAAGCATTCAGTAGTTTAAATCACATAAACAAGTAATAATCTTATAAAATTCAATAATAGTAAGCAAAATAGAATTTTATTAATAATCTCTTTTTTTTTTCTTTCTCGGAACATCAAACTCGATATATAATAGCAAAAACATAAAAACTAAAGTCACTGAAAAGAGTTTCGCTTAATATTTATAGCAACCCTTTTATATATAATTTTCAGTTCATACTTTAATAGTAATCACAAACTTGAAGTCTTCCAAATCTTCTCGAGCTGTCTAACAAAACTCTTGATGTATTTGGACAAAGTAATGTGATCTTTGTCTTACACAGTGCCGTACTTAGAGTATTAGGGGCCTAAGGCAAATAACAAGAAAAAATTTCATTTTGCTCTAATTATTTCTAAAAAAAATATAAATTGTAAATCAGATTTAAATATTATTTTATAAGATATTATAAAGTACTTATGCTTTTTATTAATTTATAATAAATTTTCAACCACAAAAAATAACACAAAAATATATATTAACCAATATACTAATTTTCTTTTTTTTGGGACACCAACCAATATACTAAATAAAAATACAAAAATTAGGGGCCCTAAAACTTGCTTAATATTAAGAGGGTCTAAGGCAAATGCCTTATTTTTTTTGTTCATTAAGCACGGCTCTGGACTTACATTTTAGAAATGTAAGCTCTTTTAGTTATGGAAATTTACACACAAATCATAATAATCATGTTTTAAACAGATTAACCAATCATTAAACTTTGCACTTTTCTTTAAATAGATTGACACGAAATCGTGAAAGTCAGTGATTCTAAAAATTTACATTTTCTTTATCTTATAACTGTAATTTACTTAATATTTTTTAACTCGATTGTTTTTTTAAATTTTAAGTTTTACTTAATACAATTGTATTCCAATATAATTATGCCTATAACCACCAATTCTATTTAGACATCTATAAGTGAAAATTAAATAGAATAAAATTAAGTATAAGTAATGACATATTGCAAAGTTATATTCCAAACACACCTTTACCATTGGACGATTCATGTTATGTATCTGTTATAAAACCATTTTATATAAAATTATCATCATATGATTTTTTTCTTTCTTTTGGGAAAATTTACTTTCCAGATTTTTTTTTTTAATGTCGAGTTCCAGTTATTTTCATTTCCCACCCTCATTTTAGACACACATCCACGAAAATTTCAATTCCCGCATTTATTTCATTTCCTCCACGCCAAAGCCTTACTCCGCCGCTCCATCCTTCCAGAGACATCTCGCCTTGCCGGTAATCCTCCTACGTTTCGATTTCCTTTGATACCCTTGCTTGCTGTTTGTTGTTTGTTCTCATCAAATAATTTAGGATAACATGTATTGTGAACTAATTTCAGATCTTATCTCAAACTTTTGTGTAATGGGTTACTTTTTCAGCAAACGATAGTTTAGGGAAAGATAATTAGAGTTTACTGTAAACTTAAGAAACCTTATAGTTTTAGAAATGGTGGAGTGATTTCGTGGTGAGTTTTACAAAAATAGTACATCATCAATTTGTCAATTTTCTTTTTTTACTAGTGTATAATCTAATAAATAGTATAATTTCATTTGTTCAGCAATATTATTTTTGAGAGGCACCACATCATGATTCTGTTTATTATAATTGGAAGGAGTAGGTGAAGGAACCGGTTGATAACCTTGTAAGCAAGAGGAAAAGATCAGGGTTTAGACCAACAACACTGCATCTTCAGCCACCATTCCTTCTCGCCATCAGCTCAATGAAGCCTATTTAGTGGTAATAAATTTTATTTCATTACGAGTGTTTGATATATTTGTTTGTTAGGATTGCAGCTTTACTAATAATATGATCAAGTTATTTGCCTTTGGATAAGATTGGAGTAATACATTTTTTGCAATTGATGATGATTATGATTGTGATATTGTATATCTAATTTACAATAGTGTTATTATATATCTTAACATGGCAAATTCATTCTTACTTTGCAGCAGCATGTCCAGCCACACAAAGGTTGTATCTATGGACTCGGCATGACTCAGGCTCAAGATAAGGAACCAAACAATACAATCCATGCTTGTCTCCCGAAATGTAGATATGGAGATGCGGGTGGCAAGCTTGACTAAGTGTTTGTTTTCCATTTGTTTCTAGTTTTTTTACATGACTAAGTGTTTGTTTTTCATTTGTTTCTAGTCTGTTTACATGACTAAGTGTTTGTTAATCCTGATGTTAGTTTATGTTTGTAAAATATTTTTATATATTTTATTTTGCTATTTCACTTTCTGCTTTTATTTTTCTTTTATTCTTTTTACAGTTTTAGAATATAAAATAAATTAATAATGGAAGTAATAGATACAAAAAATTAATAGATATAAACAATAACTATATAGCTACGGAAGATTGTGGCTATTGGTAGCAAAAGCCATGGTGGTAATGTGGCAAAACATGACTCTTAGCCATGAATCTTGCGTTGCTACGTCTGGCTAATAGCCATGTGATCGTTGTGGCTCTTTGTGGCTATAAGAGTCAGGAAAAAACAGTGGCTAAATTGTGGCAAATTAGCCAGGATTGCCATCGTGTCTATATGTGGCAGCGTAGCTACGGTTAGCCACGAATATCAATTAGCCACGATGCTATAGCCAGAAACTTCTTTCGTGGCAATCTGTGGCTAATTGCTATATAGCCACGGATTTGGAGCAATAGCTACAATTATTTTTCTGGGTATACGTCTGATTCTAGTAGTGACATAAGTAACAATGATTGAAAAGAAGATCGAATCGGTAGACAAAACGCTCAGCACAATTACATTGACGCTGGCACAAATCGAGGCAAATGAATTCTCGGATAAATCTCGTGGCAAACAAGTCGCGACGTTTTCCAAAAATCCAATCCAGGTACGATCTCTGGAATCATATGATAATCCGGATGAATCGCAGTAGGTTATCAGGAAATTCATAATGTTCTAGAGAATAGGAACGGTATGTTGAAGAAGATTGAATTTTCTGTGTGTGAACGATATACAGATGTATTGTGTTAGCAGAAAGATTTTTCCGACTAGGGAAATACAGCGACGCAGAAAAATTGGATTTGATGTCGATCAGTTTACAAGGATCAGTGTTGAATTAGTACAATAGAGAGATTGAGATTCAATAGTTTCAGAGCTGGAATCAGTTCAAAGAGAGAGGTTAATTGCCAGATTCAGTCTGTAGTTGGAAGAGAATCCAACAAAGAGCTTGTTTAGTATGGAACAGACAGGTTCAATAGTGGATTATGTGAATGAGTTTGAGGAGCTATCAACGATAATGAAAGGAGTGGATGAAGCCAACAAAATTCACGTCTTCTACTTGGGGTAACGTTGATAACACCGGATTTTGACCATTTTTATGAATCATTTTAATATCTTTTACAGGTGTTTTTACTCCGTTTTCAAAGGTTTTCAAAGGATTTCTATGTTTCCGGATTTTAAAAGACTTTTCAGATAATTTGGGATAAAGAAGCACAAAATAGAACAAAAAGACTCTTTTGGATAAATGCAGACCGTCAGAACTCTCATGGAGAGATGAAGACCTTCTCACCGTCTGATCACCCTCAAAATTGGACAACTTATAGAAGAATCAACCAGCTTTCAAATGCACTTGGTTTCGAGACATTCCAACGGTTGGATCTCAAGATATTTCATTAGCCCCGGAGCCACGCGGAGTCAGCCAGCAACTCACGCGACCGCGGCCAACAAGCTATTTGCCGCGGTCAGAAGCTTCCTGACCGCGGCCAACAAGCCAATTGCCACGGTCACAACACTCCCGACCGCGGCATTCAAGCTCCGAGTTAGAGCCCACTTATCTGAAGCCCAAAGTCATTCTCAGCCTCAATTCCGGAACCCTAGAGACCATGGAGTATTGGAGACTATAAATACATGTCATTTAGGTCGTTTTTAGGAGAGATTATTCATAATTTACAGAAACCCTTTTCCTTTAGCTGTTTTTATGAGATTTTCGTAGAAGATTGTTCAAGTCCGAGTTCTTCAATAGAGAAGCTTTCTTTATCTCTTTTCTTTACTGTTTTCATTAATTTTATTAAAACCAATGATGATGTCGAACTCAGCCATGTCTGAGTAGATCCCGAGTTGGGCTTAGGTTCCCGAAAGGGGCTCTCATAATCGATTAAGACATCTAGGTTTATAGATCTGTGATTTTGACCTGTTCTCTGTTTATTCTTGTTCTTATTGCATGTATGCTTGATTGATCACCTAGTATCTGGTCTAGATAGTTAGTGTTGCGAAAGTTTTCATTAAGTATCAGCCCTAGAATGAAACAGGCGATTTTTCCGTAGGAGGAAACCTACCTGCAGTTTTAAAGGTTAATTCGCAAGAAAAACAACCAACCTTTAAAACCAATTTAGTCTAGACATAAAGTTAAAAACCGTAGAAGAATACCAGGCACACAAATCTTTGTGGATTCGATCCCTAAATAGTACAACCGATTAGTTGTGCACTTGCGGCTTTCATTTGTTTTGTTAAGGGTAAAACTTGTTCCCTCACGTAGCGAGCACACATCAAGTTTTTGGCGCCGTTGCCGGGGATTTGTTTCGCTGCCTTTTGCTATTTTTCTTGTTTTAACTTCTGTTCTAGACACCTGATCTCTAGTTCTTTCTTAAAGTTTTTCTGAACTATCTTTCCCTTCTTTTGCCTTTCTCTGAATTGCATGAATACCAGGCGTAGACCTGCAGGAGACATTCCAATTCTAGACGAGATAGACAGACACGAAAGAGAACTTCGAAGACTTAGACAAACGCAAGGAATGGCCAACGACGACCAGCCTGGAGATCCTATTAATCGAAATTTAAATATGGACCAAGAAGGGTCCGAACAAGGAGAAGAAGTAAAACCGGCCGGTTCCCCGAGCTTAAAATTTGTCGGGTCACCGTTGTTGCTGAATAAGTGTCCATCATGCTTACGTGATATGTTCATAATTTGCATCAATTAGGTTGCATAAATCATTCCAAATCATGTTTTATTTCATGCATTTTAGGTCCTTAGGGTTTGTTTTAGGACTTAGGAGAATGCATTAGGTCCCAATGAGTCTTTGCATGTTTTGAGTGTCTATCAGGTGAATATGGAGCTGAAAAGACGAATCCAGGAGGTGGAATGGTGAGCAAAGCTTGAAAAAGTGGAAAACTTGGGTTTATGGAGGTTATCGGCCATTCTCGCTGGCCAGGAAGGTTTTGTCGACCATTTTCACGTACCGCGGGTGAACTTTGTCGACCAAAACACGTACCGCGAGTGAAGTGTATCGGCCAAAATCTCCGGGTGCAAACATGTCTCAGAAATCGCCCGTCCGGGGAACCTTCCGGTCAGATTCAGCTATCGGAGTCTTCATAAAGGTTGGAGATAATTGAGTCAAGAGTTCATAACAGTTGGAATCAAGGCATTTGGACCACAGAACTGAAAGATATGGTAATCGGAAGACGAACAGGTCTCGCACTCATTCCGGAGCAATCCGATACCCCTGAATGATCGCCTGTCCGGGGAGCCTTCCGGTCCGATTCAGACGGCGGGTGCTTCATAGAAGTTGGAGAGCCTTGCATCACGGTCTCTTAGCAAGTAGAATCGTGGAATTCGGACGCGTGGGCAGAGAGATAAGCTTGTCGGAAGGAACCCCAGTCTCGCAGGTATTCCGGACCGAGCAGATCAGTTCTAAAGGATGCGAAGGACGGTGCACTTCCAGGCCGATTTAGTTTCCGGGTCCTTCATGAGAACCATAGACATTTGAGCCTTCTTTCCAGAACGTCCAAGAGCATTCAATTCGGATCTATGAGCAGAAAGATACAGTCTCCGGAATGGACACATGTCTAGACTCCTCTCTCTGGTCCGTGTACATGCACTGCAAAGATGTGCCCTCCAGGAAGCCTTACACTTCCCAAGAACCGAAGCTTTCTTCACAAAAGTTGGAGATAAATGAGTCATCTGTCTTCTGCAACCGAAATCATTCAATTCGGACAAGTCTCATAGGAGTTACACTCTCCGGAATGCGAAGTGGTCTAAGCTGCTCTGGATGCTGCGAGTTGGAGAGGAAGGAGACCAAGCCGCAGCAACACTCGCAAATCACTCCGACTTGAGCCTGCGAACAAGTCTCATAGGAGTTACACTCTCCGGAATGCGAAGTGGTCTAAGCTGCTCTGGATGCTGCGAGTTGGAGAGGAAGGAGACCAAGCCGCAGCAACACTCGCAAATCACTCCGACTTGAGCCTGCGACCTAGGTGCAATAGAGACCAACCCGCACAGTTTGTACATTCCCCAGAAACCGCCTTAGCCCTGCGAGTTGGAGAGGAAGGAGACCAAGCCGCAGCAACACTCGCAAAACACTCCTACTTAGGCGTGCGGCTAAGACAAGGCGATTCAGGCTTCACAAGACAAGTCTTCATCTACTGCGACTTAGGTGTGCGACCTGGGACATACTGGACTGACCCGCAGGATTTCCACTTGACCCAACTGAGCCGGGTCAGTACCCAGTTTGTCCTGGGCTGACCCGGTCCATTAGCACTAGGTATATATAGTTTTTTGGGAGAAAAAACCCAAGGAGATCATCTTCTCTCTTAGTTTCTCTCTAGTTTTCTTTCCTTTTTAGTGTAAAAACGTTTTTGATTAAGAGAGATCTCAAGGATTTAATTAATCTAAGTCTGTTTCTCATCATCTCATCATCTCATTTCTGCTTCTAATCATGATTAACATCATCTCTTGCAAAAGATTAGATGTGTTCTTCATGATTAGTGAGTAGTCATATTTTAAGCTTCTAGGTGTGTAGATTAGGGTGCTTAGATGTAGATTAATGATTTTTTAAGCTTAGATTCTCTTCTCCTTTCCTTAGTTAGCTGATCCTAATGCTAGATCCTTGCACATCACTTGGGTCTAGAATCTGGGTTTTTCATGCACCAAAAGTGTTTGATGAAATGCCTGAATGAAAGCTAACTAAGGGTTTATGCATTAATGTCATGGGAATGATTGTTAAATGCATGAATGGCATATTAGAACTGTTTCTTAATGCTCATTGATTCATATTTCACAAATGATGATTTGGTTTGAAAATGGATTAGTGTAGAGGAGTGCCTTCATGAGAGGATTAATCTAGATTAGAGTTCTAAGTTAATTGGAATTTGAGATCATGTGATGCTTGCTTTATCTTTCTGTATAAGATTCAGTCTTTCTTAGCTCTTATTTTGATGCACAAAGAGGCTGTCTGGTCATGTTAGACTTGGAACCTTATGCTTGTTAACTGCTTATTCACTAATGGGAATTAGTCTTGAATTGGTAATTAACAAAGGGATTTCTGTCATGAGAATGAATTAATCTGAATTGGAAGTCTAGACTAAAGATTTGCAAGTGTTGCATTGTTTGCTTAGCATCATGAATTCACATTTAAAGCACCCTAATCAATGATCACATCTAGAGGTTTAGCTTTCTTTTTATTTGAATTTGAGTGTTTGTTTAGTTTCTCTTGCTTGTTTAATTCTTAATTACTGTTTGTTCTTGCTTGTTTTGTTATATGCTTTTAGATAATCTTGGTTACCAACTCATCTGCTTATTAGACTTGGATTAAGAATTGATCCTCATAGTTCTAGTGTCTAGAATCCCTCCATTTGGATTGATACCTCAAGTGCTACAATGACATGAGTAGTTGAGGAATTGATCAAGGATTGAAAAATTCCTACTATCAATTTGGCGCCGTTGCCAATTGGAGAGTTCATTCTAGCATTAGGACTTTGGATCTTCTTGAGATCAAGTCATTTTCTTTTGTTTTACTGATTACCTTTCAAGTGCTGTCTTTGTTTTCAGGTGTATGAACACCAGAAGTCAAGCAAGGAGACAAAGAGAAAGAGTTGAGCACATTGAGAGGTTGGGTATGGATCAAGGGCAACAGGCTCATGGTGGTAATGGAAACCACCAGAATCAGGAAGAGCCACCGCCTCCACGTCCAAGACAAGTTGTGGGAGCTGGTGATGAGGCCAATGCTCAGGGTCAAAGACATGGGATTCAAGCCCCAACACCTGAAAACGATTTTGAGATCAAATCTGGCCTGATCAACATGGTGCAATCAAACAGGTTCCATGGCTTGGCATTAGAAGACCCATTAGATCACATTGACAACTTTGATAGAGTTTGTGATCTAACTAAGATGAATGGAGTTAGTGAGGACAGTTTCAAGTTGAGGCTATTTCCTTTTTCTCTAGGAGACAAAGCTCATCAGTGGGAAAAGTCTCTACCTCAAGGATCAGTCACAACTTGGGAGCAATGCAAAAGAGCATTTCTAACCAAGTTCTTCTCTTCATCAAGAACAGCAAGGTTAAGAAATGAAATCTCAAGTTTCATCCAGAAGAACCATGAATCATTTTGTGAGGCTTGGGAAAGATTTAGAGGGTATACCATGCAATGCCCTCACCATGGATTCTCAGATTGTCAGCTGCTAAGTACATTCTACAGAGGTACTTTACCAAAGGTCAGACTTCTCTTGGACACAGCTTCTAATGGTAATTTCATGACCAAGGAAGTCAATGATGCCATGACCCTAGTGGAGAACGTAGCTCAGAGTGATGAGCTTTATGGATCAGACTTTGAAAGGAATTCAAGAGGGGCTGTGAGTGCTGAAGAGGAAAGGACAAGGAAAGACATCAAGTCTCTCAATGAGAAGCTAGACACACTTCTTTTAGCTTCTCATCAGTCAGCCAACTTTGTTAGAGATGTGAATCATGTGTTTCAAGACACATTTCAAAGGGAAGACATCACAGCTGAGGTGAACTTTGTAGGTGGCCAACAAGGTTACCAAAAGGGCTTTACCTACTACAAGAATCCCCCAAACCAGAACTTATATCCTCAAAACACTCAACAACAAGGTTTTGTCTCTCCCCAACAACAAAGTCTCCAACATAACTCAGAGAATAAGGATCAAGAAGTGCAGAACCTGCTCCAGCAAATCCTCAAAGGTCAAGCAAGTGGTGCCATAGACTTCAACAAGAAAATGGCAGAGATTAACAACAAGGTGGACTGCACTTATTCTGATCTTCTAACTCAACTTTCAACCTTGGCTTCCAAAGTCAAGACTCTAGAGAACAACAAGGGCCACTGCAGTTCTCAAGCTCAAAGATCTTTACCAGGGACATCAATTGCACATCAAACAGAATACTGCAATGCAATCCTCTCAAATGATGAGAATCATGCTGCTGTCCAAGAAATTGAGGACCTTCTCCATGGCAATGTCTCAAGTGACAAATGCCTGACAAAAGATGATGAGGACGCCATCATAGATGAGTTTGAGTTCCTGTTCTGTGATCTCAATGAGGACATTGAGAAAGAAGGTGGGGAGACAGCTTGTTTTGATATGAAAAAGAATGATTCTGAGATTGCTGAAGGAAAGGATCAGAGAATGGTTCAAGGAAGGACATCTGATGGAGTCTCTAGCACTGGCTCAACAAGGGTGAAACCCAAATCTATTCCCAAGCTAGGCAATCCAGGAAAGTTCTCCATCTCATGCTCTCTTGGAAATTTGAAAGTGGACAATGCTTTGTGTGATTCTGGATCAAGCATCAGTGTAATGTCTTTAGACATGGTGGAGAGACTAGGGATCAAGAGTCTTAAGCATCACCCCATGTCAATCACCTTTGGAGATTCATCCTCAAAGAAACCATATGGAATCCTTGAAGACTACCCATTGAAAATTGGTGAATGCACAGTTCCAACAGATTTTGTAGTTATGAAGATGAAGAAGACAAAAGAGCTACCTCTTTTGCTTGGAACTCCATTTCTGAACACCACAGGAGCAAGGATGGACTTTGATACTCAAAGAGTGGTGCTTGCTAAGGTAGATGATGAAGTATCTTATCCTCTTAAGCCTCCTCTTGCTGGGTTTTGTGGAGTTATATCTGATGATTCTGGTGAGTTGAAACATTATGGGATAATGTATGTGGGGAGTATTGGAACTATAGAAGAAGCTATACCCCTTGCATCTGTTGAGAAAAAGAAAGAATCCCTAATAAGACCTGATCTTGAGTTTGAAGGGGATTTCTTTAGTGATGAGGAAGCTTGCTTGGAATCTCTATCTCCTACACCAAGTGAGAAGGAGATCAGCAGCAACAAAGGCAATGGCTCAGGGTCTCAAGACAAGAACCCACCAAGAACCAGACCATTCACTCTTGAGTCATCTTCTCAGGTCTTAACTCTCACTCCTTGGAAGTTTGTTGGTGGAGCTGTTGAATACAAGGTTAAAGGCAATGGAAGATCAAGACCATTTGCCAAAGTCAGAGCTATCCTCACACCAGAGTTCATAGACAAAGGATCTGATGGTGTCCAAGAGATGATGAACAAGGACCTCAAACTTGAATTCATGGACAAGACCTGGAGCATCAAAGCTCCTCCTCTCCCTTACTAAAAAGAGTGTAAAAAGTCAAACTTAGTGACTTTAAACAAAGTGCTCTTGGGAGACACCCCAAGCTTATCTTTGTACATAGTTCTTCTGATTTCTTCTCTTTTCTTTTATGTTTTAGAACTTTTTGATGGGTTTTGTGAGTTGGTCTCAGGTACTAAGTGATCTTTGGAGGACATAGCTCAGTGATGAATGGAAAGAAGCATGTGAGAGAGCTGAGAGAAGTGTTTAAGGCCAGAAAAACGTTTAAGTCCCAAAAGCTGCGGCCTAGGAGTGCGGGTCAGAAGAGAAGAGCCCAGGCCGCAGCAAGGTTCGGAATTTACTCCGGCCTGGGCGTGCGACCTGGAAAGAGGAAGGCCGAGCCGCACAGAAAGAAGAAGGCCCGAAACGTTTAAGTCCCATCTACTGCGGGATGGGTGCGCGGGTCAGAAGAGGGGGAGCTAGGCCGCACGACTATTCGGAATTTACTCCGGCCTGGGCGTGCGACCTAGGAGCGTAGACGCTGAGCCGCACCAAAAAGAAGAAGGCCGAGGGTTCTAAGTATTAAACCGTGCGACCTGGTGCTGCGGCCTGAAACCCAAGGAGTCTAAGTCGCACGATCGTTCAGAATTTACTGCGGGATGGTTATGCGGCTCAGAAGAACAATGGCCAGGCCGCACGGAAAGGAAGGAAACCCAAAGAGTTTAAGTCCCAAAACCTGCGGGATTGTTGTGCGGGTCAGAAGAAGGATGGCCAGGCCGCAGCAAGACTCGGAATTCACTCCGAGATGGTTGTGCGGGTCAGGAGAAAGGATGGCCAAGCCGCAGCAAAATTATTTCCGGTTCTACACCGTCAGGCCACACATCGAACCCCTCCTACTCATTGGGGTCTGATTTCAACAGCCACTAGGTAACACTCAAAACCTTGTAAATAGCATGTAGACTTTCTTTTCCTTTTGCATTTCACCTGTTTACTTTGTTTTAAACTCCTTTCTCATGCTTTCATAACACAAGGGACTGTGTTATTTAAGTGTGGGGGAGGAGTTTCATCCTTTACTAACCATGTTTTCTATTTTCTCATTTTACACTTTGAGTCTTGAGTCACATTCTAGTTGCATAGTCATCTAAGTGCATATAAAAACCAAAAAAATGGAAAAATCTGAAAAATTTTCACAAAAAAATGATCATGTAGTTGCATTCTCATTTTTAGGATTGAGTCTAGATTGCATTTGCATGTAGGTTGCATCTTGCAAGGAGTAATGATAGGTTTTCTAGAGAGTACATCACTTTGAGAACTTGAATTGAATATGCTTGTGAAATGACTTCTGTGCTTGCAAGGCTTGAAATGGTTTGAATCTGAGAAGCAATTTTGAATTGAACTCAACTCTAATAAGTGAAAACCTTGAACTTGACTTGAAAATATCTTGTGATGCATTGTTTGAAAAAGCTTGTGGATACCAATATACATACTTGAGCTAGAACCACTGTTTTTACCACTCTTTTCCTTAGCTCAAGTAGCTGAATCCCGATCATGGATCAGTTCCCATACCTTGAACCCATCCTTCTTTTAAGCCAATGTTTGTGTGTGAATTGAAAGGCCACCTTGGATCAAACTTAGCAGAAAGTGTTAGGTTTAGAGCGACAAGGGCAGGTCTCATTGAGTGTTGTGTTCCAACATCAAGGAACTGAGAGTTTTGGCGAGGAATAAGTGTGGGGGAAAAGACCTTTTGGTGAGTAGAAAAAGGTGAGATGAGTGGAAAAGAGAGAGTGAAAATAGCTAGGGGAATGAAAGAAAAAGAAATCAGTCTTGGTGTTTTGAGAGAGTGAGCTCTGGTTTGTTGAAAAGAAAGAGTCTAGCCTCTAAGTAAAAAAAAAAAAAGAGGAAGAAAAGAAGCCAAAGGCTCAAATGTTTTGTTAAGAAAGAAAGAAGAGGCTAGAAGTTGTAAAAGAAAAAGAGCTGTGTAAAGTTTGAGTTCCAAGACTTAACAGGAAAAGTGAAAAGTGAATCCCCTAGTGAGAGGAAAATGAGAGTGAAAAGTGAGGATTTTTGAGCAAGTGAGGAAGCTTTGAGTAGAGGGTGGGGTGTGATGAGTCTTTGCCCTTGTATGCATAGGTTGCTTTTTACCTTTAGCATTCTGCCAAAGTTTGATCATTCATAGAGAGATCCCTTTGCTGCATTTAACCCACCTGAACACTGATGAGATCATTTTAATCTCATAGCCTCTCCCTAGCCAAGCCAGCTTGTTTAAATATTGCATCATGAGATCCACCTGATAAAAGCTTAATGAATGTGAAAGAGTTGAGAGAGAGAAGAACTTGTGGAGATTTATTGCTGAGTTGATATGTATCTGAGTATGACTTTGCATTGCATAATTGAGCATGAACTTGAATTCTCATTGTGATCACTTCTCTCAAAAAGAAAATGTGAACTCCCATTGCATACAACCTCTTTCTCTCATTTGCTCTTTTTGCTTGAGGACAAGCAAAGGACAAGTGTGGGGGAGTTGATATGTTCATAATTTGCATCAATTAGGTTGCATAAATCATTCCAAATCATGTTTTATTTCATGCATTTTAGGTCCTTAGGGTTTGTTTTAGGACTTAGGAGAATGCATTAGGTCCCAATGAGTCTTTGCATGTTTTGAGTGTCTATCAGGTGAATATGGAGCTGAAAAGACGAATCCAGGAGGTGGAATGGTGAGCAAAGCTTGAAAAAGTGGAAAACTTGGGTTTATGGAGGTTATCGGCCATTCTCGCTGGCCAGGAAGGTTTTGTCGACCATTTTCACGTACCGCGGGTGAACTTTGTCGACCAAAACACGTACCGCGAGTGAAGTGTATCGGCCAAAATCTCCGGGTGCAAACATGTCTCAGAAATCGCCCGTCCGGGGAACCTTCCGGTCAGATTCAGCTATCGGAGTCTTCATAAAGGTTGGAGATAATTGAGTCAAGAGTTCATAACAGTTGGAATCAAGGCATTTGGACCACAGAACTGAAAGATATGGTAATCGGAAGACGAACAGGTCTCGCACTCATTCCGGAGCAATCCGATACCCCTGAATGATCGCCTGTCCGGGGAGCCTTCCGGTCCGATTCAGACGGCGGGTGCTTCATAGAAGTTGGAGAGCCTTGCATCACGGTCTCTTAGCAAGTAGAATCGTGGAATTCGGACGCGTGGGCAGAGAGATAAGCTTGTCGGAAGGAACCCCAGTCTCGCAGGTATTCCGGACCGAGCAGATCAGTTCTAAAGGATGCGAAGGACGGTGCACTTCCAGGCCGATTTAGTTTCCGGGTCCTTCATGAGAACCATAGACATTTGAGCCTTCTTTCCAGAACGTCCAAGAGCATTCAATTCGGATCTATGAGCAGAAAGATACAGTCTCCGGAATGGACACATGTCTAGACTCCTCTCTCTGGTCCGTGTACATGCACTGCAAAGATGTGCCCTCCAGGAAGCCTTACACTTCCCAAGCACCGAAGCTTTCTTCACAAAAGTTGGAGATAAATGAGTCATCTGTCTTCTGCAACCGAAATCATTCAATTCGGACAAGTCTCATAGGAGTTACACTCTCCGGAATGCGAAGTGGTCTAAGCTGCTCTGGATGCTGCGAGTTGGAGAGGAAGGAGACCAAGCCGCAGCAACACTCGCAAATCACTCCGACTTGAGCCTGCGACCTAGGTGCAATAGAGACCAACCCGCACAGTTTGTACATTCCCCAGAAACCGCCTTAGCCCTGCGAGTTGGAGAGGAAGGAGACCAAGCCGCAGCAACACTCGCAAAACACTCCTACTTAGGCGTGCGGCTAAGACAAGGCGATTCAGGCTTCACAAGACAAGTCTTCATCTACTGCGACTTAGGTGTGCGACCTGGGACATACTGGACTGACCCGCAGGATTTCCACTTGACCCAACTGAGCCGGGTCAGTACCCAGTTTGTCCTGGGCTGACCCGGTCCATTAGCACTAGGTATATATAGTTTTTTGGGAGAAAAACCCAAGAGGATCATCTTCTCTCTTAGTTTCTCTCTAGTTTTCTTTCCTTTTTAGTGTAAAAACGTTTTTGATTAAGAGAGATCTCAAGGATTTAATCAATCTAAGTCTGTTTCTCATCATCTCATCATCTCATTTCTGCTTCTAATCATGATTAACATCATCTCTTGCAAAAGATTAGATGTGTTCTTCATGATTAGTGAGTAGTCATATTTTAAGCTTCTAGGTGTGTAGATTAGGGTGCTTAGATGTAGATTAATGATTGTTTAAGCTTAGATTCTCTTCTCCTTTCCTTAGTTAGCTGATCCTAATGCTAGATCCTTGCACATCACTTGGGTCTAGAATCTGGGTTTTTCATGCACCAAAAGTGTTTGATGAAATGCCTGAATGAAAGCTAACTAAGGGTTTATGCATTAATGTCATGGGAATGATTGTTAAATGCATGAATGGCATATTAGAACTGTTTCTTAATGCTCATTGATTCATATTTCACAAATGATGATTTGGTTTGAAAATGGATTAGTGTAGAGGAGTGCCTTCATGAGAGGATTAATCTAGATTAGAGTTCTAAGTTAATTGGAATTTGAGATCATGTGATGCTTGCTTTATCTTTCTGTATAAGATTCAGTCTTTCTTAGCTCTTATTTTGATGCACAAAGAGGCTGTCTGGTCATGTTAGACTTGGAACCTTATGCTTGTTAACTGCTTATTCACTAATGGGAATTAGTCTTGAATTGGTAATTAACAAAGGGATTTCTGTCATGAGAATGAATTAATCTGAATTGGAAGTCTAGACTAAAGATTTGCAAGTGTTGCATTGTTTGCTTAGCATCATGAATTCACATTTAAAGCACCCTAATCAATGATCACATCTAGAGGTTTAGCTTTCTTTTTATTTGAATTTGAGTGTTTGTTTAGTTTCTCTTGCTTGTTTAATTCTTAATTACTGTTTGTTCTTGCTTGTTTTGTTATATGCTTTTAGATAATCTTGGTTACCAACTCATCTGCTTATTAGACTTGGATTAAGAATTGATCCTCATAGTTCTAGTGTCTAGAATCTCTCCATTTGGATTGATACCTCAAGTGCTACAATGACATGAGTAGTTGAGGAATTGATCAAGGATTGAAAAATTCCTACTATCATTACGTCGAGCTAAACGACTTAAAACAAAAGCGCTTAATGGGAGGCAACCCATTTAGGTACTCTTTCTCTTAGTTTTCTTTTCCTTTTTAGAATTTATGCTTTCTTTTTCTTTTTAAGTTTTAGGCATTTTATAAAACAAAGACACAAAAAAAAAAATCAGAAAACTAGAAAAACCAAGAAGAAAAAGGTAGGTCTTTAGCTGCTCGGCCCGGCAAAGACGAGAAGATTGGACAATAGGCCGCAGGAGGAAGACCCGCGGTGGCAGCTGACGGAACCGCGGCCAAAGGTGCATCGACCGCGGCACCATGAATGTGACCGCGGCCGAGCACTCGACCACCGCGGTCGCACGTCTCCTGACCGCGACCGTTGGTCGTTGAGATGATTCCGCGGATTTCTGCCGCTTTCCGGTGTTGCCTGGTGATTCCCGGTGTTGACTGGTGATTCCCGGTGTTGCCTGGTGATTCCCAGTGTTGCCTGGTGATTCCCGGTTTTGCCTGGTGATTCCCGGTATTTCCCGAAATGTTCCCGGTAAAACCCGAAAAGATCCTCCGTAAGTTTTAAACTTTCCTAATGTGCAAACAAGAAAAGGTAAGTTCCCGTAAACTTAAAAAATTTTCAGAAATTTTCCGTTTTTGCTTCAAAAACGCTTTTTAAAGAAAAGAAACAAACTTTTTGGATCAAAACTCTTTCTTCTCTTCTCTTCCAAAAGACTTAGAGATTTAGGAGAAAGAACACAATTTCAATTCTCAAGCTTTTTAAGAGTTTTTTGGCTCAAACCTCACTCTTTTTCGAAGCTGATTTCAATTCTACCATCAATTCTCTCTTTCCAGCAAGGTATGATCCTCAAACTCACCATTCCTACTCGATTTTAAACTTAGGGTTTTCTTCAAAAACCCAAAATCTTGGTCTATTGATGGTGGAAATAGCTTAAGAATGATAGATTATCCATTTAGGTTATCTAAAAATCGATTTTAGCACCTAACTTAAGAGGAATTGAGATTTTTGAAATTTGGATTCTACATGCTTAATAAAAATCGAATTTGGAACAGCAAAATTGATGAATTTGATTTATCCTTGTGTGATTAGTGATTAGTATTGGGTAATCTTTAGAATTCACATAGAAATTGCTCATAAAAACCGATTTTTAGAAGATTTCTATGTTGAGAACATCAAAAATCCGAATTTAGTCATGAACTACTTGATTTCTCAGATTAATATCAATTTTGTTTGCTCATAATTTTAATTAATCTCTTTATTCTAGTATTAGTATAACAGATCTTAATGTGTTAAAATTAGCACCCAAATTCACTCTTTTTCCAAGAATCATTTCATTTTGCAGAAAATGGATGAAACCAGATCCCGAAGGAGCCGTCGAACTGGTGGCAGCTCCGATGACATTCCCGACGATGCTACTCTAGGAGAGTACATGTTGAACCAAGCCAGACCGAGAAGAAGAAGCTATGTGATGAGATTGCTCCAGCACTCAAGAGAAACACGAGCACCTCCCAAGCCACCACAGATTCGATACATTGGGAGGGAGACGAACCCGAGAGTGGACTATGCAAGGCGTTTCAAGAATTTGAACATCAAACCCACGCCTTGCATTGATAATCATACACTCGAGATGCTTGGAATCAGAGAGGATGTAATCTGGTACATCGATGCACTTAAGCTGAGACCCTACTTGGAGCTGAACCTTCCAACTTATCTTGAGCTAGTCCGTGAGCTTTTAGCGACCGTTACACTCCACCACACGAAGAGGAGGAACCCCAGAGCATCAGATGGCATCTTGTCATTCTCTATCCGCGGACAGCCTTATTCTCTCACCATTTCCGAGGTTTGTGAAGCTCTTAAGCTTCCATACACTGATGGCATTTATCTTGAAGATGAACCTGATCTTAACCTGTGGAGAGAGATGGGTCATGGAGCCTATGATAGTGGGAGATCAAGTCAGCCCTTCTTAGCCACCCAGCAGTGAGAGTTGTGCACAAACTCTTAGCACACACGATCTTCTCTAGAGCCAACATGGGAGGTGTCTTGAAGACTGAGCTCATTACACTTCAGATCCCATTTATGGACGACCCACGACTTGCCTGCTTTGCCTGGATCATATCGCAGAATATGGTAAAGGTGAAGCATGATTTACATGGTTGCGATGACGCTACTCCAGCTTTCGGGAGTGCTATTACAGCGATACTACAGGCTGTAGGATTCGATTTCTCATCTGATGATCCACTTTCCGATGTCTGGTATGATCTACTTTATCTCTCTCGAGATCACACTATCTCTCGTGCCGATTTCGATCCAGACAGGTTTGGTTACAAGTATTGCACTGGCACTGAGGAGCACCGAGTCCACTTACCTTCAGCGTCTATCCGGAGATTGAGCAACGAAGGACGCCCTCGATGGACTCCGGAATCCGATGATTTTCTGCCATCCGTACCTCGTCTACCATTCACCATTGGCCAATACATAGTGGCCAAGGCGAAGCGTGATGCAGCTGCGGCCCGTGCTCATTTTCAGCCATCTATTCCGACCGGCCACTCCTCATCATCCACATCATCACACACTCATTCCGATCTGGAGCGCAGAGTTGAGAGACAGGGACGACGCTTTGAGCGCGTTGTCACCTTCTTACAGGAGCAGCACCAGTTCGCAGACGACACTTCGGAGGATGAGTGATTGATCAGCACTTCACTACCATCACGGTTCTACCATCATTTTCTTTTCTTTTATCTTATTTTATCTTATTTTGCTTTTATTCACCATCTTCTCACCAACTTTTTCACGCTGGGGACAGTGTGATTTAAGTCTGGGGGAGGATGTCTATCCGTACTAATTATTTTCGTGCTTTTGCTTTTAAATTTCAAGTACTTTTTAAATTTTCATATGTAACCTATTCGACATTAAGTATTTTTCAGGAATGTTTGACGCAAAACTTTGATGATTTAGACCTGCACACTTCTACACTATGCATGATAGCTCATTTGTGGTTAGCACTAGACTAGGCGGTAGCTAGAGTACTTGCACTACGAACTCCCACCAGAGGACTTCTATTCATGGAGATTCTTTCTGACAGGATATACTAGCTCATTTTATTTGGACTTAATATTGATATCTAACTTTCTCATCATTGATTTTAGGCAGGCATCGACATACACATCTAGGACGTCTTTTACCATCACTTTTACCACTCTTTGTCGTCCTAGATGACCAGTTTATCTTTATTTGGTACCATACCCTAAACCCAAAACCTTTGTTTTCAATCCTCATGCATTCTCTCTTTAGTTTATATCAGCAGATATGTGCAAAAACGTCGGAGAGAAGAGGAGCGACGCAGTTTTCAGTCACTCGCAAAAGAGACTGAATGGAATTTAGAAGGAAGAGTATCAGAAACATAATAAAAGCTTTACAAGACAGATATTAACTGGTAAATTCGTGCTCTCTAAGACTCTATATCTAAAGGTGTTCCCTTTCTCTAAAAAAAAAAAAAAAAAAAAAACGTGAATAGAGAAAGGGAAACAAAAAGCCTAATGAGTCTTAGATTGTCGAAATTTGTGGAGCAATGAGCAACCACTATTCGTTTAAGGAGCCATTGTTTTGAAAGATTTACAAAAATCTAAGTCTGGGGGAGTTTGGAGAGAACTTGAGGAAGAAGACCATGAATCTATGTCAAGAAGAAAGTGACTGAAAACTGTGGATACCAACAGCTTCACTCTCTCTTGCGGTTTTGCATAATGTCCTGCATCCTCCAGATTTTCAGGTAACCCTTAAACACTTTAAGCTATACCCCCAAAATAATCCTTCTTTACACCTAGCCTAGATTGCCTTGCCTAGATTTTCTTTGATGAGAACCACCGAGATTTTTAATGAATGTTAAGAGCTAGTTGACTGGAAGTTAGATCTTAGTGCATAGATTTATGCATGACGGATTAACGGACTAGTTATGCCTGTATTGCTAGTGAGAATTTTCTAGGCTATCCCCGATTGATGCATACTGATTGATATTGGTCTAGAAGTTTGGACTCTGAGATTTTGTTTAGTTCCTGCGTTTTCAAACCTCTCGCCGAGATTTAGCCTTTGTTTTGTTTGAGGACAAACAAAAGACTAAGTCTGGGGGAGTTGATAACACCAAATTTTGACCATTTTTATGGATCATTTTAATATCTTTTACAGGTTTTTTACTCTGTTTTCAAAGGTTTTCAAAGGATTTCTATGTTTCTGGATTTTAAAAGACTTTTCAGGTAATTTGGGATAAAGAGGCACAAAATGGAACAAAAAGACTCTTTTGGATAAATGCAGACCGTCAGAACTCTCATGGAGAGACGAAGACCTTCTCACCGTCTGATCACCCTCAAAATTGGACAACTTATAGAAGAATCAACCAGCTTTCAAATGCACTTGGTTTGGAGACACTCCAACGGTTGGATCTCAAGATATTTCATTAGCCCCGGAGCCACGCGGAGTCGGCCAGCAACTCACGCGACCGCGGCCAACAAGCTATTTGCCGCGGTCAGAAGCTTCCTGACCGCGGCCAACAAGCCAATTGCCGCGGTCACAACACTCCCGACCGCGGCATTCAAGCTCCGAGTTAGAGCCCACTTATCTGAAGCCCAAAGTCATTCTCAGCCTCAATTCCGGAACCCTAGAGACCATGGAGTATTGGAGACTATAAATACATGTCATTTAGGTCGTTTTTAGGAGAGATTATTCATAATTTACAGAAACCCTTTTCCTTTAGCCGTTTTTATGAGATTTTCGTAGAAGATTGTTCAAGTCCGAGTTCTTCAATAGAGAAGCTTTCTTTATCTCTTTTCTTTACTGTTTTCATTACTTTTATTAAAACCAATGATGATGTCGAACTCAGCCATGTCTGAGTAGATCCCGAGTTGGGCTTAGGGTTCCCGAAATGGGCTCTCATAATCGATTAAGACATCTAGGTTTATAGATCTGGGATTTCGACCTGTTCTCTGTTTATTCTTGTTCTTATTGCATGTATGCTTGATTGATTACCTAGTATCTGATCTAGATAGCTAGTGTTGCGAAAGTTTTCATTAAGTATCAGCCCTAGAATGAAACAGGCGATTTTTCCGTAGGAGTGGAAACCTACCTGCGGCGAGATCGTGAGTATTGACGAGTCTTGTGCAGCTCTTGCGTTCTCTCCCTTCCAAGGCCAGAGTGGAAACCTACTAGTCAGGGTTACGAGAAACAGTTGGTTATGATCACGACAGTGACGTAGTCATACCGCCGTACTCTAGCTCTAGAACCCATATATTGTTATCCGTCAATCCCAATCTATCTACACTAATGTTAAAACCGATTATGATCCCTTAGAGTTCCCAAAAGCTCAGCGTTTTTAGCCATAGTTTACAATTCCATCGATTTTTACTTGCTTTCTTAGACCTGCATTTCAATTTCCTTAGTTCGTTATTTACTTGCTATATTTACCTTTCATGCGATATTTTACTTGCCTTATTTTCGTTTAGTTCGATATTTTACTTATTCCATTTACATTTCATTCGATTTTCTTTACTTGCTTTTTAGGATAGATTTATTTGCTTTCTCTTGTTTTAGTTTAATTCGCAAGAAAAACAACCAACCTTTAAAACCAATTTAGTCTAGACATAAAGTTAAAACCGTAGAAGAATACCAGGCACACAAATCTCTGTGGATTCGATCCCTAAATACTACAACTGATTAGCTGTGCACTTGCGGCTTTCATTTGTTTTGTTAAGGGTAAAACTTGTTCCCTCACGTAGCGAGCACGCATCAAACGTCTAGAGTTTTAAGAAGTTATTAAGCTGAAGGAACCTAAAACGTTGACAGAACACTTTCACGCCGTAATCAGAATGGAGGACAATGCATTTTTTAACGCACTAGCCAGCGTATCCAGTCAGAATCAGTACCACAGAACATCATATGCACCCTTATGATCATCTCCTCATTTTATTCCGCAGAAATCAACAGTAGGATATTCAAATCAAGACAACAGCAGAGAAGGAGTTAAAGGTCAAGTGAGCAATGAGCCAAACAACCAGATAGCGAGATCGAATACAACAAACAAACCTCCTTGGCGAACTCAGAATTCCACTACAGGGTTTCAAAAGTTGAATCAAGCTGAATACAAAGATATGAGACGACAGGGGCAGTGTTATAAGTGCAGAGAACGATGGTCCAAAACACACAAGTTCCCAAACAAAGAATTACGAGTCATGACAGAGGTGGAGGATAGAGAGGTGGAATTGATTGATGAAGAGTTAATAGACACATTCGAAGATGAAGAACGTCGAGTGACAGAACTCATGGAGTTATCACTATTTTCGTATTTGGGACTTCCATCACCAACAACTACCAAACTCTGGGGCTTTATTGGCAAGTTAAAAGTAGTGGTAATGTTGGACAGTGGTGCAACCAACAACTTCATCAATCCAACGGTGGTATCGAGAGCCAAACTACAGAACAAACACTATAAAGACTTGGACATCCTGTTGGGCACGAGAATCACTGCAAGAGGCTCGGGTGTCTGCAAACAAGTTCCTTTTGTGTTGTAGTCGCATGAGTTTAAGCGGATTGCATTGTACTGGAGTTGGGAAACAATGATATCATCCTAGGAGTGCAGTGGTTAAGGACGCTTGGGAAGTGTGAAATGGATTGGGAAAATCATGAGATCTCGTTCAATCATAGAGAAGCGATTGTGAGACTCGTTGGTGATTGATGGTGTGTGACTTGATGTGTCGAGGGTGTGTCAACTTTTACCCTAATTGAAATCAATAACCGCAAGTGCACAGCTGATCGATTGTAGTACTTAGGGATCGAATCCACAGGGAAGGAGGATCTTTTCCTGCAAAAAGCCTTTGAAATAAGTATAAAGTAAGGAAGTCTAGAACCAAACGGTTTAGTGGGGGTTTGGTAGTGTGTTTAAAATGTAAAAACGAAATCTTAAAAGAAAATACGGGAATTAAATGACCTAATAACTAAACTTAACGAAAATGAATAAAAATGAGAAAAACGGATATTCTAATTGCTTAAATGAAAATGAACTAAAAAGGAAAGACAATATTGAACTAAAGCTTGAAAGAAAATTGGTGTAAATCAATGGGAAAGAAAGCGTTGGGGTTCAGGGAAGTTTTCTCAGGGGTACGAACGATTCAAAACATTGCTAGAGAGTAAAATTGATAAGATCTTAGCTTAAACTTTTCGAACTGGAGTCACGGACGTATGAATACGCCACTGTCGTGATCATAGACAACTATCTCTCTCAACCCTGACCAGTAGGTTTCCACTCTGGCCCTGGAAGAGAAGAGATGCATTATGTTTAAGACTCGTCCTAATTCACAAATCGCCCATAGGTAGGTTTCCACTCCTATGTTTGTTTTGCTCTCCCAAACTAGATATGATACTTGATGAACACTTTTGTGTCACCAAGCATCTGGATCAGATTGTAGTTCATGACGCTACTCTCATGCAGTAAAAACGAATTCAGAAGAAAAAGTTCTAAGATTCGGCTCAAAAGCTCATGGAATCCTCATCGAACATATAAATCCCCATCGAAAATCCCTTAATCCCAACAATAAAACTACTCAGACATAATGAACGAAATCAAAGACATAGTATTAAGAAGTAGAATAGAAACCGAAATTAAAAAAGAAAGAACAAGGGTTCAAGAGAACAAATCTCTCTCTCTCTAAAAGCTAAAGCAAAACAAGTATTCTAAAACAATAAGAAAGATAGAAGATGATCGATTAGGGTTCCTAAGACATGTATTTATAATGCTCAAGACCTCTCTGGACGTCACTTAGGGTTTCTCCAAATGAGGGAATCATTGTGGGCTGCAGAAATGGGCTTTTTGGGCTCGGAGGTTGATGGCCGCGGTCGGGAGTGCTCTGACCGCGGGGAATGAGTGGTTTGCCGCGGTCGGGATGCTCCTAACCGCGGGGAATGAGTGTTTGGCCGCGGGTGAAAGTGCTTGCCGGCTGGTTTACGGGACATCTTGCTCTTCGCGTATCTTTTGATTGAACCGTTGGATTGCCAAGATATAAAGTGCACTAGAAAGCTGATACTTCCATCTTTAAGGTCTCCAAATTTGAGCTGGATCGGACGGTGAGAAGGCCTTCAATCAGGGGTGAACTTCTGACGGTTTGACTCTGAGCTGAAATCTGGTCTTCTATCCATTTTGTTAAGTTTTTCCCTAAGTTACCTGAAAAGAGTCTTGGAACTACAAATACTAGAAAAACGTGATAAAAGTACTTAAAAGCAATTAAAAACATAGAAAAAGTATTTCAAAACGATCCATAAAAGTGGTCAAAATACAGTGTTATCAGTGATTTCTCTCTCCATGGCACGAAAAATTCCCTAAAGTTCATGGAAAAATTAGTTGGCTTTGACATGGAACTGTTTCACACAGAAATGAAAGAAGACAAAACAGTAGTTCCAGAGCCAGTTGAGCACTTATTGGGGAAGTATATGAAAGTTTTTGCAGAACCAACTCAGCTTCCTCCTGTTAGAGGACACGAACATGCTATTAACTTGATAGCGGGAGTTAGACCAATAAGTGTTAGACCCTATAGGTATCCACAAGCCTATAAAGAAGAGATGGAGAAGTTGGTCACAAAAATGCTATCTGATGGCATCATTAGACCAAGCAGAAGTCAGGGGAAAGATGAAGGAGTCGTTGCTGAGTTGGAATAGTCGTGAAGAAGCTGAAGCTAACGTGAATCAGTTAGACAACGGTCATCACAGAAAAGTTTGTTAGTATAAATATAGGATTGTAATCTGTTTTTGTTTTAGCGAATTTGTATTTCGTTCTAGAGGTTGTTAGAGATTCTAGTCTCTGCAATTTGGCGATTACAAGAGCTTGTTCTTGTTAATCGAGTTCTTTGGTTGATTCAACATCTGAGAGTCTCAGACTTGGATCAATCTTGTATTCCGCTTGTTAAGTGAAATAAAACCATACATTTCTCTTAACACGCACACATAATCAGATTCTACAAACCTAGAGCAGTAAGAATTGTCCAAACAAACACAGTCAATTCAACACAGATCTAATTTGGAACGAGAAAAATTAGGGAATTTACCGGCTTGCGTAACTTCTTAATCAGAGCCATAGGCGTTCTCGTTAATCCTCTAAACCTATAAATGAGAATCATACAAAATATTTGATTAGTTAAAACTTCTTGAACACTGGTTAAAACCCAAGAGCCAGATTCTACAAATTGAGTTGAGACTATACAAAGCCTAACCTTCTCCGAATACGTTTGAATGATATAGTTTTACTACTCTTGCTCTCTTAACTATACAAGAACCCAAACACGTTCATAGATGAACGGAGAGACATACTGAGAAAAATACACCAAATCATTTTTAAGCATTGTCCATCACATACACCAAATCTTTTACCTACACATGATCAATAATCATAAATCAGCTCATTGTAACATAAAAAATACAAATCAAATCGTTGTAATAAAATTATGTACCTGAGGCGGCCAGATTTATTTGATTTGATACACACATTTGATTTGTTGGAAGTTAGCCCAGAAAAAAATCAAACAACAATTGAAGACGAGAGCCGCCATACCTGGGAGAAAGAGGAGAGACCGTGTAGAAGCTGGCCGCACTGGAGATTGAAGCTGGAAAAGGTCCTAAGATCTGAAGCTAGGCACTGCAGCGGCAAGAAATCACGGAAGGAGATGCATCACCACCGTCAGGAGGATGCCGGCGAGGAAACGAAGAGGACACCTCCGAGAAAAGCTCGCCAACACGAACCACCACATATCCTCCTTCCGATTTGCCCTCTTCGCACTGTAAGACTCCAGATCTGAGATATCCTTATTCCTTACCCTGAGAGTGCTGTCGCCTGTTTCGATTTACCACCGCGCAACTCAAAAGCACTCTCGGCACCGGTAAGGAGTCGGACTTCAGAGTTCTCCTAGTTTTTTTTTTCCCTAGCTCTCTTTTTTTTTTATTCGTCAAATAAGACATTTGATGTAGTTAATGTGTTTGGTTCTTAAGAGAGTGAGAATGGTAAAGGCGCTAAGTGTAAATTTTTTGTCTAAGTATTGGCGGTCGTAGTATAATTTTAGGCTCCAAAATTCATTTTTTTGTTTTCCGCTTCGTAAAATTACGGCTTAGAATTAATAAAATGCTATAACAAAGTATTCCAGTCTAGTTCACCTTCTTTAACAGCAGTTCACGAAAACGTGCTGTCCTAATATGCTATCAATGTCCATTTTTTTGTAGTGAGCACCTGGAGGGAGTTCAACAGGCCCCAAGCGGAGGCTACCAATTGGCTGGGGGAAATCGAAACCAGGACACAATAGTACCCCAGGAGAGTGGGGATGAAGCCCTGGAAACCCGCCGCAACAACGATCCGATTGACCGCCGTAGACCCTACGGAGGATTGTGATATTCACTGGGATGACGCAGAGAGGTGATAACATCCGAGTCGACCTCGCCCGAGAAAAGGTAGTGAATGAAGATAGGATCGAAGGAAGAAGGGTCATTGGGAACGGCCATGGCGAAGGAAACGTAAACAATGACCAGTTATAAGAAAAAGGGAGAAGGAATGTATATCGGGAAAAGGATAGAAAAGGGAAACGACAAGGAGACAAAAAGAGAATGGGGACGTAGATACCCCGCGGTATAAATAAAAATGATCAGGGATAAGGCATGCAAAGTGTTGGGAGACGCACACCTTTTTGGGAGAAGCGTATGAAGAGTGTTGGAATTCAAACTTTCAAAGTGCTAGTTCCTAGACGATTTAATATTTGTAGACTCGCCTTTCTTCTCCTTTATATTCTCTTGTAAACCTTCTTCAGAAACTATCTTATCTTTTTATCAAAATCTTTTAAAAGTAAGATCAAACCCTTCTTGTTGGTGTGTTATATCCTTCAAGGCCTGTTCGATTCATCTTTGGTGTGTAATATCCTTAGAGTTTTTAGAAACCAATTCATCAAAGGTCTTCCGCAACCCTTGGAGTCTGATCAAATCTACAAACCTTGAAACAGTTCACTTGTTTGCAAGGCTATTCCCTTTAGATCCAGTTTAGTGAGTGTCGATTTCAGGGAGGTTCTTATTATCTTGTCTCCTAGCCATGGAATTCTGCGTGTTTCTCCTTGTTTGTTGACAGTACCTCACTGCTTCTCACTAATTGATTTTGCTTTTATGTTCCATTGCTGCTAGGATATTCAGGTCAGGGGCTGCCTGTGGAGGTAGCATAATCTTCTTCTTCTTCTCACTTGCTTTTTTTGTGCCTAAATACATGTATATGTATATATCCTGCGTTAGTGATTGAATGTCTATTAATTCTCTGTTTCCGGGCTTCAAAGGAGATTTCTGAATTTTTGAAGCCATTTGATGAGATCACTTGGCCTATGTCAGGTTCGACATATCCAACTCCCAACTTGTACTTTATGCAGGTTTGGAGGATTCAAAAGTGGCTGAAAGAGAATGAATCAAGCACAGATAAAATTATTAGAGAGGAGATCATACCGATGCAGTCAACAGAACGTGATGAACATAATGGAAACGATGAGGCACAAAAGGAGGTTTATCGGCTTATGATGTAAGTACCTTTCTTAGTTTCTTATGTTACTTATGTGTTTTTATGATCATAATTGTGTGTCTTAAACAGGTTTTAGTTACGTTGTCTGATTTTAGTTAAGATCAAAGGAATGTAGTTTAGTTTAGAATCTAGTTAATCGATTAAAGTATACACTATTACCACTCAAATATTTTAATTACAAATCATATCTTGGATTGTCACCAGTCACCACTAACTCCTCATCAATGTAGATCTCTTTTTATGTTTAACTTGACCGAAATTTGTTTTATGTATGATAAATATCTTATATATAAAAGAATGTCAATTCTCTCCATATGAATGCCACATCAGCATTTGAAAGTTAATATGGAGATAACATGTATCATACTTTTTTAATTTAAGTTACAATTTTTTTTAGAAAAAATTAATTAATACATTTTATTATTAAATTTTAAACCACTCAAAAAATAAAAAGTTTTTTTATTAATTGATTCTTAAATAACATTTATGTAAATATTAAACAAGAATTTATGTTATAAGTTATTAAAATATTGATGTTTTTTTATACAAACTCTTGATTTTTAATGATATTATATTTTAAATTGATTGATTTTTAATAATATACTAACACAAAACAATGATGATTATATTTTTTTAGGAAAATATAAAAATATATAAATTTGAAATAGTTGAAGAAAAAAAACCTACACGTTTCGTGCGGATATTTGTAATACTAATTCATTATTCTGTCACAGTAATATATTTAAAATTGTTTATACGTGTAGACATATATGTTTTTTGAGTTTGAATATATCACAATAGTAATAATGGTATTTTTAAAAGGATTTATTCACGTTTTGTAAGTCAAATATTGTTGTTAGTGAAAAGTCTTCTCTAGAAACATATCTTAAAGAACAACCATTAGACATTATGAATTTGGATATCCTGGATTATTGGAAAGATAACGCAAAAAAAATATGGCTTGCGATCTGGTTAGTATAACCATCACAACAGTAGCTTCAGAATCCTCTTTAGCATTCGATCTCGCGTTTTGAACAAGTATAGAAGCCGACTTCTTCCGAAAAATGTGCAAACTTTGATATGCAGTCGTAATTGGTTAAAGAAATTTGAAGCATATGAAAATGGTAAGCAAATCCGTATCATAATTTTTAGATTTATTTGATCGTAACTTATTAGATTTACTAACTTAGGGGGGTTATTGGGAGTTGGATTTATGAAGATTTTAGTTGATTTTAAAAATCATGAGATTTGTCAAATTTTTAAGAGTTTTGTTGGATTTGTAAAATTTAGAGAGAGTTTTATGGATTTAAACAATCTATTAAGAATTTTTTAATATGACAGATTTTGAGAATCCAAGGGATATAGGTAGTATTTTGAGAATCATGATTTATGAATTAAATTACAAAGAATCATTATGCCAATAACACTAGATTATAATAGAATCATAGAATCATTAAAATGCAGACTTTTTGAATAACAATGGAATTTGATTAGATTATAAAAATCATCACATCAATAACAACTGATTTTTATAATCTCTAAATGAATAACAGATGAATCTATTAAGAATGTAAAAATCTACAAACCAATAACTATATAATCTTAAACTCTAAAAATATTTATAAATCAACTCTCCAATAACACCCCCTTAATTTAATCATATGTAGAGGAGGAAGAAGAATCTGATGGTATTGATGAGACATTATGATACGAACTCCCAAAGAACGGCACACATGATGGTGATTTGATGTGTGTGTCGAGGGTTGTCAAGTTTTACCCTAATTGAAATCAATAGCCGCAAGTGCACAGCTGATCGATTGTAGTACTTAGGGATCGAATCCACAGGGAAGGAGGATCTTTTCCTGCAAAAAGCCTTTGAAATAAGTTAAAGTAAGGAAGTCTAGAACAAAAACGGTTTAGTGGGGGTTTGGTAGTGTGTTTAAAATCTAAAAATGAAATATTAAAAGAGAATACGGAAATTAAATGACGTAATAACTAAACTTAATGAAAATGAGTAAAAATGATAAAAGCGGATATTCTAATGCTTAAATGAAAATGAACTAAAAAGGAAAGACAATATTGAACTAAAGCTTTAAAGAAAAAACGGTGTAAAACAATGAGGAAGAAGGCGTTGGGCTTCAGGGAAGTTTTCTCAGGGGAATGAACGATTCAAAACATTGCTAGAGAGGAAATTTTGTAAGATCTTAGCTTAAACTTTTCGAACTGGAGTCACGGACGTATGAATACGCCACTGTCGTGATCATAGACAACTATCTCTCTCAACCCTGACCAGTAGGTTTCCACTCTGACCCTGGAAGAGAAGAGATGCATTATGTTTAAGACTCGTCCTAATTCACAAATTGCCCATAGGTAGGTTTCCACTCCTATGTTTGTTTTGCTCTCCCAAACTAGATCTGATACCTGATGAACACTTTCGTGTCACCAAGCATCTAGATCAGATTGTTGTTCATGACGCTACTCTCATGCAGTAAAAACGAATTCAGAAGAAAAAGTTCTAAGATTCGGCTCAAAAGCTCATGGAATCCTCATCGAACATATAAATCCCCATCGAAAATACCTAATCCCAACAATAAAGCTACTTAGACATAATAAACGAAATCAAAGACATAGTATTAAGAAGTAGAGTAGAAACCGAAATTGAAAAAGAAAGAACAAGGGTTCAAGAGAACAAATCTCTCTCTCCCTAAAAGCTAAAGCAAAAACAATAAAAGTATGAAGTAATGATAGATGATATTCGGTTCCACGATTTCTAGGGCTCCTAAGACATGTATTTATAGTGCTCAAGACCTCTCTGGACGTCACTTAGGGTTTCTCCAATTGTGGGCTTCAGAAATGGGCTTTTTGGGCTCGGAGGTTGAAGGTCGCAGTCGGGACAAGTGTGACCGCGGTGGATGACTGGTTTGCCGCGGTCGGGATGCTCCTGACCGCGGGAAATTGCTTGTTGGCCGCGGGTGGAAGTGCTTGCCGGCTGGTTTACGGGACATCTTGCTCATCGCGTATCTTTTGATTGAACCGTTGGATTGACAAGCTGTAAAGTGCACTGGAAAGCTGATACTTCCATCTTTAAGGTCTCATAATTTGAGCTGGATCAGACGGTGAGAATGCCTTCAATCAGGGGTGAACTTCTGACGGTTTGACTCTGAGCTGAAATCTGGTTTTCTATCCATTTTGTTAAGCTTTTCCCTAAGTTACCTGAAAAGAGTCTTGGAACTACAAATACTAGAAAAACGTAATAAAAGTACTTAAAAGCAATTAAAAACATAGAAAAAGTATTTCAAAACGATCCATAAAAGTGGTCAAAATACGGTGTTATCAACTCCCCAGACTTAAACTTTTGTTTGTCCTCAAACAAAGCAAAAGCTTAAACTGGTTAAGTGAAAACAAAAGTAGGGAATGCACAAATCTCATAGACATGAACTCTAAAACTAGGACCAAAGATAGTTAGTCTAGAAAATTCTCACAAGAGATACTAGTCCACTTTTTCCGTCATGCAAAACTTAAACAATCTAAATCTTGATTCCAGTCAACTAGCTCTCTACATTCATTAAATTCAATAGTGAGTTCTCATTAAAGACATCATCCAGGGTAGACGGCGTTTGGCATTAAAGGGCTATTTAAGTGGTGGAGTTAAAGTGTTTCGGGTTACCTGAAGATCTGGAGGATGCAAGATAATATGCAAAACCGCAAGAGAGATAAGGACCTGTTGATGACCACAGTTTTCAATCACTTCTTCTTGCCAAATGTTGTTGCATAATCCTTCCTCCTTTGTTGTAAACAGCAGTTCCCCCAGAGTTGGATTCTTTCCGGGAATCAGAAAACAATCTTCAAAACTCCATAAAGTCAAACTCCAGTTGCCTTGGGACTTAAAATTCGACCTCTCTAGATTCTCTAAGGCTTTTATCTCCTTTCTTTTCTTATTTTCGGATTTTTTTTTTTTTTTTTTTTTTGACGAAAAGGAAATGCCTTTTAAAGAGAGAGAGACTAGAGGACGAGATTGTACCAAAATTTGAGATTTTTCTAAGGCAAACTGAGCTTCCTCTTGTGTTGAATCCTTCCGAGAATTTTTCTGGCAAATCGCAGGTCTCTGTCCTTAGTGACTGAAAACTGCGTCGTTCCTCTTTTTCTCCAACGTTTTTGCACTTATCTGCATATAAGACAATAGAAAACAAGAGTGCATGTGGTTTGAAAGATGATTGGTTAAGGTGGGGAACTAGCTAAAGATGAACTAGCCATTCAGGATCAACAGAGAGTGGTAAAAGGATAAAGGAGTCCTGAATGTATGATTCGTTTCCCTGGTCTAATGCTTCAATGAGAAAATTAAGTCCAAATTAAGTCCAAATAAAACAGAGCTAGTGTATCCCTTCATCTAAATCGAAATCATTCAAATTCCTCTGGGGTACTTCGTTTCAAATGTGCTTAGCTACCGCCTAGTCTAGTCCTAAATCATGAATGAGCATGTCACTAGGAACAGTCTAAAGCACACAGTCAATTATCATTGATTCATGTTCACCATTCCCTTTAAAACGTAATTTGTTTTGAAAACCGATTTTGAAAAACTTTAAGGAAAATGCAAAAAGTGTAGATAATGCAAAACTCATGAAAGAAAAGTGGTTAGATAGGGATAAAATCCTCCCCCAGACTTAAATCACACTGTCCTCAGTGTGAAACAAGTCAAGATTGGATGAGAAAAATGCATAGATAGTCGAATTGGTAAGGACAAAGAGAACTTACCTGGATCCGGGATGCTGGTGGAGATGAACCGGATTCATTCGAAAGGGTTTAGGAAGGTGATTAGGTGGTGATGAAGGTGGTGGAAGGTGATGAATGATGTGGAGGGTGATTGGTGAGGTGGAATGGGGTGAAAGGGGTGGTTTGGGTCGGGTTTGGATCTCAACGACCAAGTGCCGCGGTCAGGGGCCATACGACCGCGGCAAACAAGTACTTGGCCGCGGTCATATTCACGCGACCGCTGTCGATGATGTGTTTCCCGCGGTCCGAACACTTGCGACCGCGGGGGCTTATATCGCGGCCTCTTCCTGCTTCTCCTTGGTGCCTGCTGGGCCGAGCAATCAGGTACCATCCTTCTTTTGGTTTTTGATTTTTTTTTTTGGCTTTTTTGTTTTATAAAACACCTGAAACTAAGAAAAAGAAAAAGATCAAAAGAAAAAGAAAGAAAAATCCTAAAGAAAACAATACCTAAATGGGTTGCCTCCCATTAAGCGCTTTTGTTTTAAGTCGTTTAGCTCGACTTTTGGTGTTGGACGTGACTTATTCCAATGAAGAATACTTTGTCCTGAGACAAGTCTTTTTCGACATCTCCTTGCTTTGCTTAGCAGGTTTTTCATCACTCCAAAGTTCTTCTTCAAACTCTTCTGCTGCAGAACGTTTTCCTGCTTTGCTGTTTTATGGAACAGCTTCTGTGAAGACATCTTTGTCGATATTAGCAAATGAAATCCTCCGGTTTGGCCAGTCCATTATAGCTCCGGAAGTTGCTAGAAAAGACCATCCGAGAATCACTGGATATGTTGCATCTCTCGTTTTGACAATGTAGAAGTCGACATGCACTATGCAATCTCCTATTCTCAAATGAATTTCATGAGCTATTCCTTGAGGTGTTGCATTGGAATCATCAGCTAGGCTAATCTTTGCTCTAGTCCTGCGCAGGTGTCTAATACCAAGTCTCAAAGCAATTGCCTTGGACATCATGTTAAGACAAGCTCCAAAATCACATAGCACGTTTTTAAACATTTCTCCTCTAATAGAACAAGAGATAAGAAACTGACCTACTCCTTCTATTTTATGAAGTGTTCGAACAGGTTTACCTCTTCTGGCATGATTGAACAAGTCTTCTATCTCAGGGATTGATTCTTTGCTCTCACAGAAGTAGTGGCCTATCATGAAGTCCTTGCAAGCTTTGGCAAACGTGATTCCTTCAGGTAAATTTCGAACCACATCATTGAATTTATTGAGCTTCTCCTTGCTGATTTTGTTGGTGTAGTGGCTGCACTCTTTCGGTCTTTGTAGGTGGATTGAATAAACAGTAGCATCAGGTGATGTCTTGGGAAAAGTCAGACGTCTGGCCCTCCCAAAATAGGTTCTGATATCCTCCTTTGTCTCCTTGCTGTACCTAAAGAAAACTTGCAAACAACCAAGATGCCATATATTATCGAAACCTGTGTAAAGAGGGATTGATTTCACAAACTTGTTGAATTCAACGAGCCTTTCTCTGGAGATTGGTGCTCCTAATTCTGCCATTTTGTCTGGATTCCCTCCTTCTATGAACAGACGGTAGTCTTCATCTTCGAGGTAGTGCCCTTCATATTCATCCTCATATGCTAAGACTATGTTGCAAGGGAGTACCTCATTTTCTTCTTGAGATGTTTTGGAGTTGATAGCATACACCGTTTGCTCTTGAAGAGGGATTTTGACCATCCCAGCAGATGTATCAAATGAGCATTGACCTGTAGGAGTTGAAAAGGGCTGAAAGGCATCTGAAGGAGTGCTGGCTGCGGGTAGAAGCTCCACGATCGCGGGTGAAGAGGGCTTTGCCGCGGTCAGGATGCTCACGACCGCGGCTGGAAGCTTGTTGGACGCGGTCACGTGAGTTCCGACCGCGGGAATGAGGTTCCGAGTTGTTTCTTCAGTTTCGTTTGCTCCTCTGCCATCTGAACTGATTTCTGCACCTTCTAACTCCGTCTCCTCCTCTTTTAGGCTAAGATCTTCGATGAGAAGCGTCGAACCATTCGTTTCACATCTTTGCATAAGCTTTTCGACCTTCTTTTCAATTTCGTCGAGGGTATAGACTACTTCGTCCACAGTTGAGTCTATTGTCTCTGCTTTCTCTTGAACCTTGTGTACTCCATCCCAAATCTCTTCCACATAGGAATAGGTTTGGTTGTTGTGGTAGTTAATAGTCTCTTCTGCTTCACCAAGTTTGATCTCTAAGGTGCGGATGCTCCAACCGGCTTTGCGAATGCGAACTTCGTGTGCTCCAACTCGTTTTTCGATTGCTTTCATCCTCTCCTGGACGGTTTCAGCACCTTCGTTTAGCTGGCTTTCGACGGTTTTGACTTGAGCTGAAAGATCTTCAAGCTTTCTGTTAAAGCGTATTGACAAGTCGTCAATTCTCTCGTCAATTGTGGATCCTGCTTGAACGTCGAGTAGGTGCGAGACCGCCAATTCTAGTAGCTCCAATCGGTGAATGGGTTTGATGTTTCATTCTTGTGAGGCAAACGACGAGCAGGTTGTTCAGGGTTGGCCATTTGAGGTGCGCAGGGTTCCTTCTGGGATGTTCTGTTGTCTTCGCTTTGAGTTTTTTCGTAGAGATCGCGTAGATGCTTTTCTCTGCGTCTGGTGGCTTGAGGAGTGTTATAGAAACCTTCCTCATTGTGTTTATTTCGATTTATAGGATCCATATCTTCTGAAATAGAAACAAAATAACCGAAAAATGGAAAGTTGCCGAAAAAGGGGTTCTAGAGTCGATTTACTAACCTTTCTCGGGGTTTTGCAGAAAAGAAAACGCGTGCCTTCCCCGGCAACGGCGCCAAAAACTTGATGTGTCGTCTTGATGTGTGGGTTGTGGGTTGTCAAGTTTTACCCTAATTGAAATCAATAGCCGCAAGTGCACAACTGATCAATTGTAGTACTTAGGGATCGAATCCACAGGGAAGGAGGATCTTTTTCTGCAAAAAGCCTTTGAAATAAGTTAAAGTAAGGAAGTCTAGAACAAAAACGGTTTAGTGGGGGTTTGGTAGTGTGTTTAAAATCTAAAAACGAAATATTAAAAGAGAATACGGAAATTAAATGACGTAATAACTAAACTTAATGAAAATGACTAAAAATAATAAAAACGGATATTCCAATGCTTAAATGAAAATGAACTAAAAAAGAAAGACAATATTGAACTAAAGCTTAAAGAAAAATCGCAGGAAATCAATGGAGAAAAAAGCGTTGGGGTTCAGGGAAGTTTTCTCAGGCGTACGAACGATTCAAAACATTGCTAGAGAGTAAATTGATAAGATCTTAGCTTAAACTTTTCGAACTGGAGTCACGGACGTATGAATACGCCACTGTCGTGATCATAGACAACTATCTCTCTCAACCCTGACCAGTAGGTTTCCACTCTGGCACTGGAAGAGAAGAGATGCATTATGTTTAAGACTCGTCCTAATTCACAAATTGCCCATAGGTAGGTTTCCACTCCTATGTTTGTTTTGCTCTCCCAAATTAGATCTGATACCTGATGAACACTTTCGTGTCACCAAGCATCTGGATCAGATTGTAGTTCATGACGCTACTCTCATGCAGTAAAAACGAATTCAGAAGAAAAAGTTCTAAGATTCGTCTCAAAAGCTCATGGAATCCTCATCGAACATATAAATCCCCATCGAAAATCCCTTAATCCCAACAATAAAACTACTAAGACATAATAAACGAAATCAAAGACATAATATTAAGAAGTATAGTAGAAACCGAAATTGAAAAAGAAAGAACAAGGGTTCAAGAGAACAAATCTCTCTCTCCCTAAAAGCTAAAGCAAAAACAATAAAAGTATGAATTAATGATAGATGATATTCGGTTCCACGATTTCTAGGGCTCCTAAGACATGTATTTATAGTGCTCAAGACCTCTCTGGACGTCACTAGGGTTTCTCCAAATGTGGGCTTCAGAAATGGGCTTTTTGGGCTCGGAGTTTGAAGGCCGCGGTTGGGACAAGTGTGACCGCGGTGGATGAGTGGTTTGCCGCAGTCGGGATGCTCCTGACCAAGGGAAATTGCTTGTTGGCCGCGGGTGGAAGTGCTTGCCGGCTGGTTTACGGGACATCTTGCTCTTCGCGTATCTTTTGATTGAACCGTTGGATTGCCAAGCTGTAAAGTGCACTGGAAAGCTGATACTTCCGTCTTTAGGGTCTCCAAATTTGAGCTGGATCAGACGGTGAGAAAGCCTTCAATCAGGGGTGAACTTCTGACAGTTTGACTCTGAGCTGAAATCTGGTTTTCTATCCATTTTGTTAAGCTTTTCCCTAAGTTACCTGAAAAGAGTCTTGGAACTACAAATACTAGAAAAACGTAATAAAAGTACTTAAAAGCAATTAAAAACATAGAAAAAGTATTTCAAAACGATCCATAAAAGTGGTCAAAATACGGTGTTATCAACACACTTGGTCGGTATCGGATGATCCTTGACTCCAGCTTGATCTCGGAGCAGATGCTAAGGCGTGAGAATAAATCCCGAAAATCCTTAGGCCCAAACTCGCGGAGAATAACTTGGAACAAGGGGTGGAACAAAAGGATGTTAGGGCATGGGAAATGAATTCCCGAAAATCCCTAAGCCCCGATTACTACTAACGGAAACTCAGGCGAAGGCTGCGTCAAGTTCTATGGATTGAACTTGATAAACATAAATGATTCAAGAGGCTAACCACCTAAGGAATCGAAAAGTTCAGAAAGAACAAAGGAGAAAATCTCAGATTTATTTGATAAGTGAATGGCGAAAATGAGAAGGGGTACAAGCCTTTATATAGCAGGCGGAGTAGTCCAAGAGACAAACTCGAAATGACAGAAAAATTAATAAAGTCTTTGACTGAAATAAATAAACTAAGGACTGACTTTTCAGCTGGCCTTGACTGACTCTTGAATTGCCAAGCCGAAAGTGACTCTTGCGCTGCCGACCCATGAACCAAGTCGCAAACGAACCTGGGTCGAGAGATGGGCAATGGACTTAACCTCATTAAAACCCCACCCGGTAAACCCATTGGGACAAACCCGGGTGTAAGGAAAAAGAGTATTAAGCCATCACCCGGACCAGATTAGTTACAGCCGGCGTTCTTGAGCACGGTCACAATCTTGGGTGATGCTGGGTCGCCTGGTCCGATCTTGATCCCGTTAAGTACAACCTGAACCGCCCCTGCCAGCTTTTTTTGCTCTGGATCGCGTCATGGGTCCATCCGGTATGGCCAAATGTGCTTCCGGAACCTCGATTCCTTTGTCTGGGTCATCCTTCGGGTCCATGATCATATCACATTACCATCTTTCCAATCTATTGTCGATGATGAAGATGAGAACGAAGATGAAGATGAAGAAAAAGATGAAAAGGAAGATGAGGACGAAGATGAAGGTGAAGATGAAGATGAAGATGAAGATGAAAATTGAAGAACTTGCTTCTCAGATTTGTTTTATTATGTTGCTTTTTAAGACTTTTGTTTTGTTGGTTTTTCAGATTTGTTTTCTTATGTTGCTTTCTAAGATTTTTTTTCTTCTCTTGCTTCTAGAACTTTTGGAATACTTCTTGAATGTTGATGTTTAGATTTCTATTTTAGTTAAGAATTTCATATTGTTACTTTATGTGACATCCCAAACATCAGATTTTGGCCCAGTTTGTTTTAATTTTTTTTTAAAACCCTAAACCCTAAACTCTAAACCAATTCTTTTTCACACTCATTAAGCCCAAATCCATATTTTAATTTCTCTCTAAACCAAAATATCTAAACCAAACCTAGTGAAACTAAAAAGAAACGAAAAGAAAAACAGCGCAGCCGTAATAGAAAAAAAAAAGAGAGAGAAGAGAAGAGAAGAGAAGAAAAGAGAGAGAGAAGAGAAGAAAAGAGAGAGAGAGAGAGAAGAGAAGAAGAAGAGAAGAGAGAAAGGAAGATAGAGCTCACCGTCGACCACCGTCGCCACCATAAGGATCCATTGCCACAATGAGCTGCACGTCTTCAGAGGAGGATCCATGGTCCCAGGAGCCTCTGGTCTACCACCGTCGCATTTGCTGCTTGCACCGAGAGGCTGGAGAAGAAGAGAGTTGAGGGAGAAGACACAAATCTGAGGTAGGGTTTTGTGAGGAAGATTCCCGTTGCTTCAGAGAAAGTTAAACCGTTATCTAGGTGCCTCTGGAAAGATCTCATTGCAACAAAGCCGTAGGAGCAAACGGCATTGCCATTGGAGTTACGGTCAGGCCACAACGAAGCTTTCTTCCTGCGCAAGAATCTTCTGCGTCATCTTGCAACCCAGAAATCTGCTCCGACGCAGCAACTTCAAAGGACTGTGGACGACTCGTTTTAAGTCTGATCGAGCTGAATTTTGGTGGAGGGTTTCACAGTACATCGGTCTCTAGTTTCAACGGTGGGATTGAGATTTCAACTGTTGGTTGTCGAGTTATGAGCGTGTTTCCGAGGCGGCTCTGAAGTGTTCTCAAGAAGAGGTGCTCTCTAGCTGCAACCGCTTTGGCCGCTATATTCTCCAAGCGCTATTCTAGGTTCTTTTAAATTAAAGTGAGGACAATTTTGTGAATTTCTAATATATATTAGTTGATTAGTAATGTGTGTATGCTTAGTGTAAGTATTAAACATGATTGATAATTGGTATTTGATAAAAGGTGATTGATATTGGTTGTTGATTGTATATTGATGATGATGCATAATGAGTAATATTGGAATATGATAATAGGATTGTAAGATATTTAGTTGCTAGTTGGAATAGTACTTATTTGGTTACTGACGACCTACAACGAAAAACTGAATATTGTGAAATTGTAGTGATCGATAAATTGTTTGACGACCTACAGTGAGGGACTAAATATTGTGAAGCTGTAGTGATCGAGAAAAGGCTGACGAGCCATAGTCAAGCTCCGTTGAGGGTGGTGGCACCGGTAACTTGTCAAGCCCAGAACGGGTGGTGGCAGAGAATGAGTACCATTGACGGAAATTCTCTGGGAATGTGAAGTAGACTCTTTATGTTGATTGTTTTGAATGATTGAATTATTGTATTCTTTAGAAATATTAGGATCATAAATATTATATAATATAATTAGTTTTTTTTCAGATTATATAATATAATTAGTTATCCTAGGTTGATTGTTGCTTGAGTTTGATGCTTATATTATGTATATACATTATTGCTATTTCAAATAATATGACAAATAATCTTGTATGTTCCAAGAGCACACTCTCACTGAGTATTTTCCCCGAATACTCACCCCTCTCTTCTATTTCAGGTGAGACCAAAGAATAGTATATGTGACGGTCGTTGTACTGCTCACGAGTCATGGGTACATTTTTGTAATTATTTTTTATAAGAATTTAATTATATATTCTTTAGTTTTCTTCAAGTATTTAATATTTTGTTTATTATTAAGACTTTTCGAATTCTCATTTCCTTTATTTTAAATAAAGCTTTTTTGACAATAAATGAATATTTAATGAGTTCGTTATTCTTTTAAAAGCCATTAAATAAGTGTAAATCAAGTTAAATTTAATTTGCAAGATTAGGGTGTCTCACTTTATGTTTGAATGATGTTTGCTTTAGAATGATGTGCTGAATTTGTATATTTTATTCACAAACAGAACTTACAGAAAAAAAAAACCAAAACAAATTAAGCTCTAAATTTTTATATCTAAATGCAGCACCACCGAATCATGCATTTTTTGTTTTTGATCGACTTCACTCGCTGACCTGTAAATATAATGTGAGACCGGTTTATACATACTAGATTTTGCGTCCACGCTACGCGTGGATATTTTTGTTAATAAAAAATTATATACAATTAATTATATTTATTAATATATAAATTTTATAAATTAATGTTTAATAATATATTAAAAATACTATGGTGTTAATCTAATAATTTTATGTAAATTTTGAGATTTTAACGGTTTTGTTCTAAATATATATAGAATATATCATATTTCAAAAATATATTATTTGATCAAACATTTATAAGTTAATATACCCAATCAAATTGTACTTTTTTAAACATAGAATTGATATGAAGATAAAATATTATACATTCATTTTTTAAATCATGAAGATAATTGTTTTTCATCATTTTCAGTTTTATTCCAATTATATATGTGGTCTTTAAAAACAATAAAAAAAATAATTTTAATATTTTTTCTTCTCTTTTTTAACCGATACAAATTTTTATTTTGTTATATTAATTTAAAAAACAAACTAATAAATAAATGTTTGTTTTGAGATTAATAATAACTTTAAATTTGAACCAAAATAATAGTTGAATATAAAATAATTATTCACATAAAATTTATGAATTAAATATATTTTTTTTCAACTGGTTGTATAAATGTTTAAATTATTTTCAATGATTATACGTCATCTCTTCCAATAAGAATAATTTTTTTATTCATCATGTTTATTTTTATTCTTGTTATATCTTTTTTTAATGAATATATCATATTTATTTATTTTAATGATTTTTATATAATTATATTCAATTTCTTCTTATTTATTGTTATTTCTTCTAATTATAATTAAGTAGGGAAAGCTGGTACAATTTGATACAGAGATTTAGAAAATAAAAGAATAAATTAAACAGCTCAAAACAAAAAATTTATACATTAATGTATTACAATTCCACGTCGAATACACACAATGTAATTTTTTCGATCATTTTTTCATAATATATTACATGAGATTATGTGGAAAATATATTTTACATATGTGAACAAAAATTAAATTAATACAAATCATAATTATTAGTTATTTAAAATTCTACGTGAAAAACTTTTAAATCAAGTAACCTAAACTTATATAAGTAACATATATTTTTATAAATAATAAATTAAATTTGTAACTTAAACAGTGATACTGAAAATTTTAATATCATGTTGTTTTCTTTTGTTTATAGAGATTTCTTTATTCTTTAATTTCTTTTCTTAATCATAATAATATAATTATGAAAGTTTATTAAATTGACAATTTTGATATATACGAATAAAATTTAATTTTTAAATGCTGCTTTGGATGCCTTAAAAATAACATAGCTTTAACTGTTATTAAAAATAAAATAATTTTAATTAACAATTTTTTATATATTGTTTTGTCTTATCAATGTGATTTTATAATTTATAAACTTTTTTAATTTTAGTTATTGATGTATACTAATAAAATTGACCTTTTAAATCTTATGTGGATGTCCTTAGAAGCATGTAGCTTTAATTTTTATTTTTCTATAAATATATGTTTTTGTTAATAATATAATTTTAAATTTTGGAAATTTTTTTAATTTTAAATATTGATGTAGACCAATAAAATTGAACTTTTAAATCGTATCTAGACATTCTTAGAGGCATATAGCTTTAACTTTATTAATAATAGATTTAGAAATCAAAGCTAGAAGATCCCACACCAGGCAAATGATTTTGGTCACTTCTTGTTTTGAGGCTTACCGAATGTATTCGAATGCTGCTTGGTCAGCTAATTGTTACATTTGTGGTTAACGTTAGGTTGTTAAAATCCCATCATATGCCATTTTATTTCAAAAATCTTCATTAGATACTTCAGTCTTTGTCTTAATGACGGAACCTCTTTCTTTATTTTCAGTGCTTTGTTTTTCAAAAGTGTCATAATTTTGGTCTCTCCTCCTTGTTTTGAGGTTTACTGTTCGGATGTTGCTTGGTCAGCTAATTGTTACCTTTTCGGTTAAGGTTAGGTTGTTAAAACCCTATCTGATGCCATATTATTTCAAAAATCTTCCTTGGATACCTGAGTCTCTTTCGTCTTAATGATTTAACCTCTTTCTCTATTTTCAGTGTTTCGTTTTTCAAAAGTGTCAAGTATCAGTCAGTTAACATGTTTCTCGGATTGCTTGAAATTTATCATTTTCTCAAATTCGGTGGCCAAGCTTTGGAGATTTTACAGTTTCTTTTTCAATATTAAAGCAGCTTGTAATGGTTTTGTTTATATCTCCTTTCATTATAGTTAAACACATAGTTTAATCAAGTTGGTTCTTTGACATTGCAATGAAACCTAACTCTATTTTTTGTTTTTTGTTTTTATTTGAAATGGTTGCACACGCAGAAAAAAAAACTTAAAATTTATTATAGTTATGTGATAAAAATTTGGATGCTAACGTAAAAGTTTCTAAATATGTGTGTATATATATAATTTAAATTTAAAATTTCCTTTTTAATATGATTTATTTTAGTTTTTTTATGTTTAATATAAAGTTTGTATATAGTTTCTTTATCTTTAATAATTTTTAAAAACAATAATAGAATTTGGAAATTTTTTAATTTTCAATGTTGAGTTGGACCAATAAAAAATTATACAGAATTTTTTTATCCAGCAATAATATTTGAATTTGTAAATTTTCTTAATTTTTTTATTCAGCAATAATTTTTGAATGATGATGTGGACCAATAGAATACACTTTTAAATCCTATGTGGACACCCTTAGAAGCATTTAGCTTCAACTTTTATTACTACTAGGAGAGAACCCACGCATATGCGCGGATCTTGTTTTAATTTATATTTTAAATAATACATTTTTAGAATTTGTATTGAATTTTATTTTTACTATCAATGGTTTTTTCGTTTAAAATATTTATATTTTCCGATTTCTTCTAGATGATAAATTATTTGTAATCTCTTCCACACCGTTTGTACCAAATAATCCAATTTTTCTCCTACGGTAATGAAGGACTAAAGATCTACTATTTTAATTTATATATAAAAACGTAACATCTCATAGAAAAATTTACCATTTTAAGTTTTTTTGGTTATATATATTTTATTGATTACATCTTTTTAAAAATTACTAAACAACTGTGTATGACATTTTTATGTATCCACTTTTTTGTACTATTATTTTTTAATAATTTTTTATCTCTTTAATCATTTATTGAATATTTTTTGTGTGTTATAATTTTATTAGTTAGAGTTTTATATAAGATTATTTAAAACTTCTTAACTTATTCAGTCTGATAATTTTTTTTCACTTTCATAAAAATTTAATTATACTTTTAGTTTGAAAATGTAGTTTAAATCACTTGGAAATAAGAAATGGAATGATGTATTTCAAAAAGTCTTATATTATATAATATTTATAAGTTTTGATATATTTAAAATAAATTTGAATTTATTTATTTAAATACATTTGTTATACATATTAATATTTATTAATGTTCTTTAATGATTTTTCTTTAAATGTGATTAATTGTTTATTTCATTAAGATTTTAAATAGACAGGTGGCGCTTTCTCCAGTGCTGATGTGACAAGCAGCTGGAGAAAGTTAGCCAAATTTTATATTATGTGCGGGTTTTTTTTTACAAACTTATGTGCAGTTTTTTTTTTTACAAAACCTTGCATTTGCTTCATAATAGTTGTTTGAAAAACATAGCAAAAAGTCGTCTGCTTCATTTTGCAAAATGGTTTAGCTACTTCAACAAACACATAGAAATACAAAGTTTTGGTTCAGATTAAGGCAAATTTACCGAAAAGAAATAGACAAAGAAAACACAACAAGGAGGTAAGTATGATTCATATTAGCCAAGTTTTAAAGAGTTGATTAGCCAATTATTAAAGAGGATTCTATTTAGGTATAGTCTTCTAGAACAAAGTAACTGATTAAACTTCAGCTTTGCTTTCTCCTTTTTTGTTCTTCTTTATGTTGTTTCTGTAATTCAGTCGATTATCTAATAATTTTACTCCAAAACTTTTTTTGGAACTTGTAGAGAAATAGCATAACATTGCCCATTTAGGGAAAAATTGAATTCAGCATGTTGACCTTCATAATTCATGCAATGTTCATCAATGCTAAAAGCCAAAACAAAAACAATGAATAAATCGAGCAGAATTGCTTCTTACATATATTTTTTGTAAATGATATAACGATTAGGAAAAAGATGGCAAGGCTGATTCTCGAGTATGTGTAGACCTTAGAGAAACATTAACTTATGTGAATCAAAATAAAATGACAACGAAGTAGTAGGTATCTTTTTCCAATTTGTAGAAAGGCAACACCAATCCAAATAATCTATTTTCTCTTTTCCTCAGATTCACGCTAAACGTACTTCTGCTCATCCATCCAATATTTCCTCTTTCTACATTTGTTCTTATCCAAGAGGACCAAGACCAAAGAGCGAGTGTTCTTAGATCGTAAGAAAAGAAGGAAAAGCGTTGGAGGAGCTTCTTCGGTGGGAGGAATAGTAACGTCAGAGTATCTTAGATCGTAAGAACATTTGAAAGTAACATGTCCTCCAACTAACTTGAAAGACAACTACTCAAATCAAAACGAAAAGAATTGCTGAATGAATACATCATCAAATCGAGTAAATCTCCTTTTGTCTTCACCAAACCAGATTAAGATCTATAAAATACCAGAGTCTGATACTTTGATTGTACAGCAGTAATTATTCGTTCCCAGAGAATCAATCCCATAATGTGTCGTCTTGATGTGTGGGTTGTAGATTGTCAAGTTTTACCCTAATTGAAATCAATAGCCGCAAGTGCACAGCTGATCAATTGTAGTACTTAGGGATCGAATCCACAGGGAAGGAGGATCTTTTTCTGCAAAAAGCCTTTGAAATAAGTTAAAGTAAGGAAGTCTAGAACGAAAACGGTTTAGTGGGGGTTTGGTAGTGTGTTTAAAATCTAAAAACGAAATATTAAAAGAGAATACGGAAATTAAATGACGTAATAACTAAACTTAATGAAAATGACTAAAAATAATAAAAACGGATATTCTAATGCTTAAATGAAAATGAACTAAAAAGGAAAGACAATATTGAACTAAAGCTTAAAGAAAAATCGCAGGAAATCAATGGAGAAAAAAGCGTTGGGGTTCAGGGAAGTTTTCTCAGGGGTACGAACGATTCAAAACATTGCTAGAGAGTAAATTGATAAGATCTTAGCTTAAACTTTTCAAAATGGAGTCACGGACGTATGAATACGCCACTGTCGTGATCATAGACAACTATCTCTCTCAACCCTGACCAGTAGGTTTCCACTCTGGCCCTGGAAGAGAAGAGATGCATTATGTGTAAGACTCGTCCTAATTCACAAATCGCCCATAGGTGTTTCCACTCCTATGTTTTTTTTGCTCTCCCAAACTAGATCTGATACCTGATGAACACTTTCATGTCACCAAGTATTTGGATCAGATTGTAGTTCATGACGCTACTCTCATGCAGTAAAAACGAATTCAGAAGAAAAAGTTCTAAGATTCAGCTCAATAGCCAATGGAATCCTCATCGAACATATAAATCCCCATCGAAAATCCCTTAATCCCAACAATAAAACTACTCAGACATAATGAACGAAATCAAAGACATAATATTAAGAAGTAGAATAGAAACCGAAATTGAAAAAGAAAGAACAAGGGTTCAAGAGAACAAATCTCTCTCTCCCTAAAAGCTAAAGCAAAAACAATAAGAATATGAAGTAAATATTTCGGTGGTCTCTAAGGTTACACGATTTCTAGGGCTCCTAAGACATGTATTTGTAGTGCTCAAGACCTCTCTGGACGTCACTTAGGGTTTCTCCAAATGTGGGCTTCAGAAATGGGCTTTTTGGGCTCGGAGGTTGAAGGCCGCAGTCGGGAAAAGTGTGACCGCGGTGGATGAGTGATTTGCCGCGGTCGGGATACTCCTGACCGCGGGAAAATGCTTGTTGGCCGCAGGTGGAAGTGCTGGCCAGCTGGTTTACGTGACATCTTGCTCTTCGCGTATCTTTTGATTGAACCGTTGGATTGCCAAGCTGTAAAGTGCACTGGAAAGCTGATACTTCCATCTTTAAGGTCTCCAAATTTGAGCTGGATCGGACGGTGAGAAGGCCTTCAATCAGGGGTGAACTTCTGACGGTTTGACTCTGAGCTGAAATCTGGTTTTCTATCCATTTTGTTAAGCTTTTCTCTAAGTTACCTGAAAAGAGTCTTGAAACTACAAATACTAGAAAAACGTAATAAAAGTACTTAAAAGCAATTAAAAACATAGCGATCCATAAAAGTGGTCAAAATACGGTGTTATCAACTCTCCCAGACTTAAACCTTTGTTTGTCCTCAAACAAAGCAAAAGCCTAAACTGGTTAAGTGAAAACAAAAATAGGGAATTCACAAATCTCATAGACATGAACTCCTAAACTAGGACCAAAGATAGTGCATCAATCCACAACTTAGTCTAGAAAATTCTCACTAATGCACAAGAGATACTAGTCCACTTTTTCCGTCATGCAAAACTTAAACAATTTAAATCTTGATTTCAGTCAACTAGCTCTCTACATTCATTAAGTTCAATAGTGAGTTCTCATTAAAGACATCATCCATGGTAGACGGCGTTTGGCATTAAAGGGCTATTCAAGTGGTGGAGTTAAAGTGTTTCGGGTTACCTGAAGATCTGGAGGATGCAAGATAATATGCAAAACCGCAAGAGAGATAAGGACCTGTTGATGACCACAGTTTTCAATCACTTCTTCTTGCCAAATGTTGTTGCATAATCCTTCCTCCTTTGTTGTAAACAGCTGTTCCCCCAGACTTAGATTCTTTCCGGGAATCAGAAAACAATCTCCAAAACTCCATAAAATCGAACTCCAGTTGCCTTGGGACTTAAAATTTGACCTCTCTAGATTCTCTAAGGCTTTTATCTCCTTTCTTTTCTTATTTTCGGATTGCCTTTTAAAGAGAGAGAGACTAGAGGACGAGATTGTACCAAAATTTGAGATTTTTCTAAGGCAAGCTGAGCTTTCTCTTGTGTTGAATCCTTCCGGGAACTTTTCCGGAAAATCGCAGGTCTCTGTCCTTGGTGACTGAAAACTGCGTTGTTCCTCTTTCTCTCCAACGTTTTTGCACTTATCTGCATATAAGACAATAAAAAACAAGAGTGCATGTGGTTTGAAAGAGGATTGGTTAAGGTGGGGAACTAGCTAAAGATGAACTAGCCATTCAGGATCAACAGAGAGTGGTAAAAGGATAAAGGAGTCCTGAATGTATGATTCGTTTCCCTGGTCTAATGCTTCAATGAGAAAATTAAGTCCAAATTAAGTCCAAATAAAACAGAGCTAGTGTATCCCTTCATCTAAATCGAAATCATTCAAATTCCTCTGGGGTACTTCGTTTCAAATGTGCTTAGCTACCGCCTAGTCTAGTCCTAAATCATGAATGAGCATGTCACTAGGAACAGTCTAAAGCACACAGTCAACTATCATTGATTCATGTTCACTATTCCCTTTTAAAACGTATTTTGTTTTGAAAACCGGTTTTGAAAAACTTTAAGGAAAATGCAAAAAATGTAGATAATGCAAGACTCATGAAAGAAAAGTGGTTAGAAAGGGATGAAATCCTCCCCCAGACTTAAATCACACTGTCCTCAGTGTGAAACAAGTCGAGATTGGATGAGAAAAATGCATAGATAATCGAACTGGTAAGGATAAAGAGAACTTACCTGGATCCGGGATGCTGGTGGAGATGAACCGGATTCATTCGAAGGAGTTTGGGAAGGTGATTAGGTGGTGATGAAGGTGGTGGAGGGTGATGAATGAGGTGGATTGGGGATTGGTGAGGTGAAATGAGGTGAAAGAGGTGGTTTGGGTCGGGTTTGGATCTCAACGACCAAGTGCCGCGGTCAGGGGCTGCACGACCGCGGCAACCAGGTGCTTGGCCGCGGTCTTATTCACGCGACCGCGGTCGATGAGTAGTTTCCCGCGGTCCGAACACCTGCGACCGCGGGGGCTTATATCGCGGCCTCTTCCTGTTTCTCCTTGGTGCCTGCTGGGCCGAGCAGTCAGGTACCATCCTTCTTTTTGGTTTTTTCTGGTTTTTTGATTTTTTTTTGCTTTTTGTTTTATAAGAAACACCTCAAACTAAGAAAAAGAAAAAGATCAAAAGAAAAAGAAAGAAAAATTCTAAGGAAAACAATACCTAAATGGGTTGCCTCCCATTAAGCGCTTCTGTTTTAAGTCGTTTAGCTCGACTTTTGGTGTTGGACGTGACTTATTCCAATGAAGAAGACCTTGTCCTGTGACAAGTCTTTTTCGACATCTCCTTGCTTTGCCTAGCAGGTTCTTCGTCACTCCAAAGTTCTTCTTCAAACTCTTCAGTTGCAGAACGTTTTCCTGCTTTGCTGTTGTATGGGACAGCTTCTGTGAAGACATCTTTGTCGGTATTAGCAAATGAAATCCTCCGGTTTGGCCAGTCCATTATAGCTCCGGAAGTTGCTAGAAAAGACCATCCCAGAATCACTGGATATGTTGCATCTCTCGTTTCGACAATGTAGAAGTCGACATGCACTATGCAATCTCCTATTCTCAAAGGAATTTCATGAGCTATTCCTTGAGGTGTTGCATTTGAATCATCAGCTAAGCTGATCTTTGCTCTAGTCCTGCGCAGGTGTCTAATACCAAGTCTCAAAGCAATTGCCTTGGACATCATGTTAAGACAAGCTCCATAATCACATAGCACGTTTTTAAACATCTCTCCTCTAATAGAACAAGAGATAAGAAACTGACCTATACCTTCTATTTTATGAAGTGTTCGAACAGGTTTACCTCTTCTGGCATGATTGAACAAGTCTTCTATCTCAGGGATTGATTCTTTGCTCTCACAGAAGTAGTGGCCTATCATGAAGTCCTTGCAAGCTTTGGCAAACGTGATTCCTTCAGGTAAATTTCGAACCACATCATTGAATTCGTCGAGCTTTTCTTTGCTGATTTTGTTGGTGTAGTGGCTGCACTCTTCCGGGTTTTTGAGGTGAATCGCATAGACAGCTGCTTCTGGTGTTGTCATGTATTGAGCTCTCATAAAGTATCTATGGATATCCTCTTTAGACGCCTTGCAGTACCTGAAAAAGACTTGCAAACGACCAAGTTTCCAGATTTCATCAAAGCTTAAATGAGCAGGGAATGACCTGACTACGTTGTTGAACTCCATTAGCTTCTATCTACTGATGTTGTTGGTGATCCATTGAATCTCTCCTGAGTCGTCTTCTGAGGAATACCCTGCGTTTGGATCTTCTACAAACAACCCATACTCTTCATCTTTAGAGTATTGTTCTTCATACTCATCTTCACAAGACAAAGCCATGTTGCAAGGCCATGACTTGTCCTCTTCTTCAGATCTTTGGGTGCTTATGGAGCAACCCAGTTGTTGATGAAGTGGTTTAGTCATCCCAGGAGGTGTACCAGACGTACAGATGCTTGTATGAGCTGAATGGGACTGTTTTGGGACATTTTTACGGTTGGCCTTGACTGCAGGTGACGCGACCGCGGGGAAACGACCATGGGCCGCGGGTAGACCCATCACGACCGGGGGGAGAGCTTCTTGGTCGCGGTCAGAGTCAACGCGACCGCAGGAGTTTGTCTCCGAGCTGCTCTGCTGCTGTTGCTTCCTCCTTTGCCTCCTGGGTGGTCTCCTGGGTCTTCTGGCTTGATGTACTTCCTCTCTGGACTTGAGTCTTTAGTTTTGGTTGCTGGGGTATGCTCTCCAAGTCCTTGCATGATCTCCTCAACCTTTTCTTCAACTTCATCAAGAGCATAGACTACTTTGTCCATGGTTGAGTCAAGCTCTTCGGTTTTGTCGATGACTTTGTACACCTTCTCTGAAACTTTGACTGTAAAGTCATAAGACTCGTTCTTAGCTTCGTTTAGGGCTTTGTCCACATCATCAAGCTTGAAATCCAGGTCCATGACTTTGTTTTTGGTGTCGTGAAGCTCATTGTTGTGCTTTGCTTGCTCTTCCTCCATTCTGTTGAACCTGTTAGCAATCATAGCTGCATCCTTGGTTGCATGTTCTTCTATTGAATTGACTTGTGAGGCTAGGTTATCGATTTTTTCATTGAAAAGTTTCGATATCCCATCAATCCTTTCGTTTAGAGCAGTTGTATCGGTTGCTTGAGCTTCTATGAATTGTTTGATCACGCCTTCGAGCTGACTCAGTCTATTGCTCAGCTGGACGTTCTCATCTTGCTGGAGAACCTGGTGAGGTAGGCGATGCATAGAGTATCTAGGGTTTGCCATTTGAGGTGCGTAGGGCTCTTTCTGGAACGTTCTGTAGTCTTCGGGTTGAGTTTTTTCAGAGAGATCGCGTAGATGCTTCTCTCTGCGCCTGGTGGCTTGAGGAGTGTTATAGAAACCTTCCTCCTTTTTTTTTATTTCGATTTATAGGATCCATATCTTCTGAAATGGAAACAAAATAACCGAAAAATGGAAAGTTGCAGAAAAGGGGGTTCTAGAGTCGATTTACTAACCTTTCTCGGGGTTTTGCAGAAAAGAAAACGCGTGCCTTCCCCGGCAACGGCGCCAAAAACTTGATGTGTCGTCTTGATGTATGGGTTGTGGGTTGTCAAGTTTTACCCTAATTGAAATCAATAGCCGCAAGTGCATAGCTGATCAATTGTAGTACTTAGGGATCGAATCCACAGGGAAGGAGGATCTTTTTCTGCAAAAAGCCTTTGAAATAAGTTAAAGTAAGGAAGTCTAGAACAAAAACGGTTTAGTGGGGGTTTGGTAGTGTGTTTAAAATCTAAAAACGAAATATTAAAAGAGAATACAGAAAGTAAATGACGTAATAACTAAACTTAATGAAAATGACTAAAAATAATAAAAACGGATATTCTAATGCTTAAATGAAAATGAACTAAAAAGGAAAGACAATATTGAACTAAAGCTTAAAGAAAAATCGCAGGAAATCAATGGAGAAAAAAGCGTTGGGGTTCAGGGAAGTTTTCTCAGGGGTACGAACGATTCAAAACATTGCTAGAGAGTAAATTGATAAGATCTTAGCTTAAACTTTTCGAACTGGAGTCACGGACGTATGAATACGCCACTGTCGTGATCATAGACAACTATCTCTCTCAACCCTGACCAGTAGGTTTCCACTCTGGCCCTGGAAGAGAAGAGATGCATTATGTTTAAGACTCGTCCTAATTCACAAATCGCCCATAGGTAGGTTTCCACTCATATGTTTGTTTTGCTCTCCCAAACTAGATCTGATACCTGATGAAAACTTTCGTGTCACCAAGCATCTGGATCAGATTGTAGTTCATGACGCTACTCTCATGCAGTAAAAACGAATTCAGAAGAAAAAGTTCTAAGATTCAGCTCAATAGCCAATGGAATCCTCATCGAACATATAAATCCCCATCAAAAATCCCTTAATCCCAACAATAAAACTACTCAGACATAATGAACGAAATCAAAGACATAATATTAAGAAGTAGAATAGAAAACTGAAATTGAAAAAGAAAGAACAAGGGTTCAAGAGAACAAATCTCTCTCTCCCTAAAAGCTAAAGCAAAAACAATAAGAATATGAAGTAAATATTTCGGTGGTCTCTAAGGTTACACGATTTCTAGGGATCCTAAAACATGTATTTATAGTGCTCAAGACCTCTCTGGACGTCACTTAGGGTTTCTCCAAATGTGGGCTTCAGAAATGGGCTTTTTGGGCTCGGAGGTTGAAGGCCGCGGTCGGGACAAGTGTGACCGCGGTGGATGAGTGATTTGCCGCGGTCGGGATACTCCTGACCGCGGGAAAATGCTTGTTGGCCGCGGGTGGAAGTTCTGGCCAGCTGGTTTACGGGACATCTTGCTCTTCGCGTATCTTTTGATTGAACCGTTGGATTGCCAAGATGTAAATTGCACTGGAAAGCTGATACTTCCATCTTTAAGGTCTCCAAATTTTAGCTGGATCAGACGGTGAGAAGGCCTTCAATCAGGGGTGAACTTCTGACGGTTTGACTCTGAGCTGAAATCTGGTTTTCTATCCATTTTGTTAAGCTTTTCCCTAAGTTACGTGAAAAGAGTCTTGAAACTACAAATACTAGAAAAACGTAATAAAAGTACTTAAAAGCAATTAAAAACATAGAAAAAGTATTTCAAAACGATCCATAAAAGTGGTCAAAATACGGTGTTATCATCCCACCATTTTGGCTTTCATTCTTTACGGTGATAACCATAAGCACCAACGACACCTAAGGGATAACAAAATCATGTGAACTGCAGAACATACACTAAAAATAACTATATAAGCAGTATGAAGATTGGATTAGGGAAAGTATATACCCATGTCTCCTTTCAACATTAGCTCTACCAATTCATCCTAATCAGCTCGAGATGTAGCAAAAGGAGTCACTAAGGGTTCCAACAGTCCTGAAAAACGTATTTTAGAACGCAAAAATGTTGAATACAACAATATTTCACAGACATTATAGGTAGTTGCAGGCCATTAGACATGACCAAATACGTCAAGAGACATTTAGTCTACAGATAATAATTAGATGTTGAATACGCTCCACTAACCTGGCTTTCTTGATCGTCCCTATCTCGACCTTTTGAATGACAAAAAAGCCACAAAACTGTAACTATCAAACTTCAAGCCTCTTAAACGGAGCTTTTAAGGTTAGCTTTAAGATGTGACAGAATTTGCTTATTACCTGGAGAAGTCAGAATCTCTTTCAAATGGATGACATTTTCATGATGAAGCTCCTTCAAAATTTTTATCTCCCGGATCGCTATTATTGGAAACTTGGAAGCAGACAGTTATAAGGGATATATATAAGTCATGTGGGATTCTAAAAGTTTCCAAATTTTCTAAGTCAGAAGCAGAGAAACTAATCATCTTTGCGGCCGAATGCGTTGTTAGACCCTTCACATCTACAGTTTATGGAACATCCCACACCACCCTGTAAAGAAACATCAGACCAAATAATAAACATCAGACCAAAGGAGGTTAACCAGGTAGATCCATCAGAAGATAATAACAAAAACCTGAAAGCATTCGCAATATTTCTTCAGACAGTTTGATTTTTTGCAGTTGCAGCCACGTTTACGGCGTGCAGAAGCTAGAGTTTGCTTGCATCATCCTGTGTGTCATTACAATTTTTATTATCCCTTCAAGCAAGATATAGGAATGGTGGAGAGGAATAAGAGAACCGGGATAAAGGGTTCTTACCCCAGTTTCTATAACCGAATCAGAGCTCCTAATGACTTTAGGAGCAAATGCAAGTGGGTTCCGAGATTCAATCTGTTTGCGACCAATACTCGGTAAAACACATCTCGACGAGGATTCACAAGCCGAGTTGTTACTCTCACTCGATGTTTGCTTATTCCCAGGAATCTCAAAGTCCAAGCAACGTTTTCTTATACCTCGGTGCATGAATGAAACAACCTATCACACACACACAAAACAAACACCAAGAAGACAACTCTTTCAGAGGCATTGATCATTTATAAAGCACTGAAGATAAACTAACTGAGATGTTAGAGCTCACCTCACAAGGAATCGCATCCGAGGACTCCGGTTCATTGTCTGAACTTGGCTGCATCTTTGGTATCTCCACACCAGAGGTTGATGCTCTCTGCATCATAAGGCATCTAAAAGCCTCTGAATCATTAGGTGAGCCGAGGATCAACAGTTCAGAAACATCTGAAATCAAACTTTCCATTCCGAAGTTTCGTTTTTCCCTTGAACATTCTCATCATACATCTTCTGCAGCTCCATTCCTGCAGTATCCTCAGGTGAATTAGTCTCTCCATGAGGAGGAGAGTATGGAACAAGCGAAAGATCATCGACTGTCTCTCTGCCACAAGGTGAAGCAGCAACGGGATCATCACGGTCATACTTGATGATTTGTGGCAGCTCCATTCAATTGACCAATGGAAGCATCTCCTGCTTCTGCTGCAAATTCTTCATTAGAAGTAGATTCTTCCACGGGATTGGTAGATTCTTTCCACAAAACAAACTAAAGAACAAAACCCAGAGAAAAGAGACAGCAATTAAGAACAAGAAGAAGAAGAAGAGGGAAACCCGTAAACCGTAATCTTCTCGAAGCAATCGCGGGTCCGATCTGAAGACCGACTTTCATATAATCTTTGAAGTAGCAAGGGTATAAATGGAGGGGACATAAAGTTCATTTGTGGCAGTCAAATCGTTTAAACTTTTCAAGGATTAAACGCTTAGGAAACCCAGATGGAATGAAGAATTGCCCGTCCGAGAAGATGAAGAGAGGCGGGTTTTTTTCCTTTTAACATGCCACGTGTCAACTTTTACAATGCTGACGTGTCAAACAGCTAGAAAGAGTTGATCACGTTTTATAGTATAGATATTTCTCGTCCGTAACCTGTGGCGGAATGCGGTCCACCAAAAAATTAAATCCACAATGGACTGGGCTACGTGGACGCTGGTCAGCCCGTCGGATATCTCCTTAGCGTCTTGCGGTTCGATACATTTCAAAATGGCACCGTATTGTCTTTATGTAATCCGTAACCTGTATTATCAATTTTGTTTCAATCGCTGAAACCCAAAACCCAATCTTAACCTTTCTTCTCAGTCGTAATAATGTCTTGGCTCTCTAAATCTCGCAGCGATGATCCCGAACCTTCATCTCCCTCCGGCACCAGCCATGGAGGTGGTGTCAAAGAAGATCTCTCTTCCCTCGGTCTGACCATCGGTCGCCAGCTCCGTGGCGTTGCAGCTTTCCTAGCGCCGCCTCCTTCCCCACCGTCCGATCCAGTAAAAGAACGCCTTTCGACGGATTCGCCAACGCAGCTTGCAATACTCGGGATCCGGAACGATCTAGCCGAGATTGGTGGAAAATTCAAGACTGGAATATCCAATTTCGCATCGAATCTGCTTCAGTTTCCTAGTAATATCTACGAAGGTGACAGAGACAGTCGAAGATCTCGATTTGATAATGATCAATTTGATAGAGTACCTGGGATTTCTGAAGAAGTTTTGGATTTCGCTATTAAAATCTCGAGTAGACCAGGTTGCTGGACAGATTTTCCTTTGTCACTCAAGACTGGTAATTTACTTACCTCCATAAAAGTTGGAGATTTGTTATTTTTCTTGTGTTATGCATTGTTTGCAGGTATTGCTATTACTTGATATAGGGATCCTAACATAGGTTAGTAAAAGATCAATTCTTAAGTATTGACATAGTTCATAGTTGACTTTTTTCAGTGGCAATACATGATTGTGACAAAATTTTTGGGTAAAGATTTGATTGTTTCTAGAGTTTACTGGCTGTAGCTTCTCTTTCTATCTAGAGGGATCTCTAGCGATTAAGATTAGGGTTGATTAGTTCCAGTAGTTTCGTCTTGGGATATATTTCTTCAACCCGGGATCTTTAGGATCTCAAGGATTCGATTACTTTCTGTAGATCACAGACCTGAAAATACTGGTTTTATTATTTATAACCAGAAACATATCTTGTCTGTACAACCCACTATGTAGCAATTGCTAATCCTGAAGCTGGGAATCTCTTTTGTCTTGTGGTTGTGGGGAATTCAATGGATTTCGGAATCATAACAAGTGCTAATCCTGAAGCTGTAAGAATTTGTTAGTAGAAGATGAATCTGCAAGTGGCCAAACGTTATTGTTACGAAAGCCTTGTGTGCATTATTATACCTATTCACTGGATATAATAATCATAACAAGTACTATTCCTGAAGCTGTAAGAACTTGTTCTTAAAAGATGAATCTGCAAGCCAAACATGATTGTTTTTTATTTCCAAGGCCATATCTTCATTCTGTACAAGCCAGTATATAGTCTGGGGTAGCATGGAAATATTGTCGAAGCACTTACAGGAAAAAAGCTTTGGTGGTTAATCATTGGTGTTTCTATTTCTTTATGTTCCTTTTCTAATTTGCTGCGTTTTAGGTGTTAGGTCTCGATTGTAAGAATTATCCAAGCAAGAGAGAGTTTTGGAAGGGTTTAACGTTTATCCGAGGGAAGAGAACGTAGTTCTCTTTGGGAAGTTTTTGATCTTGTATCTATTTGCTACTATTTAATAAAGTTGTTTGACTTTCAATTCGATTCTATCTCTAACAGGTTTATAGATATTTTGCTGTGGAATATCATTTGTCTTGTGTTTCTGCATTCCTTGCAAGGATACCTAATCAATAGGTACAATAAACATTAGAAGTGCTAATCCTGAACCTTTAAGCATTTGTTTATAGCAGAGGCCGAATTCCCAAGTGGCAAACATGATTTTTACTGAAGTTTTTATTCTATGCTTCAGTTTTTCTTTTTTCTTGTTTTAGTGGACCTTTTTCGGAAAAGATTGCTTGTTTCTATAGCTGATTTACCGTAGCTGCACCCACTAGCTATAGGGATATATCTTTGGATTAAGATTAGGCTTGACCGGTCCAGCAGTCTTCTCTTGGAATATAAGTCTTCAAGCTGGGATCTTCAGGATCTCAAGGTTACCATTACGGTCTATAGATCACATTTCCGTATATCGCTTTTGGCACAGAGCTTAAATCTTTGTTTTTTATGTCCAAAAACATATCTTCATTCTGTAAGCTTGAAAATATTGTCGAAAAACTGGTGGTTTATTATTTTGCCTATTAATCTGGCTGATCCAAACAACGGCGAGGAAATGTTTCATTTAGTGAATTGTGCTGAAGGTTTTTCTCTAACTTCCCATATCGACATTGCAGAATTTGAGTTGTCTGCGGCTCAAAGAGCACATGCATCTGCCATTGAACATCTGGTTCCTGGCATTGCAGCTGTGAAGAATGAAGTCAGCAGTTGCATGGATAATGAACATTTTTGGCTGATATACTTTATTTTACTGATGCCGAGACTCAATGGACATGATTTTGAGCTTTTAGCAACCTGCAAGGTAAGTTTTTTATAGTCGACATGCATCCTTCTGAAATGTCAGTATCTGATCCAATATCTTAATTCTTAAACATCTCAAAACGAAAAGCCAGGGTACATTATAATGAAACAAGTTAGCCTCTGGAAATGCTGTAAATGTTTTTGTCTGATGCTTTTGACATTTCATGGTTCTTTATATTTTTTTTGTATTGTTATGCTTTTTTAATAGGTATGTTACCCAATTCTGAATCTTACGATAATGATATTATTGTGTGGCACAGGTATTTGAAACAAGGGATCAACTTTTACTAAAGCTGCAAAATAAGGAGATAGCTGGGTCAAGCCCGAGCTCTGTTAGTCATGAAAGCAGTAGGGAAACCGAAACCGTGGAGGGGGTCATTGACAATATGGAGGCTCTGAAATTTGAGCAGAGAGAGACAAGTGATGAATCATCTGAAGAAAGACGGAGAAGTTTCAGGGATGAAGAAGAGATCATCTCCTTCAGTGATTTAGATGTAGACGATCTCTCTGAGAAGCCATGTTCCAACAGGAGTAGTACACTGAAAAGGCGAGCATCAAACGCAAGCGGTTCAAGCGACTGGGTTCAGCTTAACAGGGGTCAAGGTGGACACAGCAAGGACTCAGAAGGTGATTCTAGTGACTGGCTTCCAATCGGCGATTCTGACTAACGTTTTAAGGTACTATTGGATATTACTGTAAAGTGAAGTGTTAGCAATGACTGTTGAACGAAAGTACGTGGTGTTTTTTTCTACACCCATGCACATTTACATATTAATAAAAATCTCACTGTGTAGTATGGAGAGGCTACGTGGTGTTTTTTTTCTACACCCATGCACATTTACATAATAATTAAAATCTCACTGTGTAGTATGGAGAGGCTACGTGGTGTTTTTAGAGTAGAATGTATTCTGTATATCGCCTTCATATATAATTATATGGTGCAAAACAAATATTAAAATGCGACATCCTCTAGTAAACTAACAAATCACAAATAGTATAATCGAAAGAAAAAGAAACAGTATATGGTTTTATCATGTACTGACTGTCTAATTTTTTTTGAGAGACGTATTAATATTTTTTTGTGATTTTGTTTTGTTTAACTTAATTATAAAAGTAGTAGTAGTACTATTATTGCTCCATGAAATTTTTGTATTATATCAAACTATCTTGTTTTATTCTATGTTGAATGTAACATGTTTATTTTATATTAAACTTTCGATCTTCGTTTTCGTTTCCTTTTTCTCCAATTACTCTAGTAATCTTTTAATAATATTTACCTTATCATTCATGTTGAAATATCTGCGGAATATGAAAGAATAAACGAGAATGGAGGGAAATGATAAAGAGAGATTTTGAATCAGTGGAGAGTTTCTCCAAAGTGTGTGTCTCATTACATCGGACATACATATATAGGGAGACAAAGTGATATGATCGTGACCAGCTCAGAGGAGGAGGAACCAGAGGTAGCTGACAGGATTACTCGTTCTAGAGCTAGAGAGATGGCTAAGGAGGCTCACGCACTCATAGCTGCAGAGGACATCGATCAACTGGAGGCTGGAGCTCACATCTTCAATATCTCTATCTTGAAGAATGAAGAACCCAGTAACAATGACTAGGTAACTTAGGTGATGATTCTGTACTCTTTTCCTTGGTGAGGATTTTGGAAGGCAAGGAGGTTCTTCTCCAAGGTTTTTAACGAGGCAGAAATCATTGCTACGTCGAGTTACTTAGAAGTTGTTACTAATGGGTAATAATGTGCAAAGTCACAATGACTTGTGCACTAGTTGTTTTAGGCGCACCACTTAGGATTTAGAAGGGACGCCTCGCTGTTTTATTTTTTTAATCAAACTTCGTGTTGTTTTTATTTCAGACTTCATGTAGTTTTGTATTAGGGCTGCGATTTCTCTCTAACTCTATTTAAGAGAGAAAATCGCCTAAGTATTATTCAGTGAAGAATTTTGATCAAACTTTTAACGTGTTCTTCTCTCTTTGATTTCTGAGAACTAAAAACTCTGAAATTCGAATCTCTTAAAAACTAACTTGTTTACAAGAGATTCTTCTATCCCTCCATTTTATCGATATCATCTCATCATCAACCACAACCGATCATCACACCACGTCCACCCTCTCATCGCACTTGATCCGCTGAACCACCATCACCATCTTCGACTCGATTCTCAAGCCATCGCCACCATCGAATTGATCATCACCACCCATCACCTCATCGCTATAGTCTGTCCACAAATCGCAGCATCTGTTGCCTTTTCTTCAGAGTTGATCACCTAGGATCGTATCACAAAGAGAATACAAAACCCTAGAGACTAGTGCAAGACAGCTATTAAAAGATAGAGTAATGCTCGTGATAGCGACCTGACCTCGTACCAATACGCGCTAAGGGTTACGAGTCATAATATCTCCAAACGGCTCTCTTAGATATTTCTTCTAAGCTTGTAACGGCTCTTTTCTTGTCACCAAAACTCCTTTTAAGGCCTTTATTCTCGTGTCCACCATATTATTGGGCCTGCTCAATACTCCCCCTCAAGCTTAGCCTTAGAGAAATCAAGACTAAATTTGGAGGCCCATAGATCATCACTTCATTAAAAACCTTAACATAGAAAACCACTTGGGAAAAACTATGTTAAGGGAAAAAGAGTATGATGTCTATGAGCAAGGGAAGCTTGAAATCAAGCCTGAGAGATGTTCACAAGCCCAAGTTTGCTGTAGATGTGATCACAGACCTTGAGGCTTACGACTTTGGTGAAGATATCTGCTAGCTGGTCTTCACTCTGAGTGAAACATGGAAGGATGGTGCCATCTTCAATCTTCTGTCTGACCTTGTGACAGTCCACCTCTATGTGCTTTGTTCTCTCATGAAATACAGAGTTGTTGGCAATGTGAATGGCCGCCTGATTGTCACAATGGAATGTCATGGGTCTCGAGACTATAATGTTAAGATCTTTAAGGACAGCCTTGAGTCATGTGAGTTCATTTGCCAGCTTCTTCATTGCACGGTATTCTGATTCAGCGCTTGAATCAGACACCACTTTCTGCTTCTTTGTCTTCCAAGTCACCAAATTTCACCAATAAACGTGCAATATCCAGTTGTAGACTTTCTATCATTCATGTCTCCAGCCCAATCAGCATCACAATAGCCTACTATCTCGGTGCTTTCATTCTTTCCCATCCAAATGCCTTGGCCTGATGTTCCTTTGAGGTATCTGAGAATGCGTTCCACCATGTTCCAGTGATAAACCAACAGCTTTTGCATATGCTGGCTCACCTGATTCACAGCAAAACATAGATCAGGCCGTGTAAGTGTTAAGTAAATTAACTTACCAACTAGGCGTGTATAGAGAGAGATGTATGTCTCGGAATGGTTCCTCCTCAGCGTGCTCCCCCTTTCGCATGACCTTATAGCCTTCTTCAAGAGGATTTTTCGCCGGCTTGGCTTCAAGAAATCCTGTGTCAGACAAGAGATCACGAGTGTACTTTCGTTGGGATAAGAAGAGGCCATCATTAAACCGGCACACTTTGATCCCTAGAAAGTATTTAAGCTCACCAAGATCTTTAATATCAAATACAGATTTAAGAAAATCTTTAGTGGATTGGATACCTTCTTTGTTGTCTCCTGAGATCATAAGATCATCTACATAGTTGAGAACAACAACAATACCTTGTGGACTCTGAAGGGTGAACAATGTATGATTGGCTTCAGATTTCTTGAAGCCATGATCTCAGAGGGTGAAGCTGAGCTTATGGTACCATGCTCTAGGGGATTGCTAGAGGCCATAGATAGCTTTTCTAAGTCTTAAAAATTTTCTCGGAGCAAAGCTATCTTCGAGGGCTGGTGGTGGCTTCATATAGACCTCCTCTTCAAGCTCCCCCTGAAGAAATGCCTTTTTCACGTCCATCTGCCATAGCTCCCAATCCAGGTTAGTGGCCAAAGAAAGGACAACTCTCACCGTTTTAAGATTGCCCACTGGAGCAAAGGTGTCGGTATAGTCATCTCCATAAGTCTGAGTATACCCACGAGCCACCAAGCGAGCCTTATGCCTTTCTATGTCGCCATTGCTCTTATACTTGATGGTAAATATCCACTTGGAGCTGACAGCTTTCTTGCCAACAGGGAGATCAGCTCTCATCCTAAGTGTGATTCTTCTCCATAGCATCTTTCTCATTTTGAACAGCATTAACCCAAACTGTATGCTTCTTAGCTTCATCAAAACTTTGTGGGATCTCATGCATCTCAACTTTCCCAAGAAAGGCTCTATGAGTGATTGGTATGAGGGCATGCGAACAAAGTGTCTGAGGAGGGTGAGCAACAGCTTGATTGTTGTAATATACCCTTGTGTTGACCCAGTTGGAAAGGTCTTTCCTGAGCCGTGAACTTCTTCGCAAGGCCGGGACCTGAGGTTCAGCCTCGACTGTATCTTCACTATTTGGAACAGCTGTTTCCCCAACTATCTCATCAGTATCTTGGGATATATTCGACCCTGGGTCCTGATCTTGGTTGGAATCATCATCTAAAGTCTCTGCCTCACCGGGATCACTTGTAGACGGAGGGTGAGGCTGGCTTTGTTCCTCCCGCGGTCGGCCTTGATTATCATTTCCAAGATGATCAAGTAGGAACCTTAAGCTTGTTGCACGGTCGCCAGGGGAGTTAGAGAGGTCTTTGAGTTGCTCCCAATCCTTATTGGTATAATAACCCTGATCCTCCATAAACTTGACATCTTTTGAAACACTGGTTCGGTTTGTCGATGGATCAAAGCATTTGTACCCCTTCTGAGTCGTGGAATAACCCAAAAAGATACATCTGTTGCTTTTAGCTTCGAGTTTGTTCCTTAGATCACCTGGAACTAAGACATAGCACAAACACCCAAATAACCTTACGTGATAAAGAGATGGTTTAGTCTTGTTTAATACCTCAAAAGGAGAACAGTCTGTCAAGACTCGAGTGGGGGTTTTGTTAATCAGGTAGCAAGCTGTCATGACCGCATCTCCCCAAAAGCGTTTTGGTACGTTGGTGTGGAACATCATAGACCAAGCCACCTCCATTAAGTGTCTGTTCTTCCTTTCAGCCACGCCATTTTGTTGTGGTGTGTAAGGACAACTTTGATAAGTGTTCTTTGAACCGATGGCTGGTATACTCTCCTCCATTTTCTGATCTTAAGACTTTAATCTTGGCATTAAACTGGTTAGTGAAATAGTTTTGAAAATTTATAAATGCATCATAGACTCGATCTTTGAAAGGAAGTAAAGTGGGCCATGTATACTTTGATTTCTCATCTATAAATGTCACAAAATATTTGTTATTGTCCCTAGATAGACAAGGAGAGGTCCAAACATCAGAATGAACTAAATCAAAGCAATTTTCATAGATTGTTGTTGATTTTGGACATACATTCTTGCAATGTTTACCAAGAATACACGCCTCACAACTCAAATGGTCAAACATGACCTTAGGTAACATTAATTCTAATGCACGAGAATGAGGATACCCTAATCTAGCGTGCTAAACAGAGCTTAAACTAGAAGCTTAACAAGAACTAGATGCAATAAAACTTGGTGATAAGTCTTCAAGAACATATATCTCATCCTTGACTCCACCTTTTCCAAGAACTTTTCCACTTTCAATATCCTGAAAATGCACATCATTAGGTCCGAATATAGCTTTACAATTCAAATCTTGAGTTGCTTTTCTAACAGACATTAAATTCGATGCGAATTGTGGCATAAAGAAAGCCTTAGAGTTCTTGTTAAAGAAGTTCAAGTTACCAATGCCTTCAACTGGAATTTTGTCACCATTTGCAATCACAACATTTCCTATAGCCGGTTTAATGTTCTTAAGCAAGGTTGAGTTGCTAATCATATGGTGAGAGGCACCTGAGTCTATAACAAGCTCATTGCTAGATTTTTGAGTAAAGAAAGTGATACCAGACTCCTTAAGAGAGGCAATGGTTTTGATGACTGCTTCCAAGTCGGCCTTTCTGACATAGTCGCCTAATTCCACTTCTTGCTTTTGAACTCGTGTACCGGCTTGATGTGATGCATTCCCAAGCTCATAAGCGACGTTTGCCCTTGATTCTTTGAACTTGCTAGGCTTCAAGTGTGGATGGAGAATCCAACACTTGTCTTTGGTGTGACCCTTTTTCTTGCAGTGGTCACAGACCCATTGCTTCTTCTCCTTTGGTTTGTAAGCTATTTTGTTAGCCGTGAGAAGTTCACTTTTACAACCAAACAGGCCAAAGCCTCCTTGTTCCTTCTGAATGCGAGCACAAACTTCTTCAAGGCTTGGGAGTTTGTCTTCCCTCAGAATATGTTTGACCAGGTCGTTGAATACCGGATTCAGAGTGAGAAATAGCCCAAAGACTTTGTCTTGCTCGCGTCTAGCATTGAGAACCGCTGGATCTAGAGTCGCCGGTCTGTGCTTCTCCAGCTTGGCCCACAAAGATCTGAACTTGCCAAAGTGCTTTGTGAACTCAGTATCTTCTTGGCTGAGGTCGTTAATGGCCTTCTTTACTTCAAAGACACGGCTGAGATTGGTTTCATTTCCATACACATTCTTGAGAGTATCCCAAAGTGCCTTTGCGGTTTCACAATAGGAGTAAGCTTCAAGAATTGCTGGATCAAGGGAGTTCTGGATGAGGCCGAGCACCGTCTGGTCCTCTTGGAACCACTTGGTCTCTTCTGCTAAGAGCTCTTCACTCTTTTTCTCATCTTTGTTAGATTCGGTTGGAGTTTTGTCCTCCACCTCATGTTGCCACAAGCCGAGGCCACATAAGGCTGTATTGGTCGTTTTTGACCACAAGAGGTAGTTAATCCCCTTGAGAGTCACCGGAATCACCAGCGCCTTTGAGTTTTCCATGGAGAAAAGATGTTATTACCCGAGGGACAAAGCTATTGTCCGGAGGGTAAAAGAAAGTGAAAACAGAGTTTCTTGAAAAACGAATGAGAGGAATGAAAAACCGAGTGAGAAAGATGGAGAATGGTGAAGATTGGTGATGAAAAGAGAAGAAATGAAGTATTAACCGGTGGGTAATAGGAAGTTTATGGGTTTGAGAATGAAGGAGAATCGAGATTCCGAGAAGATTAAGAACCGAAATGATAGAGATTAGAGACAGAATAGAAGAGATTAAGGAGATTGTTGAGTCATGGCTCTGATACCATGTTGAAATATCTGCAGAATATGAAAGAATAAACGAGAATGGAGGGAAATGATAAAGAGAGATTTTGAATCAGTGGAGAGTTTCTCCAAAGTGTGTGTCTCATTACATCGGACATGATACATATATAGGGAGACAAAGAGAATACAAAACCCTAGAGACTAGTGCTAGACAGCTATTACATGAGACAAAAGAGAGAGAATTGGTCGTGATAGCGACCTGACCTCGTACCAACACGCGCTAAGGGTCACGGGTCACAATATCTCCAAACAGCTCTCTTAGATATTTCTTCTAAGCTTGTAACGGCTATTTTCTTGTCACCAAGACTCCTTGTAAGGCCTTTTATTCTTGTGTACACCATATTATTGGGCCTGCTCAATAATTCATACATAATTTTCTCTATTTGTAACATCCCAAATTTGGCCTAATTAAAGAAAGTCCAACAAGATCAAGCCCACTCTAACAACCCAATATAAATAGAGAATTAAATGAGAAGGAACCTAATTTTTCTTTTAAAAACCATAGCCACCCAAAGAAAAGAGAGAAGAAGGGGAAGCCACCACTGTCCAAGTCCACCGCCGCTCTCTTGTGTGACAATTTTCCAGCGATCCGTGAAGATCCGTGACGTACAACATATCAAAGTGAAGCCCCGAGTGTCTTCTTTCTAGGGAGACTAGGTTCATCCGGATCGGAGATCTGTGCCAGGAGATATCGCTGTTTCCGTGTCGGGTGTCCAGATCTGTTTTGTTGCTAAAGTGAGGACTAGATCTAAGTTCTTCTTCTTATTCTTTTATCTTCTTCTGGTGTGGGAAGTCTTGATCTGATAAGTCTAGGACGTTTTCTGCACATCTAGATAGATCCATGTATATATATAATTAATATGAATTAGAACTCTCATTAGGGAAAGCACCATCATACCTGATTGTTCACCCTGCTTTGTGGTTAGTGTTTGGTAAAAATAGCTAGATCAGGTGTCCGTCTCGGTGGAGGTATGCCGAGGTACAGATTGATTGCTGGATTAGTGCCGTATGTGTGACTGTGGCATTAATTCATCGTCAGGTGGTTAGACGAACCACCATGCCTGTCTTTGTGACCTGGCATAGCTTGTCTGTATGACCTGGCAATGTTGAGCCTGTCTGTGTGACCTGTTGCCTGTCTTGGTGACCTGGCGATGTAGAACCTGTCTGTGTGACCTGACATAGCCTGTCTGTGTGACCAGGCAAGATTGAAGACGCCTCTTTGATAGTTTTTTGTGCACTTCTAGAGTGCTTGTTGTTGCTTGTTGGATTTATACTTGTCATATTGGTTGGAAATGATCAACTGGGAAGAGTGCCTTGTTTGGTTCTCACTGAGTAATTTCCCCAAATTACCCACCCCTCTCTTTTAAATCCATATTGCAGGTGAGTCTGATGAATGTCTGTGGCAAATGAATACGCGGACGTATTTGAGCCATTGATGGGACCACCGCCCAAGAGAGGAGTTGACTTCACTATTGAAGTAAAACCAGGGACGACCTCTGTTTCGAAGGTTCCATATCGGTTGGCACCGGCAGAGATGGCTGAGCTGAAGAAGCAATTGGAGGACTTGACGGATAAGGGATTTATTCGACCAAGTAGCTCACCGTGGGGAGCACCAGTGTTGTTTGTGAAGAAGAAAGATGAAATCTTTCGACTTTGCATCGATTATAGAGGCTTGAACAAGGTGACCATCAAGAATAAGTATCTCCTGCCAAGGATTGATGAGTGATTGGACCACTTAGAGGGAGCTTCATGGTTCTCTAAGATCGATTTAGCATCAGGCTACCATCAGATTCGGATAGCAGAGGAAAGAATCGTCCTTTGAGGTTGGTGATATGGTATATTTGAAGTTGAGAACCTTCAGAGGAAATAACAACCATCGGAAGATGAAAAATCTCAAGCCAAGGTACATGGGACCATACCCTATCCTTGAAAGGATTGGAGAAGTGGCTTACCGCTTAGGGTTTCCCAAGGAGTTAGCTGAGTTCGATGATGTGCTTCATATCTCGCTTCTGAGAAAAGTTGTGAGAGAGCCAGAGCTTATTTTGCCTCAGCCACCAGTAGTTGTGAGGAAGAATTTGTCGGCAGCCTATTAGCCTGTGGCAGTGTTGGAATTTCGGGAAATAGAGGTCAATGGTAAGAGAAAGCCGTCAGTTAAGGTCTGTTGGGAAAGAGATGGTATCTGCGAGGAAACTTGGGAGTCAGAACAAGAAATGCGGAAGGATTACCCGGAGCTCTCTCAGGTCAAGGGCGAAACCAGAGGAGTTGGAGAGAATTCGGGGACGAATTCCTTGGAAGTTGGGAAGAGTTGTAACATCTGAAATTTGGCCCAATTAAAGAAAGCCCAACAAGGCCAAGCCCACTCCAGTAACCCTAGTATAAATAGGGAATTAAATGAGAAGTAGCCTCATTTGTCTTCTAAAAATCCTAGCCACCCAAAGAAAAAAGAGAAGAAGGGGAAGCCACCGCTGTCCAAGTCCGCCGCCACTGTCTTGTGTGACGATTTCCCGGCGGTCCGTGAGGAACCACGAGACGTACAACATATCAAAGTGAATCCCCGAGTGTCTTCTTTCTAGGGAGAGTAAGTTCATCCGGATCGGAGATCTGTGCCAGGAGATATCGCTGTTTCCGTGTCGGGTGTCCAGATCTGTTTTGCTAGAGTGAGGATTAGATCTAGGTTCTTCTTCTTCTTTTTTGTCTTCTTCTGGTGTGGCAAGTCTAGATCTGATAAGTCTAGGATGTTTTCATGCGCATCTAGATAGATCCATATATATATATAATTAATATGAATTATGACTCTGATTGTTCACCCTGCTTTGTGGTTAATGTTTGGTAAAAGTTGCTAGATCAGGTGTCCGTCTCGGTGGAGGTGTGCCGAGGTACGGATTGATCGCTGGATTAGTGCCGTCTGTGTGACCGTGGCATTAATTCATCGTCAGGTGGTTAGACGAACCACCATGCTTGTCTTTGTGACCTGACATAGCATGTCTGTGTGACCTGGCAATGTTGAGCCTGTCTGTGTGATCTGGTGCCTGTCTTGGTGACCTGGCAAGATTGGAGACGCCTCTTTGATAGTTGTTTGTGCACTTCTAGAGTGTTTGTTTGTTGCTTGTTGGATTTATACTTGTCATATTGGTTGGAAATGATCAAGTGGGAAGAGTGCCTGGTTTGGTTCTCACTGAGTAATTTCCCCAAATTACTCACCCCTCTCTTTTAAATCCATATTTCAGGTGAGTCTGATGAATGTGATTGTGATGATGACTGGGAGGAACTAGATGAGTAGTTCTAGTGTGGTGTGCCTTCAGAGATGGAGGAAGATTTTATTGTTTTAAGAACTATTTCGTATTTTCTTTTTAAGACAATGTTTTCTAATTATTTTTTGGATTTATTTAAGTCATTTCATTTTTATTGTAAGACTTGGATTTGGTTTGGATTTGGAATAAGATTTAAGAGTTATTCAGGAATTATTAGTTAGGTTTAGATAACACCGCCGGTTTAGTCTGGTTCTCTTTGGAATCCAGGATTCAGGGTGTTACACTATAAATGTTGCGACAGTAGTAAATTTTTTGTAATCTACTATTTTATTTTTTTTTATAGTTCTCGATTCCCGCAAAATTGCGGGAAAATAAAGTATATTAAACTCTTAATTATTTTAAATATTTATATGTAAAACATACATATAACAAAAGATGATGCTACTTATATAAATGTAAATATACAACTTTGAGAAAATAACTACTATTGTAAACAATAAATAGACATGAGTTTTAAAAATATAAAGATACAAAGACAAACGAAATCGTACAAAGTAATTAACACACATTTTTATTTGAGTTCATAGTTTATAATTAATGTAAGAATGTATAATTTAACATATACATTCATATAAAAAATAATTATACAATTGACATTGAGAAGAAGTTAAACAGCGATTATAACCAAGATGATCAATTTTATCGATAGAACTCAATCGTTGATAGATATATTTTTACAATGAGAAGTTTTTAAAAACATTATCATGATAAGAAATATTAAAATCTTCAAATAAAGAGAATAAACTTCTGGTACAAAATCTTGTATTAAAAAAAATCAAATTTGTCATAATCTTTAAAAAATTTGGAAAATATTTGGATTTTTAAACCATTAGAAATAGTTTGGATACATGTTAAGTCAATATTATCTTTCAGAAACTTAAAATTTTCTTGAATTTATAACATTATATAGCATTGGACATATTATATTGGCTTAGCAAATTATTAATTGTGTGATATTATGCTATTTTTTAACTCGTTAGCTGTATCAAATATATATATTTGAGAGAATTTTAGTGGCTCATCATCATATGGTAATACAAACCCAATAAGATGATAATTTTCACTATAGACCTTGAAACAATACATCTCATATGAATTTTGAACAGAATAATCAATTTCTGCACCCATAGAAGTAAAAGTTAGGATTAAATTATATGCTTTTACATATCGGAGAATTATCTTATAATATTAAAGGACAAGTACATTTAGAAAAATGACCTCGGTGTTACGTGGTATATTACAATGAATGCCATTGTATAAAAATATATCCCACGAATAAAAAAAAAACTCAAACCAAAGTGGATCCGCGTCCTTTTAAAATGACCCGTTTAAAAGGACGCGGATCCTTTAATTTGACCCCTTTTTTATTTTAGGCAATTAATTATTTTTGAAGATGTAATCCCTTTCAAATATTTAGCTCCTAATAATCGGGATAAATGAAATAAATATCGCAATAAATATATTACATATTAAGAACATTTTACGCATGAGAGAATTTTGAATTCAAAATATAAGAGAAAATATACAAATCTTCAAATCTTTTTTCTCGCATACCCGATTATTAACACAATAATAACAACTTCCAAGAATGATGTATTGGTTATTTACCAAAATATTGTATTAACAATTATACTTCGCCACCAATGTATCTTACCTCTTAACGGCATTGTATAAAATCCTGAAATTTTATTTTGAGCTATTGCTAAATCTCAATCTATGAGAATATTCTATTAGTTTGTTATTGAATACTATCCCATTTATTTCGCATCACCGTATAGATACTCAATACCAACTACTTTATAAAAAAGTAGGATTCGCTATTTCCAATCAATATTGTGTTCAATTTGAATTGAGAAAAATATACTTGGCCATCATATTACATACAGCTCAATGGTATTGCTAAAACCCTATACTGTTTCACTATAAATACGACACTACCGTATTCCATTTCACTCTACATCAACTACAACTTTCTTAACTTTAAGTTCAATTCAATTCTTTGCAATGGCTTCCAACATGAGGTTAACCCCTTTGGCTGACTTAAAGCCATTCAAGACTGGGTGGAAGGTGCAAGTGAAGGTGCTTCGCACTTGGAAGCAATATCAGACTAAGAGTGGAGAGTCTCTCGAAATCATTCTCGCAAATGAAATGGTATAATCAAGTGAATGTGTAATTACATTTTCGTACTACTAACTATTAATGGTTTACTTATAAACATTTTTTATTTTCAGGGTACCAAAATCCACGCTACTGTCAAGAAAAACCTGTTGCATCGTTTTGAGCGGTTGATAGTTGTCGGTGAATGGAAGTTCATCGAGAACTTTTCATTGAACCAGGCGTCAGGTCAATACCGGGCTACAAAGCATCAATTCAAGATGTCCTTCATTTCATCCACCGTTGTCACGAAAAGTGCTAATCGATCTGACAGTCAATTTTTTGAGTTCTTAGATTATGAAACAATCTTGAACGATTCCACAAGTACAAGTTTTTTGATCGGTGAGTTTCCATTTATCTATATAGTTAGTTTATTACATTTATATACGTATTCATCTGACGTCATTTTTCAAAATACCAGATGTTATTGGACGAGTTGAAAGTGTACGTGAACTTGAAACAATCCCTGTCGTGAACAAGGACACAAGCAAGCTTGAGTTTGACTTGTGTAATGCGAAGTGAGTATATACGGTTAACATTTTTTATTCTTTTAAATATTTACTCTAATCTAATTAAACCGTATTATATATAGAGAGGAGCGCTTACCATGCACACTTTGGGGTATATTTGGCGAGCAAGTCTATTCAGCTTGTCAGAATGCTGGCGAACGTGGTGTCATCATTGTAATCCGTTTTAGAAAAATCAATGTGTTTAGAGGTAAAAATATTTAATTACAAAATTTTTGTTTCAACATAAAATAAAATGCATTTTGATTATTTGTTCAAAATATCATAGGTGAACGTCAAATTACCAGTTCTTTCCAAACCTCTAAGGTGCTCATAGATCTTAACGATCCATATGTCATTGATTTCAAAAATAGGTAAACAATTTATTTATATATCAAACACATACTTTGACAATGTGATTAATTGTTTTCTAATATGAAGTTTACTTGCAAATGGCGGAAATATTACTTTTTTGAGTAGCAAGCCATATCAGAGGATTTCTTATGATGATGAGAGTAATTTTGATCAGTTTCCAATGGTGACTATTGTTGAACTGCAAGATTATCTGGAGGTATATAACAAAGTTGTCATAAATTTATTATATGTTGATAAAATGATATGTCTTTGGGAAATAATTTTTTAATATAAAACTAATAACATGAAATACTTAAAGCGTATAAAACCTTATATATGGTATCGACTAAATTAAAGGCATAACTCAAACCTTAACTTTTATGTGTTAATTTATCAATAGAGTTTAAGCAATTATGGTGACTGTTCTATTGTTAAATATTCAGGTTGGAAAATGTAAAATCATGTGTACTGTATACGCGGTTGATACAGATTGGTCATGGTTTTACTTGGTTTGCACTAAGTGTGGGAAAAAGGTCTACAAAATCCCAAAACGCGAAGACGAGAAATTTTGTGATAAAACTAAGAAGCTTTATTCATGTGAAACATGTGATGCCAAAGTTTCATCTGTCAGTGCGAGGTAACTAAATTTTATAAATTACTAAATAACAATTTGTTTGCCAAAAACATATAATCACATGTTTACATTTAAATTATATTGTAGATACAAACTCCATCTTTGTGTAATGGACAACACGAGCAAGATCAAATGTTTTCTTTTTTATTCAAATGCAAAGGATATTGTCAACCAATCTGCTGATGAAATTTTAAAAGGGTCATACGATGAGGTATTATACACTTTATATATTTCCCAAATACTTATTATTTTTCAACATAGATACAAGATCCGGATGTCGTTCCTGATGCACTACAAAACTTGGTTCGAAAGAATTTTCAGTTTCTAATTTGTGTTGAGAAAGAAAATCTCTAATACATACAAGGTCGGAAAGGTTTGGAAATGCAATCAGGTTTTGACTACCACAGTTGATGATGTGAATGAATCTGAAGATGGGGGTGATCAGAGTTTACTCATGTCTGGCGATCAGGTAAAATTCATATGATGTGAATGTATTTTTATATTTTTTGAACAATACTATATCTTGAAAATTTATTATTTATAGGCATCACTGATGAACACACATAGCCAATAGTCTTCGGATGATGTTTCTGGCAATATCAAAACTCCTTTATCAAAGCGTGAGCGTGATGATCCTAAAGATTCAGTCGATTCATCCTCATCGTCAAAGAAGTCACGTAATAGTGGGAATAGTGTGGAAACGACATATGCTAATGAAGTGATTGCTGAGGGTACACTGGAGAGTGATGGTGTTTTGGGGGAAAGCGGCCGATACATGCCTCAACCGAGCGAATTGGTACCGTTTCATGCCTGTACTTTTGAGCTGTGCCCACACGTACTTGAACTCTTTAAATTGTGTATAATCATGCCCAATCCTGTTTTTTTTGGCCATTTCCTGCATTGACTTTGCATCCGTTAGTCAACCCCGTCAAATTGTTAACGGGAATGTCTCAGAGTGATGGTGTTTTGGTGAACGCTCTTCTTACAAGTGAATCCAGTGAAGGTGTTGCAAAGGGAGACAAAAATGGGAAGATGTGATCCCATATATTCTAGAGTTTATGAATTTGTTATTATTCAATTTTTTATTGAATAACTTTCTCTTTTCTAATATTTGGCTTAGTATTTTGAGCATTCGGATATTAATTTTTTTTGTGGTTAGTTAATTGTTTCTATAAGTTGAATTATTAAAAAAATATGTTTAGGTTTTGCATACTATGTTCGTTAGTCACATGTTATACAGTTTTATTCATTTGCATCGAAAAAATAGAAGTAAAATATATGAGTAGTTTAAATAAATACTCATTATGAGTTCTGACGATGATCCTTACGAGTTCTGACGAACTTGAGAATCCATCGTCTGGATCTTCACTCACTCCTTCATCTAAGAAGCTAATTTATTTTTATTTTTTGCGGTATCTGTTGAACTTTTTTTGCCCTAGAATTTTTTTTCCTAATTCAATTTTTTTAAACTTTAATTTGTGATTTAAATTTTTCTTGGTTTAACCAACTGTCATAAATTTACACGAGAGTTTTAATTAAAACGACATTAAAACCATAACCGTTTTACTCCATCACATAGAAAACTATTCATTTTCTTATTCTCTTTCATCTTCAATCTTAACAAAAAAATTAAAACAAAGAATGTCTCCTTGGGAAAGAGTTTCCGATCTTCAGAAGACAAACGGCGGATATCGTATTTGTGTAGAGATACTAAGAGATTATTATGATTATACTCTCTTCGATCGACCTAATCGGATGTTAATTCTTGCAGATGAATTTGTAAGTTTTGGAGGTTTGAAAAGATTTACCGTATATATGTTTTAGGAATGTATTTCTTAATTATTAATTTTTATAAACCGTGTAGGGCAATCACATCCTGTCTACTATTCAATATGATATAATGGACAAATTCGAGTATGAATTGGTTGAAGGAAATTGGGTTTGTCTTGGTAATTTTGAAGTTACTGATAGAGTGATTCGTCCAAGTATATCATCAAACAACTATTATATACATTTCCTCGAGGATACCATTGTTGAGAGAACCGATCCAAAGTCTTCCAGAGGAACATTCATGAATATTTTATATAGATTTATTCGTACAGATAGATATCTTGGTATGTTTCTTACAACTTTTTTCATTTTAAATCGTTTATCTAAGGAACTCCAACATGTATTTAAAGGCAGTCTTTTATTTTTGCAGTTGATCTTCTCCGTGTTGTCACATTTGTTCAGAAACTTCAGTTAGAATTTTCTATGTCCGATACATTGGACACACCCACGCAACGTCCACTTATTCGTTTTAAAATTCACGATTTCAGGTCTGTACAACTTATCCTCAAAACATATGTTACGTGTATATTGTTTACAAATTTTAAAGTATATTAATAATGTTATAAATGATTTAAATATACAGTGGAGAATCTTTGAATTGTATTGCTTGGGATAACTTGGCAAGGAAATTTGAAGAACTTTGGAGGAATCGTGAAAGGTCTTCTAGGCATATTATTGTATTGCGATTTTTCTCTTTCACTAGATGGAGAGGTAACTAACTACCTCATTATTTGATATTTTTACTTAATTACAACTTTTACATATATATTTTTCCCATATACTGAGTATGTCTATGTATTTAGATGAATGGATAGTTGAATCGGAAAGATTCATATCTGATATTCTCGAGGATCTTCCTACCCCAGAAGTGGAAATAGCAAGGTTGAGGTATTGATAGACAAGACTTTTTAGGTCTTAGGGCTATCAATCCCTTTGTCAAAGTAGCACGAAAGAGGTGTCAATCCAAGAATGTGGTGCTAGACACTAAGTTATGTGATCAGTTTCTCAATTCAAGTGAACAAGTGAGGTTTTGATTGACTAATGACAACTAATAGCTTAAAACAAGATTAATGACTAACCAAATGATCAAACAAGAACTAAGCAAATGACAAGTGTGAATATGAGATGATGGAAGCATGAGATTCTAGACATGATAGTTAGCTAGGGTGCTTTGGTACTAAACTAGGAATGCTAATGACAATGATGAGACATAATTCAAATGATTAAGAACTCTAATCTAGAATAATCCTCTCATGAAGGTATCAACCTCTACACTAATCCATTTTCAAACCAAATCATCATTTGTGAAATATGAATCAGTGAGCATTAATAAACAGTTCTAAAAGATCATTCAAGCAAATAACAAGACATCATCATGCAGCAAATGCTTAAACCTCTAATACAGCTCTTTCAGGAATTTCATCAAACACTTTTGGTGCATGAAATTCTCAGATTCTAGATCACAAGTGATGTGCAAGGATCTAGCCTAGAGAACAACTGTTTAGAGAGATGAATCAATGAATCTAGCCCTAAGCACTCCTAATCTAACACTTTAGCACCCTAACCTACACATCTAGAACCTCATTAAGATGACTACTCACTAATCATACTAATCTCTTATAAACCTTTGCAAGTTGATAAGATTGGCATGATTAATGATGAGAAATGGAGATGGAGAAGATGGATAATGATGGATTTGCAGCTTTAAACACAAAGATCTCTCAAACTCTCTTTGATTAAAACTCAAAAGGGAGATATTTCTCTTCTTAAGAGGAGTCTTTCACAAATGACGCAAAGAGATTCTGAGAATAAAGCATGATCACTTGGGTAAAACCCTAAAAACTATATATAAGTCCTTAAACGAACCGGGTCAGCCCGGAACAAACCGGGTCCTGACCTGGCCTTGATGGGTAAAGATGAGGTTTGCCACGGTCAGATGATTCTTAGACAGACCGTGGAAAAGTGACCATGTCAGAGTTCAAACGGTTGCTCTTGAAGAAATAGGCTGCCTCGGCTTGATTTGGACCGTGATTCATGGCCGTGTCATGTTCTTTCTGGGTTTGGACGATGATCATATTTGATTGCCACGGTCTTGCTTGGCTCGTATCTCTTGGGCATGGCAAAGGAGTGGAACAGTTGATGATTGTCACGGCCTGATGATTGGCTGTGTCTCTTGGTCGTGTCAAGTCCTTTAAGCTTTTGCCGCGGTCGGGTGTAGGCCATGTCTCTTGACCGTGTCATTCGCCGAAGGTTGGCACTCTGAAGCAGCATCTTGCCACGGTCAAGTGTAGACCATGGCATTCTCCCCGTGTCATTCACTGAAGGTTGGCAAAACCATTTCACGGTCAAGTATGGACCGTGGCGATATAACCGTGTCATGAGCCTTTGTCTTTTTAGCAAGCACTCGGGTGTTGCCACGCCTAAGTGTATGGCCGTGGCACTGTAACCATGTCAAATCCCGAGAGACGTCATATCATGCCACAACTAACCCCAGACCGTGGCGTTCTCACCGTGTCAGAGTATGACACTTAGCATAATTTCAATCCTTAGACGCCTGATTGACCTGCCTGTCTCCTGCTTTTCGGAACTCACATCTCACAACTCCAAATGACATCAAACCAAGTCCAAAAGAAAGATGACTCATCAATCTCAAAATTTGCTGAAGAAACCTTTGATGCTCGGGGAGTAGAAGGTTCCCTGGACGGCTCGTCTCTGCAATGCATTGAAACGATCAACAAGAAGCTCTTGGACCACTGTTCACTCCGGAGACTGTATCTTTCAGCACATAGCTCCAACCTGGATGCTCTTAGACGTTCTGGAAATATCACTTAAAGATCTCGAATCTTAATGAAGACCCCGGAAACTGAATCGGAATGGAAAGGCATCGTCCCGCAAAATCTCTGTGATTCATTGGACCGGTCTTGAAACTGTAGCGAGACAGGTGTGCCTTCCGGTGAGCTTAACTCTCTGCTCACGACTCCAAATAAAATGATTCCACCTGTTCTGGATCCGTGATCTGATCATCTCCAACGTTTTGGAGGACCCTGTAATCTGAATCGGACGTTAAGACTTCCCGGACAGGCGATCTTTCTAGACGTATGGGATTGCTCCGGAACGGATGCGAGAGAGGTCTGTGTTACGGTGGCCGTATCTTTCAGTTCAGTGCTCCAAACTCATCGATTCTAACTGTTATGAGATCTAGACTCCATTATCTTGATCTTTGCTGAAGACCTCATAATCTGAATCGCCTGGCAAAAACTTCCTGTAACGCGATTTTGGAGATGTATCTGCACCCGGGAATTTTGGCTGAGAAACTTGAACAGCCGGTACGCGTTTTGGCCGAGAAATCCACCTGTGGTACATGAAAATAGCCGCGAAAAAGCTTCCCGTGGTACAGGCTAGCGCCGAGAATCTCCAAAAGGCTGATTTCACCTTTTTTAAACCCCCATTCACCATTTCTCCTCCTGGCTCCATCTTTTTAGGTCCAAACTGCTTCCAAATCACCTGTAAACACTCCAAAACATGCAAGACTCACTTGGACCTAATGCAAACCCCTAAGTCCTAAAACAACACCTAAAGACCTAAAATGCATGAAATAAGATATGATTTGGAATGAAATATACAACCTAAATTATGCAAATTATGAACATATCAACTCCCCCACACTTGTCCTTTGCTTGTCCTCAAGCAAAAAGAGCAAATGAGAGAAAGAGGTTGGATGCATTGGGAGTTCATATTCCTTAATGAGAGAGTGTATCACTAAAAGAATTCAAGGCTCATTGTCCTAGTTGCTAATTCTAAAATGCAGTGCAAACAAGATTACTACAAAACTTTTGCCATACTCATAAAAAAAATGAATCAAGCTCAAGCTTAAGTTTTCACAAACAGCCATAGTTCCAACCTTTTGACATTCACTAAAGCTCATGTGAATCATGCTTATGCAAATCATGTGAACTCACTTGTCTTGGGACAGGGTTATGAGACAAAGATGATCTCATTCAATGCTTATGGTTTCAATGCAGCTCAAGGGATCACTCAAGAAGGAATAAACTTTAACAGAAGGCTAAGGGTAAAAGGCAACTGGTGCATACAAGAGTAGAATCCCATCTACCCAATGCCCCAAATTGGTCTAGCTACTCCTCTCTCAAGGCATTCATTGCCTCATCAACCCACTCCTCACTTCACTCTCATTCTTTTTTTTTTCTCACCAAGGGACTCATCTATTTATCTTTAAACTCAGACTTTGGGGTCTGAATCTTCCACTTGGCTCTTTCTCACATAACACTGTCTAGCCTCTTTTCTTTTCTTTTCAAACACTTGAGCCTTTTGGCTACTTTTCTTTTCTTTTTACTTAGAGGGTAGACTTTTCTTTTCAAAACACAAGAGCTTTTCTTTCTTTAAACAGCAGACCCCAAACCGCTTTCTTTTCTTTTCCATCCCCTGGTTCTCATTTCAAACTCTCTCTTTTTCACTCAGTGTTTCCCAAGATCTCTTCCTAGCCTACTCTAGACTCATGATGCAGAGCTAGATCTACATGAGACTCTACACTTGTCGCCCTAAACCCAACACTTTCTGTCAAGTTTATTCAGAAAAAGGCCTCACATCTCTCACTATAGTGTTTCTGGCTTCAAGGAAGGTTTGGTTCAAGGCAAGGAACTGTCTCAAGATGAGAGAACAGCTATTTGAGCTAGCAAAAAGTGGTAAAAAGGATAAGAGAGCTCAAATATTTTAAGGGTACCCATGAGTTCACAATGACATGCACAAACATGATAATTAGATTGTCAAATTATGGTTCTCACTTAGATAAGGCTGGAACTAATCAAAGCTTGATTCAATCAAGGCTAGGATTTCTAACTCCTCTCTTTATCTTTGCTTTCTTTGCTCACAGGTGCATGAAAACTAGGAGAGATCCTGACGAAATCGTATTGCCCTTAGACGAGATTGACAAACACAAAAGAGCACTTAGGAAACTCAGACGAAGAACGCTCAAGATGGCCAATCCTAATGCCTATCGGGAAGATCTTTTAAAACGTGATCAGGAGGATCACATTGGAGATGATGACCGTGATTCAGTTCATGGTGACGACCTAGATGCTGCTCATGAAGAAGATGGACAGCCACAACTCGATGAAGAGGGAAACCGAGTCCCTCTAAATCCTGCTCAGGCCGCTGAAAATCAAAGGAGACAAGACCAGGCCGATGCTGATGGAGAAGGAATGATGAAAACATTGTTCCACCAGTTGTTAGAGAAGCCAATCGACCAATACAGCTTGCCAATCCTGTGAGAAGACAGCCTCAGAATAGACTCATTGCCGATTTTGATGCACCTCACCAACATTTTCAAAATCTATCAGCTATTCAAATCCCTGTTCCAAGAGAAAATCATGAGATAAAACGTCAGATTGTTTCTTTGGTGAAGCAGAACCAATTCCATGGAATCTCTACTGAGCATCCAATGGACCACATTGATCTTTTTGAAGAAATCTCTGGAATGGTGAGAACAACTCCAGAAACTATGGACTATGTGAAGTGTAAGCTTTCCTTTCTCTCTAAGTGATAAAGCTTTTAGATGGTTGAAATCTATGCCATCTGGTTCTACTACTTCATGGGAAGAATGCAAGTCAGCTTTCCAGAACCACTTCTACACTAAGTCAAGATCGAACCAGCTGAGAAACAAGATACAAAGTTTCCAACAAGGCTCAATAGAATCATTCTATGAAGCCTGGGAGCAATTCAAAGAGTATGAGTGAGACTGCCCTCATCATGGTTTCTCTGGAGCAAACCTGCTAAGCACCTTCTACAGAGGACTTCGGCAGAAGTATCAACTTTCTCTTGACACTGCCAGCAATGGAGATTTCAGTTCAAAAACCATACCACAAGGGAGACACTCATCGAAAATCTGGCTGTAGCTAACAGCAAAAACAACCCTGAGTATGACAGATCAAAGAAGACTATAACTAGTCATGAATCAAGAGAGATTGCTGAGCTAAAAAGCATGGTAAGTCAACTTCTTAAGTATCAAAATAAGAATATACATGCTTGTGATACTGCTGTAGGAAATGAGGAAGATGGAAGATATGAAGAAGATGGCATGTACCAAGAGGAAGAAATCGGTTTTATGGGAGCCCAGACATATCATAATCGATTTAGTCCAGCTTTCAACAAAAACTTCAGGAACTCTGGTGCCAACTTCAACAATCTCTCATACAGAAATCAAGGAGCCGAGAATCAGCCCTATCCGCAGCAGCAAAGGAGTTTTCAAAACAAGTTTCAAGGTGGAAACTGTGGAGGAGGAAACTTCCAACAAAGACCAGCATTCAATCCTCAACAAGCACAGACCAGCTCATTAGAAGCAACCCTTTCCCAGCTAAGTAATCAGGTAAAATCGCTGAACAAACTATGATGCAGACTACTCAAGGCAATGAGAAGTCATTCAGGGAAATGGGGGTGAAGATCGATTGTATTTACAATGACTTGAATGGGAAGTTCGAATCTCTTGCGACCCATGTCACGAAGTTGGAACATCAGATAGGTAAAACTTCAGATTCAATGAAGAGACAACCAGAAGTTTTACCAGGAAGAGTAGAAGATAACCCAAATAAGTTCTGCAATGCTATGACAACAGTTTGGAGGAAGAACCTGTCGCAGACTCTAAGGGGAGATTGACGCCTGAACCTCTCATAAAGGATTCTGAAACTGAGCATGAGAGAAGCCGAGTCATTCCAGTTAAGGTACACAAACGCTTGCCTGACCAAAGACTCAAAAAGTCTAAGGATCCAGGGCGTTTCTCATTCACCTGTTCAATCTTTGGAATTGAATTTTCAGATTGTTTATGTGATTCTGGTGCTAATGTGAATGTCATGTCAAAATCTGTTGCTGAGAAACTTGGTATAGGTACATTTGTCCCACCTCTAGTAAGGATAATCTTTAGTGATTCATCTCAAAAGAGAACAGAACTTGCCACTGATCATTGGAAACAAAACAATCCCAGCCGATTTTCAAGTTTTGGAGATGGACAAGGACAAAGACAGACTTTTGATATTTGGTGGCCCATTCTTAGCCACTGTAGGTGCTGTTATTGACCATGCAAATTGCTGTTTAGTTTTCTTAAATGTGGACAGGAAAAAGTTCTATAAGACCACACCAGACCCAGCTCCAAATCAGAAAGACAAGGACAAGGAGAAGGTGTGGGAGGACAAGAAGGAACTAAAAGCACTTGCATCTAGGCAATTTGAGAAGATCAAGATAGTGGTGCCACCAGATATCAGCAAGGAGAAAGAGAAAAATCTTGAAGGAATTGTTGAGAAGACAAAATATGTCCTCAAGGATGCAAAAATCTTTAAGAAAGGAAAAGAGATTGTGATTCAAGATGAACGAAATCCAAAGTTCAGACTAAGAAGGACCACAAGGACTCTTAATTCAAGGGATCCTGTCTCTTCTTCTCAATCCTAATCCTGCCAAGAGTCTAGCTAAAAGACTTTTAAACAAAAGCGCTTAATTGGAGGCAACCCATTTGGTATGATTTTCTTTTCTTTTTATTTCTTTTCTATTTGATTTCTTTTCTTTTTATGCATTTCAGGCTTTCATAAAACCCAGAAAAACCAAAAACATTCAAAAAATAGAAAATACAAAAAGATAGGATGAAAAAAGCAGGAAAATGGGAGAAACCGAGAACTCCCGGAAGCATTTCCCGAGGCCGCGATCAACCCAGCCGTGGCCGACCCATCATTTACCGCGGCCCGCATCACTTCAGACGCGGCCCGACTCGTCCTTACCGCGGGCGTGCGCGCCTGGCCTGCGGCCGGCCCTGTTTTGGCTCCCAGGTGAGTTTTCCCTGTAACCCGTAAACCAGAACTTCAATTCCCCGTTTTACTACGAGATTTAACCGAGAAGTTCCCGAAACATAATTTCCGTGTTAAACACGCCAGGTAAGTCCTCTAAACTTTTAAAAATAAATTTTTTCTTAGGAAAAACTCCTTTTTAAAAGAAAAAGAGGATTTAAAAGATCAAAAATGTCTTTTCTCTTTATCTTCCCCAACAAGCTTGGAGATCTAGAGAAAAAGACAGATTTCAAACTTGACAAATGCTTTCCAAATTTTCGAACATTTCTCACTTTTTTTCCAAGGAGATTTCAAATCTATCATCACATAACACTTTCGTCAATGTATGACCTCAAATTTCTCACTTTTTCTTAAGAACTCAAATTTAGGGTTTTGTTAGAATGAATAGAAATTCACCTAAAGATGATTGGAAACTGTCTTTGGACTTAAGGCTAGACTACTGGGTAGTTTAATTGCATGATTAAACACTTAGACCATGGAGATTTGAAATTTTCGAAAATCTGAGATTTGAACTTTGAGCAAATCGAAATTTGGAGATCTGTTTGGTTCAACTTTGCAAATCTGGATTGTTTGGTTCTTGTTGATAGAAAATCAGAGTATATTACATGTGAGTGAGCATAAAACATCATCCTTATTTAGAAATCTCATGTGTTGAACATCAGTATATCGAACTTGACCAGAAATTCTCAGATTTTGTAATGTTTGATGCATTTACAGCTTGTTTGTCATGATACTATGTTTGTGATATCTCTATAAACACCTTATTCATAAAAAATCGATACCGCAGCTTGATTTATCCTTTGTCTTGAGAATCTCATTTTTGCAGGTCATGGATCTCTCTTAAGTTCGACTGATTCTAACCAAGACGAGACCTCATGCGAAAAAGCCCCATTCGCAGGAGACATATGATGCATTGAACAAGACACAACTGAGTGAAGATGAACCTCTATCAACCTTCATTGCTGCGCAAAGAATAATTTTTTCAGGAGAGATTGAGCAGACCTCCACTCAGCTATCTTTCCCTCGAAGAGTCAAGTCTTCCTCTAAGCCGAAAGTGAAGTTTGTTGGCAAAGCCATTGACCTAGACATCGATTACTTGGCACAGCTTGAGAAGCTGAAGATCAAGCCAACTCCAGAAATTGACTACTCAGCTCTTGAGATGCTTGGAATCAGAGAAGATGTAATATGGTATCTTGATAGGCTTGGAATAAGATCATTCATGGAGCAGAACATTCAGACCTATGAGAACCACACCAAGGAGTTCCTTGCATCAGCAACTTTGAGCTACAAGAAGAGAGCTACTCCTAGAGCTCTAGATGGCACACTCTCCTTCTCCATTGGAGGCCATCCTTACTCTCTTACCATCTTAGAGATATGTGATGCTTTGAAGTTGCCTTATTGTGATGAGATTGCATTGGAGAAGGATCCAGATGAGGATCTTTGGAAGCTGATGGGTTATGGAGTTTATGACAAAGGAAGGTCCAAGGCTTCATTACTATCTCACCCTGCTGTCCGCTATGTGCATAAGCTACTAGCACACACTGTGTTTTTCCGAGCCAACCAAGCAAATGTTCTTAAGCCAGAGTTGGTGACACTACAGCTACCATTCGCAGATCACCCCAGGTTTCCTTGCTTTGCTTGTATCATTGCAAGGAACCTAGTGAAGGTTAAGCATGAGATGCTTGCATCTTATTTTCAGGACTACTCACCAGCTTTTGGGAGCATCATTACTTCGCTTATGATAGCAACATGAGTTGATCTTTCAGCTGAGACACCTCTTAGAGAGGATTGGTTTGATCTCTCTCAGTTCTCTAGAGACAGGACTATCACCAGGGCCAAGATGGACCCAATTGGATTTGCTTACATGTTCTCCACCAGTTCCACCGAGTACAGGGTACTTCTACCATCGAATTCAATGCCCCGTCTCCGAGATGGTTCAGACCCAGGATGGAAACCAGAGACTAGCGACTTCTACCATTTTGCCACTCTTACCTCTGATCATGAAGCAATTTTTGGCTGCAAAAGCCAAGAGAGAGGTAGCTGGAAACAGCAGGAGACTTCAGCCTGCACCATCTTCATTTAGAGCCAGTTCTTCTCATCTCAGAGCATCCAGTAGGATTGATGCAGACTTTGCAGCTTTGAAGAAGAAGCTTGACCAGCAAGAGAAGATCAACAGGCGCATGAAGAGACTACTGAAGAACCACTGGTTTGATGATGATTCCTCATCTACAAAGACAGATGACAACCATGAGACATAGGCTCCTATCCATCACCACATCACACCCACGGTTCTATCACCATTTTTCTTTTCTTTTATTTTAGACTCTTTTGCTTTTATTTCACCATCTTCTCACCAACTTTTTCACACTGGGGACAGTGTGATTTAAATCTGAGGGAGGATGTCTATCCGTACTAATCTATTTTTCTTTGTTTCTTATATTTTTCTGCAATTTTAAATTATTTTTTTTTGCTTATTAAAAGACATTGAGTATTTTTCAGGAATGTTTGACACAAAACTGTGATGAGTAAGACCCATGTGCTTCTAGACTTTTCATGCTAGTTTCTTTTGTGTCTAGTACTAGACTAGGCGGTAGCTAGAGTACTTGCACTACGAACTCCCACCAGAGGATTTCTATTCATGGAGACTTTTTCTGACAGGATAGACTAGCTCATTTCACGTGAACATAATCCTGACATCTAATTTTTTCATCATTGGTTTTAGCAGGCATCATGATACACATCTAGGACATCTTTTGATCATTGTTACCACTCTTTGTTCTCCTATATTGCTAGTTCATCTTTAGCTGGTACCACACCCTTTACCCAAACCTTTATGTGTAAACCCCATGCATTCTCTCTTTAGTTTATATCGACAGATATGTGCAAAAACGCCGGAAAGAGAGGAGTAACATGGTTTTCAGTCACTGAAGAGAAAGACTGAAGAAATTTGGGAAAGTGGAGCATCAAGAATCTATCAAAGCTCAATGGTGCCTCAAAAAGCTTGAATTTAAAGGTAAATTTCGTGCTTCCTAAGACTCTCAATTCAAAGGCGGTTTCCCCTTTCTGCAAAAAAAAAAATCAAAAAAAAGAGAAAAAGAATGAAATGAAAGGAAACTAAAAGCCTAAAGAGTCTAGGGTAGCCGAAATTATTTGAAGCAAAGGCTGCAAGTATTCATTTGTGAGCATTGGTTTTAAAACCTAGACAAAACCTAAGTCTGGGGAAGTTATGAGGAGAACCTGAAGAAGGGAGATCAAGAATTTTAAAGCAAGAAGAATGTGACTAGAAACTGTGGATATCAACAGCTTCATCCTCTCTTGCTGTTTTGCATAATGTCTTGTCTCTCCAGAAAAAGATAACCCTAAACACTAAAAGCCTCACCTTCTAAACAGCCATTTTGAATACCTAGCCTTGATTGCCTTGCTAAACTCCTTTTGATGAGAACAACTGGAACCTATAAATGAATGTTAAGAGCTAGTTGACTAGAGGATAGGTTTAAGTGTGTAGACTTTCGCATAGCGGAACAACGGACTAGTTATGCTTGTGCTTTGGTGAGAATTTTCTAGACTATCCTTGATTTGAGCATAATGACTAACTCTGGTTTAGAAGCATGGTCTCTGAGATTTTGTTAGTTCCTGCGACTTTCAAACCTCTTTTCCTGGTTCAGATCTTTGGTTTTGTTTGAGGACAAACAAAGGTTTAAGTCTGGGGGAGTTGATAACACCTGATTTTGATCATTTTTATGGATCACTTTCATTATCTTATGGAGGTGTTTTTACTCATTTTTAAAGGTTTTTTAAGTATTTCCATGTTTTGGAGTTTTAAAAGGCTTTTTAGGAAACTTGGGACTTTGGAGTCCATTTTGAAGCAAAAGTACATTTTTGGATAAATTCAGGCCGTCAGAAGTTTGACAACTAATGAAGACCTTCTCACCGTCTGATCATCCCCAAATTTGGAGACATTATAGAGGAGACAACCAGCGTTCCAACACACTTAGAATCAAATCAATCCAAAGGTTAGATCTCAAGATGTCATCAATGTACTGAGAGCCGATGAACACAAGCCCAGTCAAGCACAAGTGCTTTCACCCGCGGCCAGCCTTCTTCCCACCGCGGCTCAGGAGGTTTCACCCCCGGTGGACCTATGTCCGAACCTCAGGAGCCCAACTAAGGCCCAAAACACATCCTGCACCCATTTTACAAGACCTAGACGCCCAAGACTTGGAGAAACACTATAAATACTCATTTTTAGGTCTTTTGTAAGAGAGCCTCTTTCTTCTCTTTGAAAGAGAACTCATTTGTAGTTTTAGGTTTTATTTTTATGCATTTGTAGAAGCTCTCCATCGCCATTCTGTCTTCAATAAGAGAAGTTTTTCTGCAACTTTGTTTCTTTTACTTTTCTTCTTCTTAGTTCTAAACCGATGATGATGTCTACCTCAGCCATGTCTGAGTAGTCACCTAGTTGGGTGAAAGGGTAATCCAAAGGGACCCCATGTTCGAATGAGTGAAAGGGTAATCCAAAGGGACCCCATGTTCGAATGACATCTAGGTTTTTAGGAAAAAGGATTTCGATTTTTATCATGATTCTCCCATTCATCCAAATCTCAAAGCGGTAATTCTGGATTAATTACCCAAAATCTGATCCTAGGTTTAATCCGAGCCACGAGAGTGTTGTATCTGGGTTTCCTGAACTGGATCTTATGGACTTCCCCGTCGTAAGAGACGAAAACTACCTACGGAGGATACGTAAGCAGAGATGGATTCCGATCTACAAAGCATGATCTTGTTCTGCCATGAACAAGTGATTAGATGATTATGGTGACGAGAGTTGGCTAATCTTACATGTGTCTATCCTAGTTTCAGAGTCATAGAAAATCCTTGCCTAAATTCCTTGTGTTTTAGAACATGAACCCTAAAGATGAACCTTGAGCCCAGCGCTTTTTCCTTACTGTTTTTCAACCGATTTTTACTTAAAGCTCTTTTTAATTCTCTACATGATTAGATTTAGTGACAAACCAAAAACCCTTTTTATTAGATTAGGTTTACGATTGTTTTTAGCATCAGTTAGGAGTCCTCAACACACAGATCCTGTGGATTCAATCCCTAAGTACTATTGTGTTTGCTGTGCACTTGCAGCTTGTCTAGGGTAAAACTTGTGTTGCCCACTGCACTCACATCAATATGTTATACAAATTCATTTTTATAAGTATTATTCATTGTTGTTATGTTTACTTTTAAATTTAGGGATGTTGTTATCAAATGTTTTGCCTTTGATAATTCATGGAAATCTTTCTCTTGAGTAACTGAAAGCTATGTTGTTCCTCCCTCTCTGGCGTTTTTGCACATATCTGTCAATATAAATCTAAGAGAGAATGCATGAGGTTTGAATATGAATGTTTGGGTTAAGGGTGTGGTACCAGCTAAAGATAAACTGGCCATCTAGGACAACAAAGAGTGGTATTAATAAGGAAAAGATGTCCTAGATGTATATCATGATGCTTTCTTAAAACCATTGATGAGAAAATTAGATGTCAAGATTAAGTCTAAGTAAAATGAGGTAGTATATCCTGGCAGAAAAGATTTTCATGAATAGAAGTCCTTGAAAGAGCTATTATGAGTGATTGGTGTAGAAGCAAACAGGTTGGTTATCATCATCGATTTTGTCATTATTCCCTCAAAATGTTTTTGACCTTTGAAACACTTTTTAAAACTCAAAAAGACTTTGAAAAGGTTTAAGAAAATCGAAAATTTGAAAAATTTTAAAGACAATGCAGAATGCAATGGCTCATGCAAGAAAAAGTGGTTAGAAAGGGATGAAATCCTCCTCCAGACTTAAATCACACAGCCTCCAGTGTGAAATAAATCAGGCAAGGATGAGAAATAGAGTATGTAAAAATTTTAAAAAGTTTAAAGAAAAGAAAACTTACCTGGTGGTGGTGATGCTTGATCAAACTTGGATGTTAGAGATCCAAAACTGATTTGAACAAGGTGGTGGTGGTGGTGAAAGTGGCCAAGGATGAAATGGAAATGGCCAAGGTGGAACAGATGTGGCCAAGGGTGGATGGAAGTGGCCGAGGTGGCCGGATGTGCTGGCCACGGATGAAGACATCCCGGCCACAGTAGGACGCGCGCCGGCCGCGGTTGAGGACGTCGCAGCCGCGGTAAAACTTCTGCTGGCTGCGGCCGAACCTCTTTTGGCCGCGGTCAGCCCCTTTTCTTCTCTCTTTATTTATTTTTTATAGCATACTAAGGCCTGTTTAAAATAAGAAAAACAAAACTTTTAATAGAAAAAGAAAGCTTAAACAAAAACAAATAAGTACCTAAAATGGGTTGCCTCCCATCAAGCGCTTTGGTTTATAGTCTTTAGCTAGACTTTGCAAAGAAAAAGACTTAGTTCAAATAGGATCTTTTCCTAAGACAAGTCCTTTTCAAAATCCTCGTGTTCAGTCTTGCAGGTTCTTCATCACTCCAGAGTTTTTCTTGCAAATGCCTGGGCTATTTGCTCTCCTCTTTTGCTCTTAAGTGGTGTAGCTTCATAGAAGATGTCCTTGTTGATATTGGCAAAGGAAAGTCGCCTGTTGGGCCAATCCATGATGGCTACAGCAGTTGCTAAGATATGCCATCCAAGAATAACTGGATAAGAGTGATATTTGGTATTCACTATGTATAAATCGACAGGTGCAATGCAATCTCCAATCCTTAGAGGAATGCCTCTGGCTATCCCTCTTGGTGTTGCACTTGAATCATCTGCTAAGCTAGTCTTTGTCCTGGTACTTGAGATGTGCTTAATGCCAAGTCTCAAAGCATGTGCTTTGGACATCAGGTTAATGCAAGCTCCAGAATCACAAAGAATATTGAGGAATCTTTCACCTCTAATGTCACAAGAGATAAGAAACTGACCTTTGTCTTGAACTTTGTGCAAAGTTCGAACTGGTATACCTTCTTGGGCGTGTGTGAACAAGTCTTTCATCTCTTGGATTAACTCTTTGCTGTCACAAAAGAAGTGGCCGATCATGTAGTCTCTACATGCTTTGGCAAACGAAATTCCTTCTGGCAGGGTCTGAACTACTTGGTTGAACTCTTCAAGTACTTCTTTGCTGATCTTGTTTGTGTAATCACTGGCTTCTTGGGGATCTTTGAGATGGATCCTGTAAACAGCTGCATCAGGTAATGATCTAGGAAAAGATAGATACCTGGCTCATCTGAAATATGTAGACACGTTCTCCTTAGTCTCCTTGCTGTATCTAAAGAAGACTTGAAGGCGGCCTTGCTTCCAGACATCATTGAATTGCGAGATAGAGAGGAATGGACTTCACAAACTTGTTAAATTTGATCAGTCTCTCTCTGGATATGCTCTTGGTTATTGGTTCTGTGTTGTCATCAGATGAATCGTCCCCAGGGTTTGGATCTTTTACAAACAAACCATACTCTTCATCTTCTGAGAATTGCTCTTGAAGTTCATTGTCACAGGTGTAAACCATGTTGCAAGATGCATAAGTGTTGGATTCTTCCTTTTCATTTGATGCTTGTGCAGTGATTGAGAAGACAACTTGATCAAACAACCTAGGTCTGGTCACATGAGGTCGGTTTTCTGATGAACAAGCTTCAGAAAGAGGTTGAAAACTCTCCCAGTCTGAGAAGTAGTGCTCCACCACGGGTGAGGAGCTCGGAGCCGTGGTGGGAGTGGCTCTGGCCGCGGGTGAGGAGCTCACAGCCGAAGTCAGCTCCCTCTGGCTCTCCATGCTTGCTTCTGCAATCTCTTCTTCTTCATTGTTGTTCTCTTGTTTCTAGTGGTTGTCAGGCTCGTCTTGGGTATCCAAATCATGATTCCAGAGTTCAGATCACACTCCTTATGATCTTTAGAAAGTTTTTCAACTTTCTCTTCTACTTCATCCAAAGCATAGACAACTTTGTCTAAAGTAGCATAAAGCTCTTCTGTCTTGTTTTCAACCTTTGCTACGTCTTGCCACAGCTCCAATGTGTAGTCGTAGGTCTGGTTTTTCCTTTCGTTCAGCTCCTTATCCAAGTCATCGATCTTGAAGGTTAGGGTTTGCAGCTCCCTTTCGTTTTGCCGAATGCTACACTGGTTTTTGTCTTGTTCTTCCTGATGTGCTCAGTTTTTAACCCTAGTTTTCTGCAAGCGCACAGATGTACGTTGTAGTACTTAGGGGTCGATCCACTGAAGACCAAGTAACTGCAATACGAGTTTACTTGAGATGAGAACTGAGCTAAGATGAAAATATGGGTTTTTGGTTGGGGGTTGTGAACAGTGACGAAAATAGAAAATAATAAATTTAAAAACTAGTAAACAATAAGATCAAATCAATACGAGAAGGTGTTGGGCGTTAGAGAATTCGCCGGGAATCATAGACTAGCTAACAAGAGAATTAAACATAGAGTTTTCAATAGATTGTTCCTGAAATCAAACCCAGACTAACCTGCTCATCTAGTATTAATCACAAATCAATTCACTCAGATTTACTAAACTCCCATTCAGTTCTCTAAGTTTCTAGACAAATTAGTTTGATAATTTTATAAAACGCTTTAGATCAACTCACACCGTCTAAGAGAATTTGTTCATCTAAATAGGGTTAATCGATTCAACAACACTTTCGATGAGTAAATCAACCTAATCGCAGTAGCTAGATGATCGATCCAAGCCACATAAACGAAACGCAAATTTAGATGAAGAACTCTAAAGATAAACCCTAATCTAACAAACCAGAAATCAATCCATGAATCCCTTTGAAAAATCCCTTAAAACCCAACAAGGGAATTACTCAATCATAGTGTATAAAAACATCACAGAAGTATTGTAGTTTGCTGGAAATTAAATAAGAGAAAGGTAAAGAACGAAGAACGAGGATGAAGATGGAGATCGATGGTGGCTCCTTCGGCGACTCCTTCTTCTCCCGAAGACGGCAATTCCGAAGTTATGCGGCTCCTCTCTGCTCTCTCTCCACGACTTGGTCATTAGAATGACCTAAAACGAGTATATATAGTCTTCTAATTCGTTGGAAACGTCTAGGGTTTGAAGAATAAGTAGTGGGCTGAACTTGGGCTTGAATTAGGTCACTTTCGGACGTCAACGTTGTCTAGCCGCGGTCGCGGTGTTCCTGACCGCGGGGAATCATGGTCTGGCCGCGGTCGCGGCCTATGCTCTCCTTCGAGACTGCATTTTCTGTCTTTAGTGCATCAGAATTATCTGAAGATCTAACCGTTGGATTGTCTCCAAACCAATTGCATTAGAAATCTGGTTGTCTCTTATATGGTGTCTCAAATTTTGGGGATGATCAGACGGTGAGAAAGTCTCCATCGAGTACCATACTTCTAACGGTCTGCATTTATCGAAAATTGCTCATTTGTTCCAAATTTCACATCTTTAGTCCAAGTTTCCTGAAAAGTCTTTTAAAACTCTAAAACATAGAAATCACTTAAAAACCATTGAAAACAGATTTAAACACCTGCATAAGATATTAAAACGATCTATAAAAATGGTCAAAATCCGGTGTTATCAACTCCCCCAGACTTAAACCTTTGTTTGTCCTCAAACAAAGCATAGATCAAGCTAGGAAAGAATCTTTAAAAACCCGCAGGAACTAAACTATATCTCAGTGACCATCCTTCTAAACCATAATCTATCGTAAAACATCTATCTGGATCTAGTCTAGAAAATTCTCACCAAAATACAAACATAACTAGTACGTTGATCCATCATGCAAAAATCTACACACTTAGATCTAACTTCCAGTAAACCAGCTCTTTACATTCATTAAGTGCATAGTGAATTCTCATTAAAGACATCATTCAGGATAGACGGCGTTTGGTAATTAAGAGCTATTTAAGTGGTGGAGTTAAAGTGTTTCGGGTTACCTAAAGATCTGGAGAATGCAAGATATTATGCAAAACCACAAGAGAGAGTGGACCTGTTGATGTCCGCAGTTTTTCAGTCACTTCTCCTTGCCAAATGTTGTTGCATAATCTTTCTCCATTGTTGTAAATAGCTACTCCCCCAGACTTAGATCTTTTTTAGGAATCAGATGGATGATTTCCAAAACTCCAAATAATCGAATCAAGCTTGCCTCAATTATAAAATTCGATCCTTTAAGACTCTCTAAGATTTTTATTTCCTTTCCTTTCTTATTTTTTTCTGTTCTTCTCTTTTTCGGGTTTTTTTTTAATTTTTTTTTTGAAAGGGGAAACACCTTTTATAGAGAGAGAGTCTAAAGGACGAAAATTTACCAAGATTTTGAAGTTTTTCCAAGGAAAACTGAGTTTCTCCTTTTGTTGAATCATTCCAATGAAATCGCAGGTCTCTGTCTTTAGTGACTGAAAACTGCGTTGATCCTCTTTCTCTCCGACGTTTTTGCACATATCTGTATATAGGACAATGAAAAACAAGAGTGCATGTGGTTTGAAAGAGGCTGGGTTACGGTGGGGAACTAGCTAAAGGTGAACTAGCCATTCAGGATCAACAAAGAGTGGTAAAAGGGTAAAGGAGTCATGAATGTATGATTTGTTTCCCTGATCTAATGCTTTAATGAGAAAGTTAAGTCAAGATTAAGTCTAAATAAAGTGAGCTAGTATATCCTGTCAGTAAGAGTCTCCATGAATAGAAGTCCTCTGGTGGGAGTTCGTAGTGTAAGTACTCTAGCTACCGCCTAATCTAGGCTTAAATCACAGAAAGAGCAAAAAACAAGGAAATAGCGTAGAAGCACACTGGTCTAAATCATCATAGTATTTTTTTATTTATGTTCCTGGTTTGAATTTCGTTAGTAACGGATGAACATCCTCCCCCAGACTTATTTCACACTGTCCTCAGTGTGATAAAATATAAGAAAGGATGGACAAGAAAATAGAAATTTGAAGTGTTTAGATGTACTTACCTTGCCGGAAGAATGAGTCACGGTTGGAATGATGACACCGTAGGTCAAAGTTTCAACGGGGCCAGAGTGATGGCCGTTTTACGGTTTATGATTTCTGCTCATCTTTTATTCGTTCTTCTTTGTAAAAACCTGAAATTAAATGAAACAAAAACAAAGCAACGAAATAGAAAATAAAGATCAAAGGGAATTAAGTAAAATACCGAGTGGGTTGCCTCCCACTAAGTTCTTGTTTTAAGTCATTAGCTTGACTTGGTCGTCTTTTAGGCATTAGGTGCATCTGCTAATTAGATCAGATCTTCCTTCTCTTCTTGAATGTCTGCAAGATATGGCTTAAGACGTTGTCCATTGACAATGAAATCGCCTCCTTGACGGTTCCATAGAACCACAGCACCACAGGGTAAAACTTCTTTGATCTTGAAATATCTAGACCATCGTGACTTAAGCTTTCCGGGAAACAATTTTACACGTGAGTTATAAAGTAGAACCTGGTCATTAGGTGAGAACGTCTTATGAACTATTTTCCTGTCATAAAACTCCTTCGTCTTCTCCTTATAGATCTTAGAATTCTCATAGGCGTTATGGCGAATCTCGTCTAACTCATTTGGCTGGATCAAACGTTTTGCACCTGCTGTCTGGATGTCGTAATTCAGCTTTCTTATGGCCCATTCTGCCCTGAGCTCTAACTCCCATGGAAGATGACAAGCCTTACCATAAACAAGTTGAAAAGGTGTAGTACCCAATGGGGTTTTGAACGCAGTTCTATATGCCCAAAGAGCATCATCAAGCTTGGCTGATCAATCTTTTCTTGTTGGTCCTATTGTCTTTTCCAAAATTCTTTTGAGTTCTCTGTTTGATATCTCCACCTGGCCACTCGTCTATGGGTGATAAGGTGTAGCTACCATATGTTTCACTCCATTTTTTTTCAAGAGATTCTCAAACACTTTATTGATGAAGTGAGAACCACCATCACTGATGACGAGTCGCGGAACACCAAATCTTGGAAATATGATCGACTTGAACATCTTCATTACTACTTTTGCGTCATTTGTGGAGCTGGCTATGGCTTCTACCCACTTAGACACGTAGTCAACAGCAACAAGGATGTACTTGTTTCCAAAAGACGAAGGAAAAGGACCCATAAAGTCGATTCTCCAAACATCAAAAACTTTGACTTCTTGAATGAAGCTTTCTGGCATCTCATGTCGCTTGCTGATGTTCCCTTGTCTTTGGCAAGCATCACACTTAGATATGAATTTATGGGCGTCCTTGAACATGGTAGGCCACCAATAACCAGCTTGTAAAACCTTTGCTACAGTCTTGTCAGTAGCAAAGTGTTCAGCATAGTTAGATCCGTGACAATGAAAAAGGATTTCTGGAACTTCTTCTTCGGAGATGCACCTGCGAAACAAGTTATCTGCACTGCTTATAAAGATATGGTTCATCCCAAAAGTACCTTCTAACGTCACGCAAGAACTTCTTTTTGCTGTAGCCGAATAATCGTGGAGGTTCGACCTCTGTTGCTAGGTAATTCGCGATATGTATAAACCAAGGAAGCTCGGAAGGTTTTGCTTTTGGAGGTGGGGTTTGACGTTTCTCTGGGATGTTTACTTTAGCATTACCATCCTTCTACACGTCTCCAATAGGGTTTTGAGAAGTCAATGTCAAACTTGCATCAGGTGAGGTAGTTTTGCCCTTAGATTTCTTTGATTTGCGTTTAGATTTTCTCGCCTTGTGCTTCGATTTTCTCGATTCGACAACTCCCTTAGGCTTGACTGAAAGGGCTTGTATCGAAACGTATTGGCACCTTTCCTTGTTATCTCCAGGGTCTAAAATCAACTTATCTTCCTTGTAGATGGTTATACAGTAAGAGCTTCCACCACTACAGGCTGCAGGATAGAAGATTCTCTTTTTGACTTTAGAAAAACAAACTCTTTGCTTGGGATAATCAACAACTGCCCCCACTGTTTCAAGGAATGAACTTCCAAATATTAACCCCTTGGAGAGTTATTTTCCATCTCAAGAATGTGAAAATCAACAGGAACAAGACACCCTCCTACTTGCACCATCAAATCCATTACGAAACCATTTGGAATCGTGCTTGAATTTTCTCCAAACTTAACAGAACCGTGAGGAGGTTTGATATCACACATCCCCAGATCATTTGCAACTGCTTTGGACATGACATTCACATTTGCTCCTGTGTCACATAGAGAGTCAGAAAATTCCATACCTTCAATTATGCAGGGAAAGACAAACTTCACCGAATCATTTATCTTATGAAGCTTCCTTTGATGTGGAACTTTGCCTATTGCATCATACTCTTCAGGACATGCTGGAGATTCAACTTTAGTGTCCTAATTGCTAGGAATAGGCGTGACTTCTCTCTCACCATCAATGTTTATGACATTGCAACGCCACATTGGATTGTCTACGGTTTCTCCCGGAAGGTGACCATCTTGTCTCTTCACACTTTCTCCAATTTCTCCGATTTGTTTCTCGAGCATCTTGACATGAGTTGAGAGGTTAGTGAACTTCTGAAATGACTCCTCAATGTTCTTGTTGAGGTAATCATTCATGATGTCTAACTTGTACCCAAGATCATCCATGTTTTCTAACTTAAGCTCAAGGTTGCGAGTGTCTTGGGTGATTTTTTCATGTACCTCAGCGATTCGTTTGTCAATAACTTCGGTGCTTTTTGAACTATATATGGTTTCTGATAGCTGCACGTCCATGCTGTCAACCTGAGTGGAAAGAGCTTCAAATTTACCATTAAGGTCAGTGTATAGGCAGTCCACTCTTATATCCACATCGTCTGCTAATTGATGTCGTGTCAACTGCGTGAGGGAACAAGTTTTACCCTTAACAAAACAAATGAAAGCCGCAAGTGCACAGCTAATCAGTTGTAGTATTTAGGGATCGAATCCACAGAGATTTTTGTACCTAGTATTCTTCTACGGTTTCTAACTTTATGTCTAGACTAGATTGGTTTTAGAGGTTGGTTGTTTTTCACGGATTAAATTAAAACAAAAGAAAGCAAATAAATCTACCCTAGAAAACAAGTAGAAAAATCGAATGGGAAGCAAGTAAAGCAAGCAAAATATCGAAATAAAGCAATTTAAATGCAGATCTGGATAAGCAAGTGAAAATCGATTAGTTTGTAAACTATGGCTAAAAACGCTGAGCTTTTGGGAACTCTAATGGGATCATAATCGGTTTTAACACTAGGGTAGATAGATTGGGATTGACGGATATCGATATATAGGTGGTTCTAGAGCTAGAGTACGGCGGTATGATTACGTCACTGTCGTGATCATAACCAACTGTTTCTTGCAACCCTGACCAGTAGGTTTCCACTCTGGCCCTGGAAGGGAGAGAACGCAAGAGCTGCACAAGATTCGTCAATACACACGATCTCGCTGCAGGTAGGTTTCCACTCCTATGGAAAATCGCCTGTTTCATTCTAGGGCTGATACTTAATGAAAACTTTCGCAACACTAACTATCTAGATCAGATACTAGGTGATCAATCAAGCATACATGCAATAAGAACAAGAATAAACAGAGAACAAGTCGAAATCCCAGATATACAAACCTAGATGTCTTAATCGATTATGAGAGCCCCTTTCGGGAACCCTAAGCCCAACTCGGGATCTACTCAGACATGACTGAGGTCGACATCATCGTTGGTTTTAATAAAAGTAATGAAAAACAGTAAAGAAAAGAGATGAAGAAAGCTTCTCTATTGAAGAACTCGGACTTGAACAATCTTCTACAAAAATCGCATAAAAATGGCTAAAGGAAAAGGGTTTCTGTAAAGTATGAAGGGTTCTCTCTAAAAACGACCTAAATGACAAGTACTTATAGTCTTCAATACTCCATGGTCTCTAGGGTTCCGGAATTGAGGCTGAGAATGACTTTGGGCTTCAGAAATATGGGCTTTAGTTCGGAGCTTGATGGCCGCGACCGAGAGTGACCTGACCGCGGGGATTTGGTGGTTGGCCGCGGTCGGGAGAGTTCTGACCGCGGGAAATAGGCTGTTGGCCGCGGTCGCGTGACTTGCTGGCCGTCTTCGAGTGGCTCCGGGGCTGATGGAATATCTTGAGATCCAACCGTTGGAATGTCTCCAAACAAAGTGCATTTGAAAGCTGTTTGATTCTTCTATAAGTTGTCCAATTTTGAGGGTGATCAGACGGTGAGAAGGTCTTCGTCTCTCCATGAGAGTTCTGACGGTCTGCATTTATCCAAAAGAGTCTTTTTGTTCCAATTTGTGCCTCTTTATCCCAAATTACCTGAAAAGTCTTTTAAAATCCGAAAACATAGAAATCCTTTGAAAACCTTGGAAAATGGAGTAAAAACACCTGTAAAAGATATTAAAGTGATCCATAAAAATGGTCAAAATGCGGTGTTATCAACTCCCCCAGACTTAGTCTTTTGTTTGTCCTCTAACAAAACAAAGGCTAAATCTCGGTGAGAGGTTTGAAAACGCAGGAACTAAACAAAATCTCAGAGACCAAACTTCTAGACCAATATCAATTAGTATGCATCAGTCGGGAATAGCCTAGATAATTCTCACTAGCAATACAGGCATAACTAGTCCGTTAATCCTTCATGCGGAAATCTATGCACTAAGATTTAACTTCCAGTCAACTAGCTCTTAACATTTATTAAAAATCTCGGTGGTTCTCATCAAAGAAAGTCTAGGCAAGGAAATCTAGGCTAGGTGTTAAAAAGGATTATTCTAGGGGTAAGGCTTAAAGTGTTTACGGGTTACCTGAAGATCTGGAAGATGTAGGATATTATGCAAAACCGCAAGAGAGAGTGAAGCTGTTGGTATCCACAGTTTTCAGTCACTTTCTTCTTGCCATAGATTCCTGGTCTTCTTCCTCAGGTTCTCTCCTAACTCCCCCAAACTTAGATTTTTGTAAATCTTTTAAAACCATAGCTCCTTAAACGAATAGTGGTTGCTTATTGCTCCACAAATTTCGTCAATCTAAGACTCATTAGCCTTTTTTGTTTCCCTCTCTCTTTTTCATTTTTTTTTTTGATGAAGATGAAGAGAGGGAACACCTTTAGATATAGAGTCATAGAGAGTACGAAATTACCAGTTAAAATCTGTCTTGTAAAGCTTCACGAAGTTTCTGATACTCTTCCCTCCCAATTCCATTCAGTCTCCTTTGTGAGTGACTGAAAACTGCATCGCTCCTCTTTTCTCCGACGTTTTTGCACATATCTGCTGATATAAACTAAAGAGAGAATGCATGAGGATTGAAAACAAGGGTTTCAGGTTTAGGGTATGGTACCAGATAAAGATAAACTGGTCATCTAGGACGACAAAGAGTGGTAAAAGTGAGGGTAAAAGACGTCCTAGATGTGTATGTCGATGCCTGCCTAAAATCAATGATGAGAAAATTAGATGTCAATATTAAGGTCAAATAAAATGAGCTAGTGTATCCTGTCAGAAAGAATCTCCATGAATAGAAGTCCTCTAGTGGGAGTTCGTAGTGCAAGTACTCTAGCTACCGCCTAGTCTAGTGCTAACCACAAATGAGCTATCATGCATAGTGTAGAAGTGTGCAGGTCTAAATCATCATAGTTTTGCGTCAAACATTCCTCCAAAATACTTAATGTCGAATAGGTTACATATTAAAATTTAAAAAGTGCTTGAAATTTAAAATCAAAAGCAAGAAAATGATTAGTACGGATAGACATCCTCCCCCAGACTTAAATCACATTGTCCCCAGTGTGAAAAAGTTGGTGAGAAGATGGTGAAGCGAAATAAAATAAGATAAAAGAAAAGAAAATGATGATAGAACCGTGATGGTAGTGAAGTGCTGATCAATCACTCATCCTCCGATGTGTCTGCTGCGAACTGGTGTTGCTCCTGTAGGAAGGTGACAACGCGCTCAAAGCGTCGTCCCTGTCTCTCAACTCTGCGCTCCAGATCAGAATGTGTGTGCGATGATGTAGATGATGAGGTGTGGCTGGTCGAAACAGATGGCTGAAAGTGAGCATGGGCTGCAGCTGCATCAGGTTTCGCCTTGGCCACTATGTATTGGCCAATGGTGAATGGTAGGTGAGGTACATATGGCAGAAAATCATCGTGTTCTGGAGTCCATCGCGGACATCCTCCGTTACACAATCTCGGGACAGATGCTGAAGGCAAGCTGACTCAGTGCTCCTCAGTGCCAGTGCAATACTTGTAACCAAACCTGTCTGGATCAAAAGCGGCACGAGAGATAGTGTGATCGCGAGAGAGATAAAGTAGGTCATACCAGACATCGGGAAGTGGATCATCAGATGAAAAATCAAATCCTACAGCCTGTAGTATCGCTGTAATAGCACTCCCGTAAGCTGGAGTAGCGTCCTCGCAACCATGTAAGTCATGCTTCACCTTTACCATGTTCTGTGCTATGATCCAGGCAAAGCAGGCAAGTCGTGGGTTGTCCATAAATGGCATCTGAAGTGTAATGAGCTCTGTCTTCAAAACGCATCCCATATTGGCTCTAGAGAAAATCGTGTGTGCTAAGAGTTTGTGCACAACTCTCACTGCTAGATGAGTAAGAAGGGCTGACTTGGATCTCCCGCTATCATAGACTCCAAGACCCATCTCTCTCCACAAGTTAAAATCCGGTTCATCTTCAAGGTAAATGCCATCGGTGTATGGAAGCTTAAGAGCTTTGCAAAGCTCAGAAATGGTGAGCGAGTAAGGCTGTCCGCAGATAGAGAATGACAGGATGCCATCTGATGCTCTGGGGTTCCTCCTCTTCGTGTGGTGCAGTGTAATAGTTGCTAAGAACTCGCGGACTAGCTCATGATAAGTCGGAAGGTTCAGCTCCATGTAGGGTCTCAGCTTAAGTGCATCGATGTACCAGATTACATCTTCTCTGATTCCAAGCATCTCAAGTGTATGATAATCAATGCAAGGCGTGGGTTTGATGTTCAGCTTCTTGAAACGTCTTGCATAGTCCACTCTTTGATTTATCTCCTTGCCAATGTATCGAATCTGTGGTGGTTCAGGAGCTGCTCGTGTTTCTCTTGAGTGCTGGAGCAATCTCATCACATAGTTTCTCCTTCTCGGTCTGGCTTGGTTCAGCATGTACTCTCCTAGAGTAGCATCATCGGGAATGTCCTCAGAGCTGTCAATAGTGCAACTGCTTCTTCGGGATCTGGTTTGTTCCATTTTTCTGCAAAACGAAATGATTCTTGGAAAAAAAGTGAATATGGATGCTGATTTTAACACATTAAGATCAGTTATACTAACATTAGTATAAAGAGATTAATTAAAACCATGAGCAAGCAGAATTGACATTAAATCAAATAAATCAAGTAGTTCATGACTAGATTCGGATTTTTGATGTTCTCAACATAGAAATATTCTAAAAATCGGTTTTTATGAGCAATTTCCATGTAAAATCTAAAGATTACCCAATACTAATCACTAATCACACAAGACTTAATCAGATTCATCAATTTTGCTGTTCCAAATTCGATTTTTATAAAGCATGTAGAATCCGAGTTTCAAAAATCTCAATTCCTCTTAGGCTAGGTGTTAAAAACGATTTTTAGATAACCTAAAAGGATAATCTATTGTTCTTAAGCTATTTCCACCATCAATAAACAGAGATTTGAGCTTTTTAAGAAAACTCTAAGTTCTGAAATTAATTAAAAATGGCGAGTTTGAGGTTCATACCTTGCTGGAAAGAGAGATTTGATGACATAATTGAAATCAGCTTTGAAAAAGAGTGAGGTTAGGGCCAAGAACCTCTTAAAAAGCTTAAGAATTGAAAAATGTGTTCTATCTCCTAAATCTCTAAGTCTTTTGGAAGAGAAGAGGAAAAGGAGTTTTGATCCAAAAAGTGTGTTTCTTTTCTTAAAAAAAAAACGTTTTTGTAGCAAAAACGGAAAATTTCCAGGAATTTTTAAGTTTACGGGAACTTACCTTTCTTGTTTTGCACGAAAGGAAAGTTTAAAACTTACGGAGAATCTTTACGGGTTTTACCGGGAATACTTCAGAAATCACCGGAAAACTTCAAAAAGCGGCGGAAATCCGGGTCGTCACCTCAACGACCAACGGCCGCGGTCAGGAGACGCGCGACCGCGGTGATTGAGGGCTCGGCCGCGGTCACATTCACGGTGCCGCGGTCGATACACCCTTGGCCGCGGGTTCGTCGGTCGCGACCGCGGCTCCTTCTCCTGCGGCCTTTGCCCATCTTTCTGGTCTTTGCTGGGCCGAGCAGCTAAAAACCTACCCTTTTCTTCTTGGTTTTTCTAATTTTCTGATTTTTTTTTGTATTTTTGTTTTATAAAATACCTGAAACTAAAAAAAAAAAGAAAGCATAAATTGTAAAAAGGAAAAGGAAACTAAAAGAAAGAGTACCTAAATGGGTTGCCTCCCATTAAGCGCTTTTGTTTTAAGTCGTTTAGCTCGACGTAGGCATGAAGAATCAGGCTGATTTGAATGGCACTCCACTTGATGTGCCCTTATCATTTCCGGTCGCTGGAGGTTTTACTTCTTCTCTTTCACGGTTCTGGTGGTTTCTTGGAGGAACCTCACCCTCCTCTCCATCTTGTCGAGCATGATCACCTCCTCTGTGATCATTCTCTTCATTTTCTCCATGTTCGGACCCGTCTTGGTCCATATATAAAGCTCGGTTAATAGGATCTCCAGGCTGGTCGTTGTTGGCCATTCCTTGCGTTTGTCTAAGTCTTCGAAGTTCTCTTTCGTGTCCGTCTATCTCGTCTAGAATTGGAATATTTTCTACAGGTCTGCGCCTGGTATTCATGCAATTCAGAGAAAAACAAAAGAAGGGAAAGATAATTCAGCAAAACTTTAAGAAAGAACTAGAGATCAGGTGTCTAGAACAGAAGTTAAAACAAGAAAAATAGCAAAAGGCAGCGAAACAAATCCCCGGCAACGGCGCCAAAAATTTGATGTCGTGTCAACTGCGTGAGGGAACAAGTTTTACCCTTCACAAAACAAATGAAAGCCGCAAGTGCACAGCTAATCAGTTGTAGTATTTAGGGATCGAATCCACAGAGATTTATGTGTCTGGTATTCTTCTACGATTTCTAACTTTATGTCTAGACTAGATTGGTTTTAGAGGTTGGTTTTTTTTCACGGATTAAATTAAGACTAGAATGGGAAGCATGTAAAGCAAGCAAAATATCGAAGTAAAGCAATTTAAATGCAGATCTGAATAAGCAAGTGAAAATCGATTGGTTTGTAAACTATGGCTAAAAACGCTGAGCTTTTAGGAACTCTACAGGGATCATAATTGGTTTTAACACTAGGGTAGATAGATTGGGATTGACGGATATCGATATATAGGCGGTTCTAGAGCTAGAGTACGGCGGTATGACTATGTCACTGTCGTGATCATAACCAACTGTTTCTCGCAACCCTGACCAGTAGGTTTCCACTCTGGCCCTGGAAGGGAGAGAACGAAAGAGCTGCACAAGACTCGTCAATACTCACGATCTCGCCGCAGGAAGGTTTCCACTCCTACGGAAAAATCGCCTGTTTCATTCTAGGGCTGATACTTAATGAAAAATTTCGCAACACTAACTATCTAGATCAGATACTAGGTGATCAATCAAGCATACATGCAATAAGAACAAGAATAAACAGAGAACAGGTCGAAATCCCAGATATACAAACCTAGATGTCTTAATCAATTATGAGAGCCCCTTTCAGGAACCGTAAGCCCAACTCGGGATCTACTCAGACATGGCTGAGGTCGACATCATCATTGGTTTTAATAAAAGTAATGAAAACCAGTAAAGAAAAGAGATGAAGAAAGCTTCTCTATTGAAGAACTCGGACTTGAACAATCTTCTACAAAAATCACATAAAAACGGCTAAAGGAAAAGGGTTTCTGTAAAGTATGAAGGGTTCTCTCTAAAAACGACCTAAATGACAAGTATTTATAATCTTCAATACTCTATGGTCTCTAGGGTTCCGGAATTGAGGCTGAGAATGACTTTGGGCTTCAGAAATATGGGCTTTAGTTCGGAGCTTGATGGCCGCGGTCGGGAGTGATGTGACCGCGGGGATTTGGTGGTTGGCCACGGTCGGGAGAGTTCTGACAGCGGGAAATAGGCCTCGGTCGCGTGACTTGCTGGCCGTCTTCGAGTGGCTTCCGGGCTGATGGAATATCTTGAGATCCAACCGAATGTCTCCAAACCAAGTGCATTTTAAAGCTGGTTGGATAAGTTGTCCAATTTTGAGGGTGATCAGACGGTGAGAAGGTCTTCGTCTCTCCATGAGAGTTCTGACGGTTTGTATTTATCCAAAAGAGTCTTTTTGTTCCAATTTGTGCCTCTTTATCCCAAATTACCTGAAAAGTCTTTTAAAATCCAGAAACATAGAAATCCTTTGAAAACCTTTGAAAATGGAGTAAAAACACCTGTAAAAGATATTAAAGTGATCAATAAAAATGGTCAAAATCCGGTGTTATCACTAATCTTTGCAGCTTCATAAGAAGTGGTTGCACCATAAGCTCGAGCTTATTGTCTTGAGAGGTTGGAGATGATTTTGGAGCAGATTGGAGATTCATATGGGCGTGGTCTTGTGCTCCAAGTTGATTATTAATCTCAGCTGCATTAACTGCTTCGCAGACATTAACAGAACGCTGCTGATTTTGGAGAAACAATTTCACCATGGCTTTAAGTTCTTCAATTATGATCATGGGAAGTAGAACGTGATTTTCTTCCTTGATCAAGACAATTGTTTCTGCTGCTTGCAGCAAGATTATTAATCAAGATGTAAGCTTCTTCCACAGTCCTTGTCATGAAGTTTCCATCGCTTGCTACATTTAGAGGTGCCTTAGATATGCATTCAAGACCGTCGTAGAAAGTGTTCAAGATGCATGTCTCTGTAAAACCGTGGTTAGGACATTCTCTAATGTAGCCTTTATAACGATCCCAAACTTCATGAAAACGTTCGCCTCCTTTTTGTTGGAACCCAAAAATCTTGTCTCTAAAGAAGTTTGATCTAGAGGTAGTGTCGAAATGGTTAAGGAAGGCGGCCTTGCATTCGTCCCATGATCCGAGTGAACCAGGAGACAAAGACTTAAACCATGCACGTGCCTTATCACAAAGAGAAAATGGAAACAACTTGCACTTTATGAAATCTGCAGGAACTCAGATCGATTGCTTGGTGCTGCAGATTTTTTCAAAATCTTCAAGATGATCCATAGGGTTCTCCGATGCATTGCCATGGAAACGATTCTGCTTGACCAATTTTATGAGCTTCGGACTTATCTCATAGTCTACGTTGATGGGTTGTAGACTAATGGGAGAACGGTTCTCATAGAAAGCATATAGATTGTTATAATCTCTTAAAGTTAAGCAAGGAGCGTTTTGAAACCTAACGTGCTGTTCAACGTTTTGTTGGACGTGGTGGTTATCTCTAAGCCTATCTAAACCTTGGAAGTGTCTATTGTTATCGTCCATCTCTAATTTTTTTTTGTGTGTGTGTGTGTGTTTTTTTTTTTAAAAAATTAATTAATTATTTAATTTATGTATATAGAAATATTTTTTTCTTTTTTTTTGTTTTTTTTGTTTTTTTAGTTTATATATATATAATTTTTTTTTAATTTTTTTTAAAGTCAATATATAGATTTATATATCTATATATTTTATATAATAATAAATATTTTTTTAGTTATATATATATATTTATATTTTTCCGTTTTTTATATTAATTTCTATATATGTATATATATTTTTTATATAAAATAATAAATAGTTTTTTTTTTGTTTTCGAAAATGAACAAGAGAACGTCACAAGTGTAAACCATGTTGCAAGATGCATAAGTGTTGGATTCTTCTTTTTCCTTTGATGCTTGTGCAGTGATTGAGAAGACAACTTGATCAAACAACCTAGGTCTGGTCACATTAGGTCGGTTTTCTGATGAACAGGCTTCAAAAAGAGGTTGAAAACTCTCCAGTCTGAGAAGTAGTGCTCCACGGGTGAGGAGCTCGGAGCCGTGGTGGGAGTGGCTCTGGCCGCGGGTGAGGAGCTCGCAGCCGCAGTCAGCTCCCTCTGGCTCTCCATGCTTGCTTCTGCAATCTCTTCTTCTCCATTGTTGCTCTCTTGTTTCTAGTGGTTGTCAGGCTCGTATTGGGTATCCAAATTATGATTCCAGAGTTCAGATCACACTCCTTATGATCTTTAGAAAGTTTTTCAACTTTCTCTTCTACTTCATCCAAAGCATAGACAACTTTGTCTAAAGTAGCATCAAGCTCTTCTGTCTTGTTTTCAACCTTTGCTACGTCTTGCCACAGCTCCAATGTGTAGTCGTAGGTCTGGTTTTTGCTTTCATTCAGCTCCTTATCCAAGTCATCGATCTTGAAGGTTAGAGTTTGCAGCTCCCTTTCGTTTTGCCGAATGCTAAACTGGTTTTTGTCTTGTTCTTCCTGATGTGCTCAGGTTTTAATCCTAGTTTTCTGCAAGCGCACAGATGTACGTTGTAGTACTTAGGGGTCGTTCCACTGATGACCAAGTAACTGCAATACGAGTTTACTTGAGATGAGAACTGAGCTAAGATGAAAATATGGGTTTTTGGTTGGGGGTTGTGAACAGTGAAGAAAATAGAAAATAATAAATTTAAAAACTAGTAAACAATAAGATCAAATCAATACGAGAAGGTGTTGGGCGTTAGAGAATTCACCGGGAATCATAAACTAGCTAACAAGAGAATTAAACATAGAGTTTTCAATAGATTGTTCCTGAAATCAAACCCAGACTAACCTACTCACGTAGTATTAATCACAAATCAATTCACTCAGATTTACTAAACTCCCATTCAGTTCTTGAGTTTCTAGACAAATTCGTTTGATAATTTCACAAAACGCTTTAGATCGACTCACACCGTCTAACAGAATTTGTTCATCTAAATAGGGTTAATCGATTCAACAACACTTTCGATGAGTAAATCAACCTAATCGCAGTAGCTAGATGATCGATCCAAGCCACATAAACGAAACGCAAATTTAGATGAAGAACTCTAAAGATAAACCCTAATCTAACAAACCAGAAATCAATCCATGAATCCCTTTGAAAAATCCCTTAAATCCCAACAAGGGAACTACTCAATCATAGTGTATAAAAACATCACAGAAGTATTGTAGTTTGCTGGAAATTAAATAAGAGAAAGGTAAAGAACGAAGAACGAGGATGAAGATGGAGATCGATGGTGGCTCCTTCGGCGACTCCTTCTTCTCCCGAAGACGGCAACTCCGAAGTTATGCGGCTCCTCTCTACTCTCTCTCCACGACTTGGTCATTAGAATGACCTAAAACGAGTATATATAGTCTTCTAATTCTTTGGAAACGTCTAGGGTTTGAAGAATAAGTAGTAGCCTGAACTTGGGCTTGAATTAGGTCACTTTCAGACGTCAACATTGTCTGGTCGCGGTTGCGGAGTTCCTGACTGCGGGGAATCATGGTCTGGCCGCGGTTGCGGCCTATGCTCTCCTTCGAGACTGCATTTTCTGTCTTTAGTGCATCGGAAATATATGAAGATCTAACCGTTGAACTGTCTCCAAACCAATTGAATTAGAAAGCTGGTTGTCTCCTCTATGTTGTCTCAAATTTTGGGGATGATCAGACGGTGAGAAGGTCTCCATCGAGTACCATACTTCTAACGTTTGCATTTATCCAAAATTGCTCATTTGTTCCAAATTGCACATCTTTAGTCCAAGTTTCCTGAAAAGTCTTTTAAAACTCTAAAACATAGAAATCACTTAAAAACCATTGAAAACAGAGTTAAAACACCTGCATAAGATATTAAAACGATCCATAAAAATGGTCAAAATCCGGTGTTATCACTTCCCTGACAGACTCTATTCTCTGATCTAACACGTCATTAGCTTTGGTTCTCTGATCCTCTAGTGTCTTCACATGCTCAGAGAGTTCATCAAACCTTTTGTTAAGGCCGATGATCACATCATCTATCCTTGTTCGCAGGGCAGCATCGATGAGGGCTTGGGAGGCAAGGAACTGATTCAGCTTGGCTTCCAATCGATTAATCAGGATGTTAAGTCGATTGTTCTCATAGTTCTGGTGCAGAATCTGATGAGGAAGAGGATAAGATGGTCGACGGTTCACCAGGTGTGGCGAATAGGGCTCATCTCGGTGGTGTGGAGGTCGCGAGTCTCCATGGTGGTGGTTCGGATTAGGGTTCCGAAGATGATGATCAAAATCACGCCTGGAGTGTGATTCACATGCGCAGGGAGCTTCACACAGGTCGCAGGACCTTCGCTCGGGGTTAGGGTTTCTTCTTGGATGATCCATGCTTCAAAGTTTCTGAAACTAGGGCAAACAGAAGAAAGAATAAGCTGAAAAAGAAAAAGTTAGGGTGTTTATGAATTTGGTTTAGTTCCTATGTTGCTTTTGTAGAAACTCGACATATATATAGTCGTCTGCGGCTTCAACCTCCCAGGTTTAGACCTCCAGTGATTTCATGCCTCCCCGGCAACGGCGCCAAAAACTTGGTGGGCTTGAGGGCCTAGGGTTGTTTTTTAACAAGCCCGTTGGTCCTCCATAAGTTTTAAATTTATAAAACCTTAGTGTCTGCAAGTGCACAGATGCACGTTTTAGGACTTAGGGTGTCAATCCACATGGAGGATGTCTAATCTGCAAAAAAAAAAACAAACTGGGAAGTAAGCAAACTCATAAACCAATAAAAGATTTAGGATTTTTGGTTAAGATCCGAAACTAAACATAATCTAGTATTCACAAGAAATACAATGCAGGATGAATTGTAAAAAGAACATCTAAAGCATATCGACTGATATATTCATAAATTGCATCATTTAGTGTACATATTTAAGTCCAAATTATGTCTCATTTGCATACATTTTAGGTCTTTAAGCATTCTTTTAGGACTTAGGAGATTGCATTAGGTCCAAGAGAGTTTTGCATGGTTTGGAGTGTTAAACAAGTGCTTTTGGAGCTTATTCGGAGTGGAGGATGTGATTCAGATGAAGAAATAGAGATGAAATGATCAAAATGGTGAAAAAGAGCAATTTTGGGTTTCTCGGCAAAATGCTGTACTGATGGCCGAAGATTCTCGGCCAAAATCCTTCCCGCGGGTAGATCTCTCGGCCAAAAACACGTACCGCGGTTAAGTTTCTCGGCCAAAAATCTCGAGTGCAGATACATCTCGGAAATCACGTTACCGGAAGGTCTTTCCATCCGATTCAGCTATCGGAGTCTTCATGAAAGTTGTAGATAATGGAGTAAAGAGTTCAGAACAGTTTGAATCAATGCATTTAGATCACGGAGCTGAAAGATATGGTAACCGGAAGACGAACAGGTCTCGCACTCATTCCGGAGAAACCCGATACGCCTCAAAGATTGCGAAAGACGATGCACTTCCAGACCGATTCAGCTTCCAGTGCCTTCATCAAGAATCACGATATTTGAGTCCTCTTTCCAGAACGTTTGAGATAATTCAATTTGGAGCTATGGGCAATAATATGACGTTTCCGGAATGAACGCATGTCTAGAAGCCAATTTGGACCCGTGCAATGCACGTCAAAGATCAATCCTCCAGGAACCCTTCCATTCCTTTGAAGCACTTACACTCTTCATCAACATTCTAGATAATTGAGCTGCCTTGCCACAGGAGTTTGAATCAAGCCATTTGGAGTAGTATTCCAGGAGTTATGATGCATCAAACGCGAAGTGCTCCGAGGAAATGAGAAATGATGCGACTTGGGTATGCGACTTGATTAACTCGCACCCATGAATGTTCATACTATGGAAACAACTTTCGACTTTAGAGATGGGTTTAAGGAGTCTCTGAGAAAGGTAGAGACTTCCAGAATCAAATTTTAGTAAGTCCACAATGCTGTGCGAGATAGACCTGCGAGTTGGACATGAACTGGAGCCATGTAGCACATGTGTTTGCAAATTACACCGACTTGGGCATGCGACTTGGACAAGGAAGTGACCATCTCGCACACATATTATCTCCATAATGCGTCCTGTTTGTGCGAGTTGAAGAGAAGGAAGCCTGAGCAGCACAAACATTCGCTGTTTACACCTAGATAGGCATGCGGCTGAGGCTGAGGGATTTATGGCGCACAAGGCTGCTTCTATGGCTGTGCGACTTGGGCCTGCGACTTGGGAAGCACCTGACCATGTCGCACACTTGAGACATGACCCATTTGAAGCCGGGTCAGTACCCAGTTTGTCCTGGGCTGACCCGGTCCGCAAGAGACACTATATATGCTTTATAGGGTTTTTTCCAAGACTTAAGCTTTGTTTTCTCTTGTTTCTCTTTCCCGTTTTGTTAAAAAACGAGTTTGTTAAGAGATATCTCAAGGATTTAATCAATCTAAGTCTGTTTCCTATCATCTCATCTTCTTATCTTTGCTTCTAATCATGATTAACATCACCACTTGCAAAGGAAATGGTGTGTTCATCATGATTAGTGAGTAGTCTTCTTTTAAGCTTCTAGGTGTGTAGATTAGGGTGCTTTGATGTTTGATTTATGATGTTTAGGTTCTAGATTCTCATTTCCTTTCCTTAGTTAGCTGCTCTTAATGCTTGATCTCTCATTATAAGCTTGATCTAGAACTTAGGCATTTCTCCACCCACAAGGTGTTTGATGAAATGTGTGAATGAGCTAACTTAAGGGTTTATGCCTTTTTCATCATGGGAATGATTGTTAAATGCATGAATGACATTTTAGAACTGTTTTTAATGCTCATTGATTCATATTTCACAAATGATGATTTGGTTTGAAAATGGATTAGTGTAGAGGTTAATGCCTTCATGAGAGGATTAATCTAAATTAAAGTTCTAAGTTAATTGGAATTTGAGATCATGTGATGCTTGCTTTATCTTTCTGTAGAAGATTCAGTCTTTCTTAGCTCTTATTTTGATGCACAAAGAGGCTGTCTGGTCATTTTAGACTTGGAACCTTATGCTTGTTGATTGCTTATTCATCTAATGGGAATTAGTATTGATTTGGTAATTAACAAAGGGATTTTTGTCATGAGAATGAATTAATCTTATTTGGAAGTCTAGACTAAAGAATTGCAAGTGTTGCATTGTTTGCTTAGCATCATGAATTCACATTTAAAGCACCCTAATCAATGATCACATCTAGAGGTTTAGCTTTCTCTTTATTTGAATTTGAGTCTTTGTTTGGTTTGTCTTGTTTGCTTGTTTAATTCTTAATTACTGCTTGTACTTGTTTGTTTTATGTTTATAGATCACCTTGTTACCAACTTATCTGCTTATTATACTTGAATTAAGATAGCTCTTCATAATTCTAGTGTCTAGAATCTCTCCATTTGGATTGATACCTCAAGTGCTACAATGACATGAGTAGTTGAGGAATTGATCAAGGATTGAAAAATTCCTACTATCATCGACTCAAACTAAAGACTCTTAAACTCATAGGTGGCGATTTAGAATTTTCCGGTTTACTCTGATTGATGTATGGTGGCATTTCCAATTAGCTTCTGGGTGATTTATCTTCATCTGTTTCTGGGAATCTGCATTGAACTAGAATAGACACATGTATGATTAACCAAGTGTCGTCACCTTAATCAACTAATCTCTTAGATCTAGCAATTAACTCTCGCTCTCATGCTAAACTTAAGATCATGCATTGAACATTGAATTTGTCTGCTTACATCTTCTCTATAGGTAGCTTTCGACTCCTATAGCGACTATGTTCTTCTGAAGCTAGGTATGGATGATCTGATACAGCACTCTCGTGGCTCTGATCGATCCTAGGCTCAGAGAATAGGTCATGAATCTACTCTCATGCTTTACGAATAACTTAGAAGAGATGAGATACAGAATATGGCTAAGAACAATAGAAATCCTAATCGATATATATATATATATATGCTTTTCAATATCTTCAAACAACTTGACTCTCAGGAACTAATCTACATGATGCAATGAATGATGAAAGACAAAGAAGAATGCAAAAGAATGAAACAGAAAAGTTAATAAGATAAAAAGGAGGAAAAACAATGGATCTGGGGAAGAATTCCCATCTCCATCGCCTAACCCTAGAAAAACAAAGTTTGGTGGCTCAAAATCTCATTACAGGAGCACACACTCGTTTAAGGCTTCTAAACAATGTATTTATAGGTCCTAAGGTCTTCCAGGACTCATTTAGGCCTTCTCTAAAGAGAAATGGCGAAGTGGGCTTTGCTGTTGGGCCTTGTGGCTCGTCCTAAAGTCCACCGGGGGTGAGAGTCTTCCAGGGTAGGTAAAACATGTGTTTCCCGCGGGTGAGAGTCTTCCGGGACTGGTGAACTGGGTCAACTTGTTCTCCATGTATCTTTTGATTGCACCGTTGGATATTTTTGATGTAAAGTGCTATGGAAAGCTGGTTGTCTCCTCTTGATTTTCTCCAAATTTGAGCTGGATCGGACGATGAGAAAGTCTTCATTTGAGACTGAACTTCTGACGGTCTGACTCTGAGTTAAAAATGTGGATTTCTTCCATTTTGCCATCATATTCCATAAGTTTTCCTGAAAAGAGCCTTGAAACTACAAATACATGGAAATCATAATAAAAGTTCCTAAAACTAAGTAAAACCTTTGAAAAAGCATTTGAAATCAATGGTGAAAAGTGGTCAAAATCAGGTGTTTCAATTGTCGAAACAAAAGACGCAGCACATCTTGTGATTTTCGGATGGTCTTTTCTAGCAACTTCCGGAGCCATAATAGACTGGCCAAACCGGAGGATCTCATTTGCTAATATCGACAAAGATGTCTTTACAGAAGCTGTCACATACAACAACAAAGCAGGAAAACGTCCTGCAACAGAAGAGTTTGAAGAAGAGATTTAGAGTGACAAAGAACCTGCCAAGTTAAACAAGGAGATGTTGAAAAATACTTGTCTTAGGACAAGATCTTCTTCATTGGACTAAGTCACGTCCTACACCAAAGTCGAGCTAAACGACTTAAAACAAAAGCGCTTAATGGGAGGCAGCCCATTTAGGTATTGTTTTTTTAGGATTTTTCTTTCTTTTTCTATTGATTGTTTTATTTTTCTGAGTTTCAGGTGTTTCTTATAAATAAAAAAAAACCTCAAAAATAAAAAAACCAAAAAAACCAAAAAGAAGGATGGTCCCTGACTGCTCGGCCCAGCAGGAACAAAGGAGAAGCAGGAAACAGGCCGCAGTTAAGCTCCCGCGGTCGCGAGAGTTCGGATCCCGGCAAAGCCCTATTCGACCATGGCCGCATTTTTCTGACCACGGCCGGCACCAGTTTGCCGTGGTCGCGTGACTCCTGACCGCGGCAGATGGTCGTTGAGATGATACCCAACCCCAAACCACCCACTTCACCTCATTCCACCTCATCAAGCCCCACTCCACCTCATTCATCACATCCTACCACCTTCTATCACCACCTATCACCTTTCCAAACCTCTTCGAATCAATCCGGCTCATCTCCACCAGCATCCCGGATCCAGGTAAGTTCTCTTTGGTCTTACCAATTCGATTATTTATGCATTCTTCTCATCCAATCTCGACCTGTTTCACACTGAGGACAGTGTGATTTAAGTCTGGGGGAGGATTTCATCCCTTTCTAACCACTTTTCTTTCATGAGTCTTGCATTATCTACACTTTTTTCATTTTCCTTAAAGTTTTTCAAAATCGGTTTTCAAAACAAAATACGTTTTAAAGGGAATGGTTAACATGAATCAATGATAGTTGACTGTGTGCTTTTAGACTGTTCGTAGTGACATGCTCATTCATGATTTAGGACTAGACTAGGCGGTAGCTAAGCACATTAGAAACGAAGTACTCCAGAAGAATTTGAATGATTTCAATTTAGTTGAATGAATACACTAGCTCTGTTTTATTTGGACTTAACATGGACTTAATTATCTCATTAAAGCATTAGACCAGGGAAACGAATTACATTCAGGACTCCTTTACCCTTTTACCACTCTCTGTTGATCCTGAATGGCTAGTTCATCTTTAGTTAGTTTCCCACCTTAACCAAGCCTCTTTCAAACCACATGCACTCTTGTTTTCTATTGTCTTATATGCAGATATGTGGAAAAACTTTGGAGAGAAAGAGGAAAAACGTAGTTTTCAGTCACCAAGACGAAGAACTGCTATTTTGCCGGAAACTTTACCGGAAGGATTCAACAAAGGAGAAAACTCAGCTTGTCCTAGAAAAATCGCCTAGCATTGATATATTTTCGCCCCTTAGACTTTCTCTCTATCTCTAAAAGGTTATTTCCCCTTTCAAAATAAAATAAAATAAATAAAATGCAAAAAGAAAAGAAAAAAATGAAAGGAAAGGAAATAAAACCTTAAGAGAGTCTAAGAGGATCGATTTTATCTTTGAAGCAAGCTAAAGTTCAAATTAATAGAGTTTTGGAGATCATTTTTCTGACTCCCGGAAAGAATCTAAGTCTGGGGGAAAAGCTGTTCACAACAAAGGAGGAAAGATTATGCAACAACGTTATACAAGAAGAAGTGACTGAAAATTGCGGTCATCAAAAGGTCCTTATCTCTCTTGCAGTTTTTCATAATATCCTGCATCCTCCAGATTCATCAGGTAACCCGAAACACTTTAACTTCACCACTTAAACAACCTTTTAATCCCAAACGCCATCTACCCTGGATGATGTCTTTGATGAGAACTCACTTTTGCACTTAATCAAGATTTGACTGGAATCAAGATTTGGATTGTTTAAGTTTTGCATGATGGAAAAAGTGGACTAGTATCTTTTGTGTCTTGGTGAGAATTTTCTAGATTAAGTTGTGGATTGATGCATGATCTATGGTCCTATTTTAAGAGTTCATGTCTCTGAGATTTGTGCATTTCTTATTTTTGTTTTCACTTAACCAGGTTAGACTTTTGCTTTGTTAGGGGACAAACAAAGGTTTAAGTCTGGGAAAGTTGATAACACCGTATTTTGACCACTATTATGGATCGTTTTGAAATACCTTTTCTATGTTTTTGTATTGCTTTCAAGTACTTTTATTATGTTTTTTTTTAGTATTTGTAGTTCCAAGACTCTTTTCAGGAAACTTAGGGAAAAGCTTAGCAAAATGGATAGAAGACCAGATTTTCAGCTCAGAGTCAAACCGTCAGAAGTTCACCCTCAAATCCAGGTCAAATTTGGAGACCTCAAAGATGGAACTATCAACTTTCCAGCACACTTTACACCTTGGCAATCCAATGGTTTAATCAAAAGTTACGCGAAGAGCAACATGTCACGTAAACCAGCCGGCAAGCATTTCCACCCGCGGCTAACAGCCATTTCACCACGGTCAGAGGCTACACGACCGTGGCCAAGTATCCATTCACCGCGGCCACGTCCCTTTCGACCGCGGCCAGCCATCTCCGATTTAGAAGGCCCATTTCTGAAGTCCAAAATGATTCCCTCATTTGAAGAAACCCTAAGTGACGCCCAGAAATGTCTTGAGCACTATAAATACATGTTTTAGGAACCCTAATTCGTATCATCTCTTATGGTCTTGAACCCTTTTTGTTTCTTCTTCTATTTCGATTATTGCTCAGCTTTTTAATACTATGTTTTTGCTTTATTTAATCATGTCTGAGTAGTTTTATTGTTGGGTGAAAGGGATTTTTGATGGGGTCATATATGTTAGATGAGGATTCCATTAGCTATTGAAGCCAAATCCTAGAACTTTTTCTTCTGAATTTACTTTTAATGCCTGGGAGTAGCCAGATCTAGTTTGGGAGAGCAAAACAAACATAGGAGTGGAAACCTACCAATGGGAGATTTGTGAATGCTGACGAGTCTTAAGCATATTGCATCTTTCCTCTTCCATGGCCAGAGTGGAAACCTACTGGTCAGGGTTGAGAGACATAGTTTTCTATGATCACGACAGCGGCGTATTCCTACGTACGTAACTCGAGTTCTAATATTTTTAGCTAGGATCTTATTAAATTTACTTTTTAGCTATGTTTTGAATCATTATCCCCTGGAGAGAACATCCCGGAAAACCCAGCGTCTCGTTTCTATAGATTTACATAGATTTTCATTTAAGTTTTAGTCTAGTATTTTTACTCTTTCAGCCGATTTTCACACAAGCAATTAGGTCTAGCCATTTTCTCGTTTTTAGTCGATTTCTTTAAGTTTAGTTATATGGTCATTTTAATTCTCGTATTTTCCGTTAAGATTAGTTTTTACGCTTTAAAGACATCACCAAAACCCCTAAAAAAATTGCATGGTTCTAGACTTCCTTACTTTATATTTCTTTCGAGGGATTCGATCCCTAAGTACTACAATCGATCAGCTGTGCACTTGCTGCTATTGATTTCAATTTAGGGTAAAACTTGACACCCTCACGACGCGACACGTCAACTAGTAACTAGGACCATGAGCTTGAACTCTTTTGATGATCAACTCTCTCTCTTTAAAGAAATGTGAACTCCCGAACTCCAACCATCTCTCTCATTTGTTCTAGTTTGCTTGAGGGCAAACAAAAGATAAGTGTGGGGGAGTTGATATATTCATAAACTAACTCATGTAGTGTGCATTTTAGTCCCAAATCATAGTCCCATGTATGCAATTTACTTAGAGTTTAAGTACTTAGGCATCATTTTAGCATTTAGGAGCTTGCACTAGGTCCAAGTAAGTCTTTCATGTTTAGAGTGTCAATTAGGTACTTTGGAGGTCACTTGGATTGGAAAAGGGTGGAACCAGGTGAAGAAATGGTGAAAGAAGGAGCAAAAAATGATGAATATGGAGTTTTGAGGTTTATCGGCCAAAAAACCTAATCGCAGGAAGACAAGCATATCATTTTAGGTTCAAGAGATGCATCTGGTGCTAAGTGTTTTGTTAGGCCTCAGTGTGAACCCCTCGACATGTCTTGATACCAAGGCCTATTTATGAAACTTTTGGTCATTCCCTCAGTCTGACCCCTCGACCATACAACACCGAGGCATGCTTTGTTGAGAAAACTAGTCTCAAAACGACTAAGTATCCAGCTGGGAGCTTCAAAGAGGTTTTATCTGAATTTTGCTAAGTGTTGGATCCAGCCTCGACATAGACCCCTCGGTATGCATGATACCGAGGCCCTCCTGTACATGACCCCTCGGTGTAGACCCCTTGGCCTCGATATACCGAGGCAGCACCTACACGAAAAAAATGTTCATTCCCTCGGTCTAACCCCTCGACCTGATCCATACATAGCTAGGTCTCCCCTACACGTATGACATGTCCACGACCTCAGTCTGACCCCTCAGTGTGACTGATACCGAGGCCTCTTGTCATGAACCCAGATCAAGAACAGAATGCTCCACATGTTCAAGATCAAAGCAAGATCAAAGCCAAAGTTCATACAAGTTCTTGGTGTGTTCTTCATTTCAACCCAGATTCCAAGATCCCTCGGCATCACCCCTCGGCATCACCCCTCGGCATTGACACCCTTCAGCAAGCCGAGGTCTTCACCCAGCAACCCAAGAAGACCGGGTCAGTACCCGATTTGTCCCGGGTTGACCGGTTTGTTGACCTTATCCTTTTATCTACTTTGAGAACTTGCCTCTTTTGTGAAAAACCCATATTTTGTCAAGAGATATCTTTGAGTTAATCTGATTTAAACCAGTTTCTTACAATCTTATCATCTTTTCTCATCATCTAAAACTTATAATCATGATTACAACACATCTTGCAAAGGATTAAGTGTGTTGATAGTGATTAGTGAGTAGTCTTTTCATAAGGTTCTAGATAGGTAGATTATGGTGCAAAGATGTTAGATTAGGGAGTTTCGGAGTTAGATCATGCATTTTCCTTTCTCTAATTAGCTGTTCTTAAAGCTAGATCTCTGATAATCACTTTGGTCTAGATCATAGGCATTTCACCACCCAAAATGTGTTTGATGAAATGCATGAACCAGCTAGCTAGAGGTTTATGCTTTGTTCATCATGGGAATGATTGTTTAGTGCCTAAATGACATATTAGAGCTGATTACTAATGCTTATTGATACATATTTCACAAATGGGAATTTGGTTTGAAAGTGGATTAGTATAGAGATTAATACCTTCATGAGAGGATTAGTCTACATTTGACTTCTAAGTTGATTGGATTTGTTTGATTGTTTGTCATTAGCTCTCTAGTTTAACAATAATGCAACCTAATCAACTATCCTGTCTAGGACCTTTGTTTCATCATATTCATATCTGATAACACCGGATTTTGACCATTTTTATGGATCATTTTAATATATTTTACAGGTGTTTTTACTCCATTTTCAAAGTTTTTCAAAGGATTTCTATGTTTCCGGATTTTAAAAGACTTTTCAGGTAATTTGGGATAAAGAGGCACAAAATGGAACAAAAAGACTCTTTTGGATAAATGCAGACCGTCAGAACTCTCATGGAGAGACGAAGACCTTCTCACCGTCTGATCACCCTCAAAATTGGACAGCTTATAGAAGAATCAACCAGCTTTCAAATGCACTTGGTTTGGAGAAATTCCAACGGTTGGATCTCAAGATATTCCATTAGCCCCGGAGCCACTCGAAGTCGGTCAGCAACTCACGCGACTGCGGCCAACAAGTTATTTGCCGCGGTCAGAAGCTTCCCGACCGCGGCCAACAAGCCCATTGCCGTGGTCACAACACTCCCGACCGCGGTAATCAATCTACGAGTTAAAGCCCACTTATCTGAAGCCCAAAGTCATTCTCAGCCTCAATTCCGGAACCCTAGAGACCATGGAGTATTGGAGACTATAAATACATGTCATTTAGGTCGTTTTCAGCAACAACCCTTCATACTTTACAGAAACCCTTTTCATTTAGCCGTTTTACGAGATTTTTGTAGAAGATTGTTCAAGTCCGAGTTCTTCAATAGAGAAGCTTTCTTTATCTCTTCTGTTTACTGTTTTTCATTACTTTTATTAAAACCAATGATGATGTCGAACTCAGCCATGTCTGAGTAGATCCCGAGTTGGGCTTAGGGTTCCCGAAAGGGGCTCTCATAATCGATTAAGACATCTAGGTTTATAGATCTGGGATTTTGACCTGTTCTCTGTTTATTCTTGTTCTTATTGCATGTATGCTTGATTGATCACCTAGTATCTGATCTCGATAGTTAGTGTTGCGAAAGTTTTCATTAAGTATCAGCCCTAGAATGAAACAGGCGATTTTTCCGTAGGAGTGGAAACTTACCTGCGGCGAGATCGTGAGTATTGACGAGTCTTGTGCAGCTCTTGCGTTCTCTCCCTTCCAGGGCCAGAGTGGAAACCTACTGGTCAGGGTTGCGAGAAACAGTAAGTTATGATCACGACTGTGACGTAGTCATACCGCCGTACTCTAGCTCTAGAACCTATATATCGTTATCCGTCAATCCCAATCTATCTACCTTAGTGTTAAAACCGATTATGATCCCTTAGAGTTCCCAAAACCTCAGCGTTTTTAGCCATAGTTTACAATTCCATCGATTTTTACTTGCTTTCTTAGACCTGCATTTCAATTTCCTTAGTTCATTATTTACTTGCTTTATTTACCTTTCATGCGATATTTTACTTGCCTTATTAGTCTTTCATTCAATATTTGCTTATTCTAATTGCATTTCATTCGATTTTCTTACCTGCTTTTTAGGATAGATTTATTTGCTTTCTTTTGTTTTAGTTTAATTCGCAAGAAAAACAACCAATCTTTAAAACCAATCTAGTCTAGACATAAAGTTAAAAACCGTAGAAGAATACCAGGCACACAAATCTCTGTGGATTTGATCCCTAAATACTACAACTGATTAGCTGTGCACTTTCGGCTTTCATTTGTTTTGTTAAGGGTAAAACTTGTTCCCTCACGCAGTTGACACAACCATCAAGTTTTTGGCGCCGTTGCCAGGGATTTGTTTCGCTGCCTTTTGCTATTTTTCTTGTTTTAACTTCTGTTCTAGACACCTGATCTCTAGTTCTTTCTTAAAGTTTTTCTGAACTATCTTTCCTTTCTTTTGTTTTTCTCTGAATTGCATGAATACCAGGCGTAGACCTGCAGGAGACATTCCAATTCTAGACGAGATAGACAGACACGAAAGAGAACTTTGAAGACTTAGACGAACGCAAGGAATGGCCAACGACGACCAGCCTGGAGGTCCTATTAATCGAAATTTAAATATGGAACAAGACAGGTCCCAACATGGAGAAAACGAAGAGAATGATCACATAGAAGGTGATCATGCTCGACAAGATGGAGAGGAGGATAAGGTTCTTCCAAGAAACCACCAGAACCGAGAGAGAGAAGGACATGAAGACGTTGATCCACCCATCAATGCAGCCGATGGTGACCACCCAGCAATGCAGCCGAATGAACGGATTCACCGCCCCATTCCGCCAGCAAATCAACACCGAAGACAAGCCAGGAACCATCGCATAGCTGATTTTGATGCACCTACTCAAAATTTTCAGAATCGATCTGCAATTCCAGTACCATTTCCAAACCGGAATGAGTTTGAAGTCAAGCCTCAAATCATCTCATTGCTGAAGCAAAACCAGTTCCATGGAGTTCCTTCTGAGCACCCAATGGACCATATCGAGCTTTTTGAAGAAATTTGCAGCATGATGAGAACAAACCAAGTTCCACCTGACTATTTAAAGTGTAAGTTGTTCCCTTTTTCATTATCAGATAAAGCTCACCGTTGGTTGAAGTCTTTGCCTGCAGGATCGATTACCAATTGGGAAGAATGTAGAACTGCTTTCCTAAACCACTTCTACACTAAGTCAAGGTCGAACAATTTGAGAACGAAGATCTCAACCTTTCAACAAGGGCCAACTGAATCTTTCTATGAAGCTTGGGAACGTTTTAAGGAGTATGAACGTGATTGCCCTCACCATGGATTTCATGGATCAAGCCTGCTGAGCACATTTTACCGAGGTTTGCAACCAAAATACAAACTTCCACTTGATACAGGTAGCAATGGAGATTTTGGACAAAAGACGATAACCCAAGGAAGAGCTCTCATCGAAAATTTGGCTCAAGCCAATAGCAATGACTGTCCTGAATATGATTGATCGATGAAGCAAGCCGGAACAGACAACAAGGAGATAACCGAGTTGAAGAACATGGTGAGCCAGCTTCTGAAGAGCAACAATCGCCCGATCCATGCCTGTGAAACCAACAATGGCGCAGAAGATGAAGGACCTAGTGATATCGATCACATTAATCAAGCATTTCAAGAAGAAGATGTGAACTACGTAGGAGCATTGGGGCCATACCAAAATCGCTCCAACAACAACTTCAACAACAACTTCCGGAATGCAAATTACAACAATCTCTCTTACCGCAATCCAAATGTGGAGAATCCTCAAGATCAGTACTACCCACCTCAGCAAAAATCCTTCCAAAACAAGGTTTAAGGTGGAAACTTTGGGGGAATAGTACCATATCAACCGCGACAGCCATATAACTACCAAGGTACGGGTTTTAACAATCAATTTGTACAACAGCAGAGAGTCACGACGAACCAGCTAGCTTCACAAATCGGTAGACTTGAACAGTCAATCCAACAGCTTGTTATGACGAACGGAAAAACATCTAAAGACGTGAACGTGAAAGTGGACTGCATGTACAATGATCTGAATGGTAAGTTTGAATCTTTATCTTCGCACGTAAAAAAGTTAGATGTGCAAGTCGCCCAAACAGCCGACTCTATGAAGAGGAAAAGTGGAGTTCTTCCAGGAAGAGTTGAAGATAACCCTAAGAAGTTTTGCAACGCCATAACCACATTGCCCGAAGAAGAGGCCGGAACCGATGGAAAGAAAGAAGAAGCCCCAATCTTTGTACCACTGTACAAGGATATCGATCCCAAGCAGCCACCGTTTAAGGTACCTGAACGATCACCGTTTCAAAGGCTTACCAAAGCCGATGATCCGGGACGTTTTGTTTTCCAGTGTTTCATTTCAGGAATCAAGTTTACAGACTGCTTGTGCGATTCCGGAGCCAATGTCAACATCATGTCTAAGGCATTTGCTGAAAAATTGGGCATAAAAACCTTAAGGACATCGACGGTTAAGGTTATCTTTGGAGATTCATCTCAAAAAGATACTGAAGGGGCGATTCATGATCTACAAGTTCTAGTGGGAGATAAGATTGTTCCAGCAGATTTCCAAGTCCTGGAGATGGATAAAGACAAGGAGAGGCCACTCATTTTCGGGAGACCATTCCTAGCTACAGTAGGAGCAATTATCGGTCACGCAAACCGGCATGCTGTTTTCCTCAATGTGGACAGAAAAAGGTACTATCCTACTATCTTAGATGAATTTCCAAGCAAAGGAAACATGCCAAAAGAGAAAGAAAAGGAGAAGCCGAAAGCTTTTGCAAAGATCAAGATCATCATTCCACCAGATGCAACAGAAACTAGTGAGGACCAAATCCAGGAGCTGATCGAAAATACAAAAAGGGTTTTGAATAACATTAAAGTCCAAAAGAAGAATAAAGGGAAGAAGACGGCTCCTCAAGGAGAAGAAGTAAAACCTCCAGCAACCGGAAGTAATAAAGGCACATCAAGTGGAGTGCCATTTAAATCAGCTTGATTCCTAATGCTTACGTCGAGCTAAACGACTTAAAACAAAAGCACTTAATGGGAGGCAACCCATTTAGGTACTCTTTCTTTTAGTTTTCTTTTCCTTTTTACAATTTATGCTTTCTTTTTCTTTTTAAGTTTTACGTATGTTATAAAACAAAAACACAAAAAATCAGAAAATTAGAAAAACCAAGAAGAAAATGTAGGTTTTTAGCTGCTCGGCCCGGCAAAAACGAGAAGATTGGACAATAGGCCGCAGGAGGAAGAGCCGCGGTCGCGACCGTTCGACCCACGGCCAAGGGTTCATCGACCGCGGCACCGTGAACGTGACCGCGGCCAAGCCCTCAATCACCGCGGTCGCGCGTCTCCTGACCGCGGCCGTTGGTCGTTGAGGTGTCGCCGCGGATTTCTGCCGCTTTTCGGTGTTGCCTGGTGTTTACCTGGTGATTCGCGGTGATTCCCGGTGATTCCCGGTGTTTCCCGAAATATTCCCGGTAAAACCCGAAAAGATCCTCCGTAAGTTTTAAACTTTTCTAATGTGCAAACAAGAAAAGGTAAGTTTCCGTAAACTTAAAAATTTCCAGAAATTTTAAGTTTTTGCTTCAAAAACGCTTTTTAAAGAAAGGAAACAAACTTTTTGGATCAAAAATATTTCTTCTCTACTCATCCAAAAGACTTAGAGATTTAGGAGAAAGAACACATTTTTCAATTCTTAAGCTTTCTAAGAGATTTTTGGCTCAAACCTCACTCTTTTTCAAAGCTGATTTCAATTCTGCCATCAATTCTCTCTTTCCAGCAAGGTATGAACCTCAAACTCACCATTCTTACTCGATTTTGAACTTAGGGTTTTCTTTAAAAACCCAAAATCTTGGTCTATTGATGGTGGAGATAGCTTAAGAATGATAGATTATCCATTTAGATTATCTAAAAATTGATTTTAGCACCTAGCTTAAGAGAAATTGAGATTTTCGAAATTTGGATTCTACATGCTTAATAAAAATCAAATTTGGAACAGCAAAATTGATGAATTTGATTTAGTCTTGTGTGATTAGTGATTAGTATTGGGTAATCTTTAAAATTTACATGGAAATTGCTCATCAAAACCGATTTTTAGAAGATTTCTATGTTAAGAACATCAAAAATCCGAATTTAGTCATGAACTACTTGATTTCTCTGATTCAATATAAATTTTGCTTGCTCATGGTTTTAATTAATCTCTTTATACTAGTATTAGTATAACAGATCTTAATGTGTTAAAATCAGCATCCATATTCACTCTTTTTCCAAGAATCATTTCATTTTGCAGAAAATAGACGAAACCAGATCCCGAAGGAGCCGTCGAACTGGTGGCAGCTCCGAGGACATTCCCGATGATGCTACTCTAGGAGAGTACATGCTGAACCAAGCCAGACCGAGAAGAAGAAGCTATGTGATGAGATTGCTCCAGCACTCAAGAGAAACACGAGCAGCTCCTGAGCCACCACAAATTCGATACATTGGGAGGGAGACAAAAAACGAGAGTGGACTATGCAAGGCGTTTCAAGAAGCTGAACATCAAACCCACGCCTTGCATTGATTATCATACACTCGAGATGCTTGGAATCAGAGAGGATGTGATCTGGTACATCGATGCACTTAAGCTGAGACCCTACATGGAGCTGAACCTTCCGACTTATCCTGAGCTAGTCCGTGAGCTTTTAGCGACTATTACACTCCACCACACGAAGAGGAGGAACCCCAGAGCATCAGATGGCATCTTGTCATTCTCTATCCGCGGACAGCCTTATTCTCTCACCATTTCTGAGGTTTGTGAAGCTCTTAAGCTTCCATACACTGATGGCATTTACCTTGAAGATGAACCTGATCTTAACCTGTGGAGAGAGATGGGTCATGGAACCTATGATAGTGGGAGATCGAAGTCAGCCCTTCTTAGCCACCCAGCAGTGAGAGTTGTGCACAAACTCTTAGCACACACGATATTCTCTAGAGCCAACATGGGAAGTGTTTTGAAGACTGAGCTCATCACACTTCAGATTCCGTTTATGGATGATCCACGACTTGCCTGCTTCGCATGGATCATAGTGCAGAATATGGTAAAGGTGAAGCATGATTTACATGGTTGCGAGGACGCTACTCCAGCTTTCGGGAGTGCTATTACAGCGGTACTACAGGCTGTAGGATTCGATTTCTCATCTGATGATCCACTTCCTGATGTCTGGTATGATCTACTTTATCTCTCTCGCGATCAAACTATCTCTCGTGCCGCTTTCGATCCAGACAGGTTTGGTTACAAGTATTGCACTGGCACCGAGGAGCACCGAGTCCGCTTACCTTCAGCATCTATCCCGAGATTGTGCAACGGAGGACGCCCACGATGGACTCCGGTATCCGATGATTTTCTGCCATCTGTACCTCGTCTACCATTCACCATTTGCCAATACATAGTGGCCAAGGCGAAGCGTGATGCAGTTGCGGCCCGTGCTCATTTTCAGCCATCTATTTCGACTGGCCACACCTCATCATCTACATCATCACACACTCATTCCGATCTGGAGCGCAGAGTTGAGAGACAGGGACGACGCTTTGAGCGCGTTGTCACATTCTTACAGGACCACCACCAGTTCGCAGACGACACTTCGGAGGATGAGTGATTGATCAGCACTTCACTACCATCACGGTTCTATCATCATTTTCTTTTCTTTTATCTTATTTTATTTTATTTTGCTTTTATTCACCATCTTCTCACCAACTTTTTCACATTGGGGACAGTGTGATTTAAGTCTGGGGGAGGATGTCTATCCGTACTAATCATTTCCCTGCTTTGCTTTTAAATTTCAAGTACTTTTTAAATTTTAATATGTAACCTATTCGACATTAAGTATTTTTCAGGAATGTTTGACGCAAAACTATGATGATTTAGACCTGCACACTTCTACACTATGCATGATAGCTCATTTGTGGTTAGCACTAGACTAGGCGGTAGCTAGAGTACTTGCACTACGAACTCCCACCAGAGGACTTCTATTCATGGAGATTGTTTCTGACAGGATATACTAGCTCATTTGATTTGGACTTAATATTGATATCTAATTTTCTCATCATTGATTTTAGGCAGGCATCGACATACACATCTAGGACGTCTTTTACCATCACTTTTACCACTATTTGTCGTCCTAGATGACCAGCTTATCTTTATCTGGTACCATACCCTAAACCCAAAACCCTTGTTTTCAATCCTCATGCATTCTCTCTTTAGTTTATATCAGCAGATATGTGCAAAATCGTCGGAGAGAAGAGGAGCGACGCAGTTTTCAGTCACTCACAAAGAAGACTGAATGGAATTGGGAAGGAAGAGTATCAGAGACATCATGAAGCTTTACAAGACAGATATTGACTGGTAAATTCGTGCTCTCTAAGACTCTATATCTAAAGGTGTTTCTTTTCTCTAAAAATATAAAAAAAAAAAAAAAAAAAAACGTGAAAAGAGAAAGGGAAACAAAAAGCCTAATGAGTCTTAGATTGTCGAAATTTGTGGAGCAATGAGCAACCACTATTCGTTTAAGGAGCTATTGTTTTGAAAGATTTACAAAAATCTAAGTTTGGGGGAGTTTGGAGAGAACCTGAGGAAGATGACCATGAATCCATGTCAAGAAGAAAGTGACTGAAAACTGTGGATACCAACATCATCACTCTCTCTTGCGGTTTTGCATAATTTCCTGCATCCTCCAAATCTTCAGGTAACCCGTAAACACTTTAAGCCTTACCCCCCAAAATAATCCTTCTTGACACCTAGCCTAGATCGCCTTGCCTAGATTTTCTTTGATGAGAACCACCGAGATTTTTAATGAATGTTAAGAGCTAGTTGACTGGAAGTTAGATCTTAGTGCATAGATTTCTGCATTACGGATTAACGGACTAGTTATGCCTGTATTTCTAGTGAGAATTTTCTAGGCTATTCCCGATTGATGCATACTGATTGATATTGGTCTAGAAGTTTGGTCTCTGAGTTTTGTTTAGTTCCTGCGTTTTCAAACCTCTCGCTGAGATTTAGCCTTGTTTTGTTTGAGGACAAACAAAAGACTAAGTCTGGGGGAGTTGATAACACCGGATTTTGACCATTTTTATGGATCATTTTAATATCTTTTACATGTGTTTTTACTCCATTTTCAAAGTTTTTCAAAGGATTTCTATGTTTCCGGATTTTAAAAGACTTTTCAGGTAATTTGGGATAAAGAGGCACAAAATGGAACAAAAAGACTCTTTTGGATAAATGCAGACCGTCAGAACTCTCATGGAGAGACGAAGACCTTCTCACCGTCTGATCACCCTCAAAATTGGACAACTTATAGAAGAATCAACCAGCTTTCAAATGCACTTGGTTTGGAGACATTCCAGCGGTTGGATCTCAAGATATTCCATTAGCCCCGGAGACACTCGAAGTCGGTCAGCAACTCACGCGACCGCGGCCAACAAGTTATTTGCCGCGGTCAGAAGCTTCCCAACCGCGGCCAACAAGCCAATTGCCGCGGTCACAACACTCCCGACCGCGGCAATCAATCTCCGAGTTAAAGCCCACTTATCTGAAGCCCAAAGTCATTCTCAGCCTCAATTCCGGAACCCTAGAGACCATGGAGTATTGGAGAATATAAATACATATCATTTAGGTCGTTTTTAGCAACAACCTTTCATACTTTACAGAAACCCTTTTCCTTTAGCCGTTTTTAAGAGATTTTTGTAGAAGATTGTTCAAGTCCGAGTTCTTCAATAGAGAAGCTTTCTTTATCTCTTTTCTTTACTGTTTTTCATTACTTTTATTAAAACCAATGATGATGTCGAACTCAGCCATGTCTGAGTAGATCCCGAGTTGGGCTTAGGGTTCCCGAAAGGGGCTCTCATAATCGATTAAGACATCTAGGTTTATAGATCTGGGATTTCGACCTGTTCTCTGTTTATTCTTGTTCTTATTGCATGTATGCTTGATTGATCACCTAGTATCTGATCTAGATAGTTAGTGTTGCGAAAGTTTTCATTAAGTATTAGCCCTAGAATGAAACAGGCGATTTTTCCGTAGGAGTGGAAACCTACCTGCGGCGAGATCGTGAGTATTGACGAGTCTTGTGCAGCTCTTGCTTTCTCTCCCTTCCAGGGCCAGAGTGGAAACCTACTGGTCAGGGTTGCGAAAAACAGTTAGTTATGTTCACGACAGTGACGTAGTCATACCGCCGTACTCTAGCTCTAGAACCCATATATCGTTATCCGTCAATCCCAATCTATCTACCTTAGTGTTAAAACCGATTATGATCCCTTCGAGTTCCCAAAAGCTCAGCGTTTTTAGCCATAGTTTACAATTCCATCGATTTTTATTTGCTTTCTTAGACCTGCATTTCAATTTCCTTAGTTCATTATTTACTTGCTTTATTTACCTTTCATGCGATATTTTACTTGCTTTATTAGTCTTTCATTCAATATTTGCTTATTCTAATTGCATTTCATTCGATTTTCTTACCTGCTTTTTAGGATAGATTTATTTGCTTTCTTTTGTTTTAGTTTAATTCGCAAGAAAAATACCAGACACACAAATCTCTGTGGATTCGATCCCTAAATACTACAACTGATTAGCAGTGCACTTGCGGCTTTCATTTGTTTTGTTAAGGGTAAAACTTGTTCCCTCACGCAGTTGACACAACCATCAATATCATCATCATCATTTTGCTATTTACTTTTTTTATTTCTTAGTTTAAGTCTTTAATCTTGTTTGAAATTTTTTTAGTGTCTCTTGTTACCAAACCTATCTTTTTTTAGCTTGGATTAAGTCTGAATTCTCATGAACTAGTGTCTCTCTTCACACTTTTGGATTGACTACCTTTTCTGCTCTGCTTAATGGGATTGATACCCACAAGAACCTAAAAACCTTGTTTATCACGTTACCATGCAAGATTTAGTCAAGAAATATTATGCAACTCGGGCCGAACCACCAGGCGACTTGGAAATCACCAACAATGGTAATTTCTCTCGACCAAGTCCCTATTCTAAGACTAATGCACGTGGAATTTTTTTTTTGGGCATAAAGATTCGGAGATGCTTCACAACCCACCAATTGGATCCGATAAAGACCAAGTGGGAAGCAAGACAACACTGGAGCACCAAGAGGGCTTAGAACTTAAAGACGAAGACTCTTCTGGACTTGAAGACCCTTTAGAAGACATCTTCAACGCTTGTCAATGTCAAGACACGACAACAACACCAACGGCCACGCCAGGAGCCAACCTGAACTTGCTGCATCAATGTAAGTGTTTCAATTATTTTATTGTTCTTGCAGGTGGAACCAACTTCTCCAGCGACTAAATATGAAAGTTAAACGACTCAAGTCATGTCGTTTAAGTGTTTGATTTCAACATTTCCATTTCTGTATTAAATGAAACGATGAGCTTTGTCTCGTAGACTAGGTTTTGTTACTTTGTAGTTTTACTTTAAGAGTCATGTCGTTTTGAGTCAAGAGTCGAACCCTAGAAAGTTCAAGCTGACGAACCAATGTATAAGGTTCCCTTGCAGCATTGTAGTCCGCCGACTTTTTTCCCCATATCAATAAAATATCGAACTTTCTTCAAAGTTTACCTGAGAAGCTTATTCTCTTCGTTGCTGGTTTGTTTGTGCGATTCAAGCAAGCTCGGATCCTTCACCGTATCAGAGGTTCACCATCCCTCTGTGTTGTGAACTCACGCCGTCATCACATCCCTACTAAATTCCACACGAGAGGGCGACCGCCTGCGTGTCAGATCACCCACCTTCGATCATCAACCGAGCCAAGGAGAGGACGAACGCCTGTCGTAGTTCCACCTATGTCATCAGTGTGAGAGCCACCACCGGTTCTTACATCACCCTTTGATGTAGTGGGCCTCCATATTTCCGTTTTGTAAACATCTATCCATTAGTTGGGTGTAATTGTTCAGTGCTTGTAATGGATGCATGGCCAGTGGCTTGAGATTCAGGTTTTTGTAAACGTGTTTGTCATGGCCACCTTTGCTAGCTCTGGAGATGCTTCCATGGTATGAAAGACATTTCTACGTTAAAACCGCACCACTTTTGAAATAATATCACCTAGGAGATCATTTGGGTGTTTTTTAGTGAGCGGCAATGGGACATTTGTAAAATATAAAGACATATTCTGGCCATGTTCTGAAGATGAAGTATTCATAAACACATCATAATCCATGAGAAGAAGATGAATTAAGATTCTGATGCTAAGGGAAATTAAAGACGGAGTCATCATGGAGTAGAGAAGAGGAGTCATGCTTAGGGAGAAGATCAAGAAAGCATGCGAAGAGTTGGGAAGTTGAAGTGGGTCACTGTTGGACATAATTATTATTGGGTTTTAACAATCATTTGTTGCTGAATATAGTTGGGCCATGATTGGGTAGAAATCAATGTCAATAATAGAATTGTTTGAGAGAGATTATAAGAAAATTGATAGTGCTGATGTGTCACAAAATAGAGAAAGAATTGATGACATGGCAAGAAGAGATAATATTTACTTTTTATATCTTCTATTATTAATTGACAAGGACAATTTATAAAAAACCTTGGTCTAGAAATTACAAATTTGCCATGTTGATGTGTCACTTCCAGAAAGCTTCTCAAAGGTTTTAAAAAAAAGACTTAACTTACAAGACTAATTACAACCATTGCCACTCATATTAATTTAGATAGAGAATCAAATATATCTTATTAAACTAATTATTAAAAATTAATTATTCAAAAGATATCTTTCTTTCCTTAGTTAGACACACGAAAACTAGTAAATAATTTCAAAACATATTTATTAACCAATCAATTAAAATAAAAATATTAATATTTGAATATATTAATTATTTTTTTTATATTCAAATCCTTATTCAATTATATAATATGAATTAGTTTGAAATCATTATATTTCTTTCATTTTCTTTGTTCTCTTTTCTTTTCTGAATTAATTATCTCAAACATATAATAAATTTATATTTTTATACATATGCGATAATTTGAATTATAAAAACAAAACCAAATAAATCACTAAAGTTTTTATTAATAAGATATATTGATTTTTCAGTTAAACTATTAACTATAGAATTACATTCACATTTAAAAAAAACAAGATGAAAATAATTAATAAAATCTTATAATCATTATATATTTGTTATTGCAATACTAATACAAAATCATATTATTACTCACCAAAATATTAACATACATACAAAATCAATTAAATTATTTATATTTTAAATAAATTAATTCATATTTAGTAAAATATTTTATAGATATATCACACGACATATGACACAAAAACTATTTGTTTATAATTGAAAAAAAAAACTAAAACTATGCATTCAATATTTCTATCAATTATTTTCTGATTTTATACTTTTGGAAACATTATTGTAGTTTAACCATCTAAAAAAAACATTCAAGACAAAAAAAAAAATCCTATTTTTTGCAAAAATACCAGTTACAAATTTTTCAAATATAATGCAGGTGGAATTTAGGTTGTTACCTAATATAGTTATCAAACATATTTTGCAGTTATTTTTGTTTATTATTGATTATTTTTAAAAAATCAAATTTTTGAAAATCTATATAACATAATTTGGAATCTCTACGATTAGCCTCTATATAAAAAGAAATGTCTTCTATAACATTTTACTCATTATTTTTTTAAAAATAGCATTTTTACCTAATTATAATTTTTCTTTTCCATAATTCTTTTTTTCCCAACTCAATCATGATTTAAAATTTTTCAAGAATATTTAAAAAAATAAAAGTGAATATTTTAAGACTTTACAAAAAAATACTAAGTTGTTGTTGGTCTTAACAAGCGAGATTGTTGTACTCAAAAGTTTTAGTTATTTGTTTCATTTAGTTTTATCTTATTCATACGTAATTTTTTTCATCACTGTTAGTGTTAATTTAATTATTTTCATAGTAAAATATACTATATGTAATATTATATATTATAATTTTATCTCTATATTATTATCAAAATTGCTTATTTCTATATAGCAATATAGTTCACATCAATATAATATATTTTTTTAGAATTTTAAATTTTTATTATTAATATTTTTTTCAAACTTGGATATTATAAGCTTGGATATCTCGTCTAGTCCTTTGTTTTAGACAGGCAGCGTCAGTTTCCTTTTTTGCTTTTCCTTATTCCATCGTCAAGTTTAAAAAAAAAAAACAAAGAAGAAAGCATAAGTGCATTTTAACATTTTGAAATTGTCTTTGCTTCTTTAACTTTGTACGGAAAACCAATTCCTTTTCTCTTACCTTTGTTTTGCGATGGGAGACGAGAGTAGCAATGCTCAAGACGCCCTTCACCAACTAATAGCCTCCATGAGAGATGAGATCAAAGCTCTAAGACAAGACTTTGGAGACCAACTCAACCGTGTGGAGCAAGCACCAAGAGTGACCTTGCAACCAACTCAAAACCCTGGAGGTTTGGAAATCGGATTCACCACTGCTCAACACGCTGGAACCAACTCGAGGCACAATGGAATCCGCATCAATGAGCCTAACAATGCAACGCCAACTGATGATGACTCTTCTCAAGACAAAGGACCAAACCCTAGGCATCAAAGAAACTGAGACACAAGGAGACGTGTGCAATAAGACGACTATGGAGACCAAGATGATGATGAGTTCTACCCTCCTGTAAGGAAAAATCAACACCATATCAAGTTGACCACACCAAGTTTTGCAGGAAAAGTAGACCTGAAGGCATACTTGGATTGGGGAAAGATGATGGATCACATCTTCGAATATTATAACCATCCTGGTCCAAAAAGAGTAGCATTGGCGGTAGCACAACTCACGGATAACGCACTTATCTGGTGGGACAGAGTTCTGTCAGACCGGAAAAGAAACCGGCAAAATCGCAGGTCTCTGTCTTTGGTGACTGAAAACTGTGTCGTTCCTCTTTCTCTGCAACGTTTTTACACATATCTGCATATAAGACAATAGAAAACAAGAGTGCATGTGGTTTGAAAGAGGATCGGTTAAGGTGGGGAACTAGCTAAAGATGAACTAGCCATTCAGGATCAACAGAGAGTGGTAAAAAGGGTAAAGGAGTCTTGAAAGTATGATTCGTTTCCCTGGTCTAATGCTTTAATGAGAGAATTAAGTCCAAGTTAAGTCCAAATAAAACAGAGCTAGTGTATTCCTTCATCTAAATCGAAATCATTCAAATTCCTCTGGGTACTTCGTTTCAAATGTGCTTAGCTACCGCCTGGTCTAGTCCTAAATCATGAATGAGCATGTCACTAGGAATAGTGTAAAAGCACACAGTCAACTATCATTGATTCATGTTAACCATTCCCTTTAAAACATATTTTGTTTTGAAAACCGATTTTGAAAAACTTTAAGGAAAATGCAAAAAGTGTAGATAATGCAAGACTCATGAAAGAAAAGTGGTTAGAAAGGGATGAAATCCTCCCCCAGACTTAAATCACACTGTCCTCAGTGTGAAACAGGTCGAGATTGGATGAGAAGAATGCATAGATAATCGAATCGGTAAGACCAAAGAGAACTTACCTGGATCCGGGATGCTGGTGGAGATGGGCCGGATTGATTCGAAGTGGTTTGGGAATGTGATAGGTGGTGATAGAAGGTGGTGGGAAGTGATGAATGAGGTGGAGTGGGGCTTGATGAGGTGGAATGAGGTGAAGTGGGTGGTTTGGGGTCGGGTATCATCTCAATGACCATCTGCCGCGGTCAGGAGTCACGCGACAGCGGCAAACTGGTGCTCGGCCACGGTAAGAAAGACGCGGCCGCGGTCGAAGTGGTGTTTCCTGCGGTCAGAAAGCCGCGGTCGCAGGCTTTCTGACCGCGGGGGCTTAAATGCGGCCTGTTTCCTGCTTCTCCTTGGTTCCTGCTGGGCAGAGCAGTTAGAGACCATCCTTCTTTTTGGTTTTTTTAATTTTTTTTTGATTTTTTTGGTTTTTTTGTTTTATAAGAAACACCTGAAACTAAAAAAAAAAAAAAAGATCAATAGAAAAACAAAGAAAAATCCTAAAGAAAACAATACCTAAATGGGTTGCCTCCCATTAAGCGCTTTTGTTTTAAGTCGTTTAGCTTGACTTTGGTGTTGGACGTGGTTTAGTACAATGAAGAAGATCTTTTCCTGAGACAAGTCTTTTTCGACATTTCCTTGCTTTGCCTAGCAGGTTCTTCGTGACTCTAAAGTTCTTCTTCAAACTCTTCTGTTGCAGAACGTTTTCCTGCTTTGGTGTTGTATGGGGAAGCTTCTGTGAAGATATCTTTGTCGATATTAGCAAACGAAATCCTTTGGTTTGGCCAGTCCATTATAGCTCCGGAAGTTGCTAGAAAAGACCATCCGAGAATCACTGGATGTGTTGCGTCTCTTTTTTTGACAATGTAGAAGTCGACATGCACGATGCAATCTCCAATTCTCAAAGGAATGTCATGAGCTATTCCTTGGAATCATCAGCTAGACTAATTCTTGCTCTAGTCCTGCGCAGGTGCTTAATACCAAGTCTCAAAGCAATTGCCTTGGACATCATGTTAAGACAAGCTCCAGAATCACTAATTATGTCTTTAAACATTTCACCTCGAATAGAAGAAGAGATGAGAAATTGACTTGCACCTTCGATTTTGTGAAGTGTTCGAACAAGTTTACCTCTTCTGGCATGATTGAACAAGTCTTCTATTTCAGGGATTGATTCCTTGCTCTCACGAAGTAGTGGCCTATCATGAAGTCCTTGCAAGCTCTGGTAAAGGTGATTCCTTCAGGTAAATTTTGAACTACATCATTGAACTCATCAAGCTTCTCTTTGCTGATTTTGTTGGAGTAGTGGCTACATTCTTCAGGTTTTTGAAGGTGGATCGCATAGACAGCTGCTTCTGGTGATGTCATGTATCGAGCTCGCATAAAGTATCTATGTATATCCTCTTTAGACTCCTTGCAATACCTGAAATAGACTTGCAAACGACCAAGCTTCCAGAATTCATCAAAGCTTAGTTGAGCAGGGAATGTCCTGACCATATTGTTAAACTCTATGAGCTTCTCCCTACTGATGTTGTTGGTGATCCATTGAATTTCCCCTGTACTGTCTTCTGAGGAATATCCTGCATCTGGATCTTCTACAAACAACCCATACTCTTCATCTTCAGAGTATTGTTCTTCATACTCATCTTCACAAGACAAGGCCATGTTGCAAGGCAATGGCTTATCTTCGTCTTCGGATCGTTGGGTGCTGATGGAGCAAAGTAGTTGCTGATGGAGGGGTCTAGTCATTCCAGGAGGCGTATCAGACACATGACTACTTGTATGAGCTGAACGGGGCTGTTTTGGAACGTTTTTTTGGTTGGCCTTGACTGCAGGAGACTCGACCGCGAGAAAACGTCCATGGGTCACGGGTAGGCCAAGGACGACCGTGGGGTAGGCCTTCTTGCCGCGGTCGCAGGTGACGCGAACGCGGGAGAGAGTCTCCGAGTTGATTTTCTGTGATTGCTTGCTCGTTTGCTTCCTGGATGATCCCTGGGTCTTCTGGGTTGGTGTACTCCCTCTCTGGACTTATGTCTTTAGTTTTGGCTGCTGGAATCTGCTCTCCAAGTCCTTGTATGATCTCCTCAACCTTTTCTTCAACTTCATGAAGAGCATAGACTACTTTATCCATGGTTGAGTCAAGCTCTTTGTTTTTTTCAATGATTTTGTATACCTTCTCTGAAACTTTGACTGTGAAGTCATAGGACTCGTTCTTAGCTTCGTTGAGGGCTTTTGTCCACATCATCGAGTTTGAAATCCAGGTCCATGACTTTGTTTTTGGTGTTGCGAAGCTCGTAGTTGTGCTTTGCTTGTTCTTCCTCCATGTTGTCAAACCTGGTGATATGTCTATTTTTTGAATCATTTAGGCTGCATTTTAGAGTCCAAATCATGTGTTTTCTCATTCATTTTAGGTCTTTAGGCATCAAAGTAGGCTTTAGGATTTGCATTAGGTCCGAAAGAGTTTTGCATGGTATGAAGTCTTTATCAGGTGCTTTAAAGGATATTTGGAGCTGAAGAGGAAGATCAGGAGTGGAAACGGTGAAGAAGAGGGTCAAAAATGGTGAAAACCGATTGGAGGAATTTCTCGGTGAAAACTCGTACCGGCTAGATCAGAACATCGGCCAAAATCGCTATCGGGTGGTCTTTACCGGCTAAAAATCATTGCCGAGTGAAAATTCCATCAGTGAAATTCTATGCCAAGGCGAGAAGTTTTTATCGCCTAAAAAGCTTACCGCGGTACATGTTTCTCGGACATTTTCCTTACCGCGGGAAATGTTTATCGGCTAAAGTCCATTTTCACCTGCGCCCCTCAAAGATCTAAAATCCGGGGAATATTCCAGTCCGAATCAGTTGACGGGGTCTTAATCAAAGTTGGAGATAATCAAGCCAAGATCCCAGAACAGTTGGAATCACGTAATTCGGACCAGTGAGTAGAGAGATATCACCACCGGAAGACACGCCCGTCTCGCATGCATTCAAGAGCCAATCCGAAAGGACAATGCCTTTCTAGCTCGAATCAGTTCACAGGGCCTGCATCACTATTCGAGGTCTGTGAATTCTATTTCCGGAACACCTAAGGTCGCCCAATTTGGCACAACGGTTTGGAAGATATCGTCTCCGGAATAGACATTGGTCTAAAAGATGGTTTTTCCGGTCATTCCAATGCGGTGCAAAAATGAGCAATCCAGGGAGCCTTCCACTTCCCAAGCTCCGATGGTTTTTTCACCAAAGTTTGAGCTGAATGAGTTATCTTGATTATGGAACTGGTTTCAAGGCATTTTGAGTCGTGTGCTGAAAGTTATCGCCTTCGGAAGACGAGTTGATCGGTATGAGCCCAAAGAGTTGCGATACGCACTAAGTGTTTTTACAGACCTCGGCATCGTTACCTCGACATTGCTTAGGCCGAGGCTCATCCCCTGAAGCTCTTTGGATTAGATCTCGTACTAACACCTTGGCATGCCAAGATAGAAGCATGCATGCAAGAGAAGCGAAGCTGAAAACGCCTTAGTGTTGAACATGAACCTCGGCTTAAGGACCTCGGTATTTGATATATTCGTAAATTGCATCATTCAAATAATGTCTCATTTGCATACATTTTAGGTCTTTACGCATTGTTTTAGGACTTTAGAGATTTCATTAGGTCCAAAAGAGTTTTGCATGGTTTGGAGTGTTAAACAGGTGCTTATGGAGCTTATTTGGAGTGGAGAATGTGATTCAGATGAAGAAATGGAGTTGAAATAATCAAAAATGGTGTAGAGGAGCAATTTTGAGGTTCTGGGAAAAATGTTGTACTGATGGTCGAGGATTCTCGGCCAAAATCCTTCCTGCGGGTAGTTCTCTTGGCCAAAAACACGTACTGGCGGTTAAGTTTCTCGGCCAACAATCTCGGGTCCAGATACATCTCAGAAATCACGTTACTGGAAGGTCTTTCCGTCCGATTCAGCTCTCGAATTCTTCATGAAGGTTGTAGATAATTGAGTCAAGAACCCAGAACAGTTCGAATCAGGGCATTTGGAGCACTGAGCTGAACGATATGGCTACCGGAAGACGAATATGTCTCGCCACCGTTTTAGACCGACCCGATGAGCTCCAAAGATTGTGAGGGACGATGCACTTACAGACCGATTCAGTTTACAAGACGTTCATCAAGATTCAAGATATTTTACTCCTATTTTCAGAACGTTTGAGATCATACAATTTGGAGCTATGAGCAAGAAGATAACGTTTCCGGAATGGACACATGTCTAGAAGCCAATTTGGACCTGTGCAATGCACGTCAAAGGTCAACCCTCCGGGAACCCTTCCATCCCTTTGAAGCACTTGTACTCTTAATAAACATTCTAGATAATTGAGCTGCCTTTCCACTGCAGTTTGAATCAAGGCATTTGGACCAGTATTCCAGGAGTTATGATGCATCAAACGCGGAGTGCTCTGAGAAAATGAGAAATGATGCGACTTGGGTGTGCAACTTGATTAACTCGCACCCATGAATGTTCATACTCTGGAAACAAGTTGCGACTTTAGAGATGAGTGTAAGGAGTCTCTGAGCAAGGCAGAGACTTCCAGAATCAATTTTGACTAAGTCCACAATACTGTGCGAGATAGGCCTGCGAGTTGGACATGAAGTGGAACCATGTAGCACATGTGTTCGCAAATTACACCGACTTGGGCCTGCGACTTGGGACTAAAGGAGGACCAACTAGCACACATATTATCTCCAGAATGCGTCTTGTTTGTGCGAGTTGAAGAGAAGAAAGCCTGAACAGCACATACACTCGCAGTTTACACCTAGATAGGCATGCGGCTGGGGCTGAAGGATTTAAGGTGCACAAACCTGTTTCTATAGCTGTGCGACTTGGGCCTACGACTTGGGAAGCACCTGACCATGTCGCACACTTGAGACATGACCCATTTGAAGCCAGGTCAGTACCCAGTTTGTCGTGGGCTGACCCGGTCCGCAAGAGACACTATATATGCGTTTTAGGGTTTTTTCAAAGACTTAAGCTTTGTTTTCTCTTGTTTCTCTTGTCCCTTTTGTTAAAAAACGAGTTTGTTAAGAGATATCTCAAGGATTTAATCAATCTAAGTCTGTTTCTTATCATCTCATCTTCTTATCTTTGCTTCTAATCATGATTAACATCACCTCTTGCAAAGGAAATGGTGTGTTTATCATGATTAGTGAGTAGTCTTCTTTTAAGCTTCTAGGTGTGTAGATTAGGGTGTTTAGATGTATACTAATGATTTTTTAAGCTTAGATTCTCTTCTCCTTTCCTTAGTTAGCTGATTCTAATGCTAGATCTCTCATTATAAGCTTGATCTTGAACTTAGGCATTTCTCCACCCACAAGGTGTTTGATGAAATGCCTGAATGAGCTAACTTAAGGGTTTATGCCTTTGTCATCATGGGAATGATTGTTAAATGCATGAATGAAATATTAGAACTGTTTCTTAATGCTCATTGATTCATATTTCACAAATGATGATTTGGTTTGAAAATGGATTAGTGTAGAGGTTAGTGCCTTCATGAGAGGATTAATCTAGATTAGAAATCTAAGTTAATTGGAATTTGAGATCATGTGATGCTTGCTTTATCTTTCTGTATAAGATTCAGTCTTTATTAGCTCTTATTTTGATGCAAAAAGAGGCTGTCTAGTCATTTTAGACTTGGAACCTCATGCTTGTTGATTGTTTATTCATCTAATGGGAATTAGTCTTGAACTGGTAATTAACAAAGGGATTTTTTTCATGAGAATGAATTAATCTGATTTGGAAGTCTGGACTAAAGAATTGCAAGTGTTGCATTGTTTGCTTAGCATTATGAATTCACATTTAAAGCGCCCTGATCAATGATCACATCTCTTGTTTGCTTGTTCTTGTTTGTTATATGTTTTAGATCACTTAATCACCAACCTTTTTCTTTAGACTTGGATTAAGGATAGTTCCATATAGTCTTAGTGCCTAGATAATCTCCATTTGGATTAACCCTCAAGTGCTACAACACAAGAGGTTAATTGACCTTAGTAAGCTTAAAAAACCTACTATCAATTTGGCGCCGTTGCCAATTGGAGATTCATTCTAGCATTAGGACTTTGGATCTTCTTGAGATCAAGTCATTTTCTTTTGTTTACTGATTATCTTTCAAGTGCTGTCTTTGTTTTCAGGTGTATGAACACTAGAAGTCAAGCAAGAAGACAAAGAGAAATAGCTGTGCACATTGAGAGGTTGGGTATGGATCATGGGCAACAGGCTCATGGTGGTAATGGAAACCACTAGAATCAGGAAGAGCCACCACCTCCACGTCCAAGACAACTTGTGGGAGCTAGTGATGAGGCTAATTCTCAGGGTCAAAGACATGGGATTCAAGCCCCAACACCTGAAAACGATTTTGAGATCAAATCTGGCCTGATCAACATGGTGCAATCAAACAAGTTCCATGGCTTGGCATTAGAAGAACCATTAGATCACATTGACAACTTTGATAGAGTTTCTGATCTAACTAAGATGAATGGAGTGAGTGAGGACAGTTTCAAGTTGAGGCTATTTCCTTTTTCTCTAGGAGACAAAGCTCATCAATGGGAAAAGTCTCTACCTCAAGGATCAGTCACAACATGGGAGCAATGCAAAAGAGCATTTCTAACCAAGTTCTTCACTTCATCAAGAACAGCAAGGTTAAGAAATGAAATCTCAAGTTTCATTCAGAAGAACCATGAATCCTTTTGTGAGGCTTGGGAAAGATATAGAGGGTATACCATGCAATGCCCTCACCATGGATTCTCATATTGTCAGCTGCTAAGTACCTTCTACAGAGGTGCTTTACCAAAGGTCAGACTCCTCTTGGACACAGCTTCAAATGGTAATTTCATGACCAAGGAAGTCAATGATGCCATGACCCTAGTGGAGAATGTAGCTCAGAGTGATGAGCTTTATGGATCAGACTTTGAAAGGAATTCAAGAGGAGCTGTGAGTGCTGAAGAGGAAAGGACAAGGAAAGACATCAAGTCTCTCAATGAGAAGCTAGACACACTTCTCTTAGCTTCTCATCAGTCAGCCAACTTTGTTAGAGATGTGAATCATGTGTTTCAAGACACATTTCAAAGGGAAGACATCACAACTGAGGTGAACTTTGTAGGTGGCCAACAAGGTTACCAAAAGGGCTTTACCTACTACAAGAATCCCCCAAACCAGAACTTCTTTCCTCAAAACACTCAACAACAAGGTTTTGTCCCTCCCCAACAACAAAGTCTCCAACAGAACTCAGAGAATAAGGATCAAGAAGTGCAGAACCTGCTCCAGCAAATCCTCAAAGGTCAAGCAAATGGTGCCATAGACTTCAACAAGAAAATGGCAGAGATTAACAACAAGGTGGATTGCACTTATTATGATCTTCTAACTCAACTTTCAACCTTGGCTTCCAAAGTCAAGACTCTAGAGAACAACAAGGGCAACTGCAGTTCTCAAGCTCAAAGATCTTTACCAGGGACATCAGTTGCACGTCAAACAGAATACTGCAATGTAATCCTCTCAAATGCTGAGAATCATGCTGCTGTCCAAGAAATTGAGGATCTTCTCCATAGCAATGTCTCAAGTGGAAAGTGCCTGACACAAGATTCTTAATTCTTCTAGCACCTAAACCGCAGAGCTTGGAGCATGGAACTAAACCGCAGCTTGAACCCGCGGAGCTTGGAGCTGAAGAGGATGAAGCATTGATCGTCCCCAATGGTCCCATGACAAGGTCTAAAGCAAAAGAGTTCAATAAAGTCATCAACAACCATCTACTTACCATTCAGGCCAGCCTTAGAAGTGAAGCTTGTCCAGCCACATTGGTTGTGATTCAAGCCGTCTAAGCAATGACAATGGAGGTGTGTGGACTTGTGCTCTTTTTCCCTCCTCTTGGTTTTGTCCCAATGGGTTTTCCAAGAGAGGTTTTTAACGAGGCTTGGCCACATACTTCTTACCTCAGCCCATTGTCATCATTCGGCCCTCTTCTCTTCTTGTTTCAGTTTGAATTTCCTTAGTGTTATTTCTATCTTCTTTCTATTCAAACTTGGTCTTTATGTGCATGAATTTTCGAGGCATGTCTCTTAAATTCTATGCTTGACCGAAATGACTCTTCTCCTTCTTCCCCCTTCTCTTTATATTCTGTACTTGACTCTTCATTCTATTTTCATCAAACTTCTTATTTCTAAAACTCTCTCTAGTTGTTTGATCCGAATAGTGTGTAATATCTATTCAACTTGATTCTTCTCTTGGTGTGTAATATCCTAGAAGAATTAAGAATCGAAAGTCTAAGGAACATCCGCAATCCTTAGAAGTTTCACTTCACCCCCATCGTTCAGATCATTCACCAAACCAAATCATCACTTCCGCATCACCAATTCAACCACACGAAGAGCATCAAGGGGCAGGACTCATTCATCACGATCAGGAGTCTATCAGGTGGTATCAGAGCTGCTTCGTGCAGGTTGTGTCGATCTGAATCAAAAAGATTTCGTTTGTGACTTTTCATTATCAATCAAAACGTTTTTGAGAAAACTGTGTTATTATCTGTTTCCGAGCACCAGGTTGTTAGAATTGTTTAAATCGAATACTGATCCAGAAATCGTGAAACCAGTTGTGTTCGAACCTAGATTGAGTCTAGTTTCTGTTAAAATTGAAATCGGAATTTTTGGATGTGTTTTGATATTTTTCCCGAGTCGATTTCTCTGAACAGTCGCTAGTAGGTTCTTGTCGTAGTTGAAGAGTTATTCCTTTGTTTGATCCATTGTGTTGCGATTTCTTCCAAAGAACACTTGACTGGGGTTCTTTTTTGTTGATTTTCAGGATGGTAACGCCACCATTGGAAGAAGATGAAAGAGGAAGCAATAGCGTCAACCAAAAGCAAATGATTGAGACTATCGTAACCGAGGTAGCCAGACTAGTGGCTCAGCAGTTAGAGGCCTTTAAACTTGATCAGGAAAATTCGAGAAGAGCACGTAAGGAACGTGATAAGCAAAGTCAGGCAGATGCTAGCCATCACTCCGACTACTACAGTCATTCTTCTAAGACAAGTAGTCACCGACGAAGAAGAAGTGCTAGAGATGAGCGAGTGATTCCTAGGGATAATCTAGCTGGAGTGAAAGTTCGTATTCCTTCTTTCCAAGGCAGCAACGACCCTGAGGAGTATCTTGAATGGGAAAAGAATATGGAACTCGTCTTCAATTGTCATGAGTACACTGAAGAGAACAAAGTCAAAGTTGCACCTACCGAGTTCACCGGGTATGCACTAAGTTGGTGGGATCAGCTAACTCTCACTAGGAAGCGTGTAGGAGATTTTCCAGTAGAGACTTGGAATCAGATGAAGCATCTTATGAGGAAAAGATTCGTGCCAAGTCACTATCATAGAGAGCTACACCATCGGCTGAGAAACTTGGTACAAGGCAATAGGACCGTTGAAGAGTATTTCAAGGAGATGGAAACTTTGTTGATAAGAGCTGATATTCAAGAAGATCCAGAAGCCGCCATGTCTAGATTCATGGGAGGATTAAACCGAGATATTTCTGACAAATTGGAGGTTCAAAATTATGAGGAGCTAGAGGAAATGATGCACAAGGCAATTATGTTCGAAAAACAACTTAAAAGGAGAAGCTCCAAGTCGAGTTTTGTTCCAGAAAAATCTAGCTATCACCGAGAAGTGAAGTCTGGAACTTCAAGAGATTACAAGCCGTTTGTCAAGCCCAAGGTTGAGAGTGTGGATCTTAAAGGAAAAAGTACTAACGTTGCACCAAGGACAAGAGACATTAAGTGCTTTAAGTGTCACGGCATTGGACATTATGCTAGTGAATGCTCCAACAAGAGGGTTATGATCATCATGGCAAATGGGGAAGTTGAATCTGCAGATGAGAAGCCTAAGGAAAGACAACTTGAGGATGAATCATCGGAGGAAGAGTATGAATCAGCCGCTAAAGGACAAATGATGGTGGGAGTCACCATGAGAGCTTTGAGTGTCATCACGAAATCTGATGAGCAAGAACCAAGAGAGAACATGTTCCATACAAGGTGTCTGGTTAGGGATCAGATTTGCAGCGTGATCATTGACGGTGGAAGCTGTACAAACGTTGCTAGCGAGACTATGGTTGCGAGACTTGGGTTGCAAGTAATCAAGCATCCGAAACCATACAAGCTGCAGTGGCTGAATGAAAATGGCGAAATGGCTGTGGATAATCAAGTCAAGGTACCTCTATCAATTGGAAAATATGAGGATGAGGTCTTATGTGATATTTTGCCAATGGAAGCTAGCCATATACTGTTGGGAAGACCATGGCAATCGGATAGGCAGGTTATGCATGATGGTTTCACGAATCGGCATAAGTTTGAGTTCAAAGGAAGAAAAACCGTGTTGCTACCTATGACCCCTCATGAGGTTTACCAGGATCAGTTGGTCATGAAGATGGGTAGAAAGAAAGCTATCAAACCATCTAACCTTGCTATTGTGCCGAATATCCCAAAGGGAAGTGATCTCCATAAACCGAACTTACTTTTTGTTTATAAAGAAACGCTTATGAGTATCACTAACCCTGAGCAGGAAATCCCTAGCACTTTTAAACATGTATTACATGAATATAGGGATGTGTTTCCTGGGGAGAATCCGGAGGGATTACCACCCATTAGAGGCATAGAACATCAAATCGATTTTATCCCGGGAGCCTCATTGCCAAACAAACCAGCTTATAGAACTAATCCCGTGGATACTAAGGAACTAGAAAAGCAAGTCACGGAACTCATGAAGAAAGGACACATCCGTGAAAGCATGAGTCCATGTGCTGTGCCCGTACTACTAGTACCTAAAAAGGACGGAAGCTGGAGGATGTGCGTCGATTGCAGAGCCATCAATAATATAACGGTTAAGTATCTCCATCCCATACCTAGATTAGATGATATGCTAGATGAGTTACATGGGTCTTGCATCTTTTCTAAGGTTGACTTAAAAAGCGGGTATCATCAGATTAGGATGAAGGAAGGGGATGAGTGGAAAACCGCATTTAAAACTAAGCAAGGGTTGTATGAATGGTTAGTGATGCCATTCGGGCTTACAAATGCACCTAGTACATTCATGTGATTAATGAACCATGTTCTTAGAGCATACATAGGGCATTTTGTGGTTGTTTACTTTGATGACATCTTAGTTTATAGCAAAAACTTAGAAGATCATGTTCAGCATTTGCGTAAGGTGTTAGATGTGCTTAGAACGGAGAAACTCTATGCCAACATGAACAAGTGTACTTTTGGAACGGATAACTTGGTCTTCCTAGGTTTTGTTGTGAGTGCAGATGGTGTTAAAGTGGATGAAGAGAAGGTAAAAGCAATTAAAGAATGGCCTAGTCCAACCTCCGTAGGAGAAGTGAGGAGCTTTCATGGACTTGCGGGATTTTACCGAAGATTCGTTAAGGACTTTAGCACCTTGGCTGCTCCGCTTACTGAAGTTATCAAGAAGGACGTTGGATTTAAGTGGGAAACGGCTCAAGAAGAAGCATTTCAAACCTTGAAAGAGAAACTTACTCAGGCTCCTATCCTTTCCCTACCTGATTTTGTTAAAACTTTTGAAATCGAATGTGATGCATCGGGTGTTGGTATTGGTGCTGTGTTGATGCAGGACAAGAAGCCTATAGCTTATTTCAGTGAAAAGCTAGGAGGAGCGACACTTAACTATCCAACCTACGACAAGGAACTCTACGCTTTGGTGAGGGCTTTACAAACGTGGCAACACTATCTCTGGCCAAAGGAGTTCGTGATCCACACCGACCATGAGTCTCTAAAACATCTCAAGGGACAACAAAAGCTTAACAAGAGGCATGCTCGGTGGGTAGAGTTCATTGAGACATTTCCCTATGTCATCAAATACAAAAAAGGTAAGGACAATGTCGTGGCCGACGCATTGTCCCGGAGGTATGTGTTACTTTCATCTTTGGATGCCAAGTTACTTGGTTTTGAACACATTAAAACTCTCTATGAGAATGATTCTGATTTTGGAAAAATATTTGCTGCTTGTGAGAGATTTGCATTTGGGAAATATTATAGGCATGAAGGATACTTGTTCTATGATAACCGTTTGTGTGTTCCTAACTCGTCTTTGAGAGATTTGTTTCTAAGGGAAGCACACGGTGGAGGATTAATGGGACACTTTGGTGTGTCTAAAACTTTACAAGTCATGCAAGATCACTTTCATTGGCCACATATGAGGCGAGATGTTGAGAAAATGTGTGAGAAATGTTCAACTTGTAAACAAGCGAAAGCTAAGTCGCAACCCCACGGTTTGTATACTCCTCTCCCTATTCCTTTGCATCCTTGGAATGACATTTCAATGGACTTTGTAGTAGGATTGCCTAGAACTAGAACGGGTAAGGATTCAATCTTTGTGGTGGTGGATAGATTCTCTAAGATGGCGCATTTCATTCCATGTCATAAAACCGATGATGCTAAGCATGTAGCCGAACTGTTCTTTAGGGAAGTTATACGTCTACATGGCATGCCTAGGACCATCGTATCTGATAGAGACACCAAGTTTCTTAGCTATTTTTGGAAAACGCTTTGGTCTAAGCTAGGAACTAAGTTGTTATTCTCCACTACTTGCCACCCCCAAACTGATGGTCAAACCGAGATAGTTAATAGAACCCTATCCACACTTTTGCGTGTGTTGATCAAGAAGAACCTAAAGGCTTGGGAAGATTGTTTACCACATGTAGAATTCGCTTATAATCATTCCATACATTCTGCTTCTAAACTTTCACCATTTCAAATTGTTTATGGGTTTAATCCCACCACTCCTTTGGATTTGATGCCTTTGCCTCTGAGTGAAAGGAGTAGTACAGATGGAAAAAAGAAAGCAGAGTTGGTTCAGCGAATCCATGAGGCGGCAAGGAAGAATATAGAGGACAAGACAAAACAATATGCCAAGTATGCTAACAAGGGCCGCAAGGAACTTATCTTCGAGGAAGGAGACTTAGTTTGGATTCATCTCCGGAAAGACCGTTTTCCCAACGAAAGAAAGTCTAAACTAATGCCAAGAATGGATGGACCTTTTAAAGTGCTTCAAAGGATCAACAATAACGCCTACATACTGGATTTGCAAGGTAAGTATAACGTGAGTAATACTTTCAACATTATTGATCTTGTTCCTTTTATTGCAGATGAGTCGGATTTGAGGACAAATCCTTTTCAAGTGGGAGAGCCTGATGTGAGCATGGAAAGCATGGAGAGCTTGGAGCATGGAACTAAACCGCAGCTTGAACCCGTGGAGCTTGGAGCTGAAGATGATGAAGCATTGATCGTCCCCAATGGTCCCATGACAAGGTCTAGAGCAAAAGAGTTCAATAAAGTCATCAACAACCATCTACTTACCATTCAGGCCAGCCTTAGAAGTGAAGCTTTTCCAGCCACATTGGTTGTGATTCAAGCCGTCTAAGCGATGACAATGGAGGTGTGTGGACTTGTGCTCTTTTTCCCTCCTCTTGGTTTTGTCCCAATGGGTTTTCCAAGAGAGGTTTTTAACGAGGCTTGGCCACATACTTCTTACCTCAGCCCATTGTCATCATTCGGCCCTCTTCTCTTCTTGTTTCAATTTGAATTTCCTTAGTGTTATTTCTATCTTCTTTCTATTCAAACTTGGTCTTTATGTGCATGAATTTTCGAGGCATGTCTCTTAAATTCTATGCTTGACCGAAATGACTCTTCTCCTTCTTCCCCCTTCTCTTTATATTCTGTACTTGACTCTTCATTCTATTTTCATCAAACTTCTTATTTCTAAAACTCTCTCTAGTTGTTTGATCCGAATAGTGTGTAATATCTATTCAACTTGATTCTTCTCTTGGTGTGTAATATCCTAGAAGAATTAAGAATCGAAAGTCTAAGGAACATCCGCAATCCTTAGAAGTTTCACTTCACCCCCATCGTTCAGATCATTCACCAAACCAAATCATCACTTCCGCATCACCAATTCAACCACACGAAGAGCATCAAGGGGCAGGACTCATTCATCACGATCAGGAGTCTATCACCCAACAACAAAGTCTCCAACATAACTCAGAGAATAAGGATCAAGAAGTGCAGAACCTGCTCCAGCAAATCCTCAAAGGTCAAGCAAGTGGTGCCATAGACTTCAACAAGAAAATGGCAGAGATTAACAACAAGGTGGACTGCACTTATTCTGATCTTCTAACTCAACTTTCAACCTTGGCTTCCAAAGTCAAGACTCTAGAGAACAACAAGGGCCACTGCAGTTCTCAAGCTCAAAGATCTTTACCAGGGACATCAATTGCACATCAAACAGAATACTGCAATGCAATCCTCTCAAATGATGAGAATTATGCTGCTGTCCAAGAAATTGAGGATCTTCTCCATAGCAATGTCTCAAGTGGAAAGTGCCTGACACAAGATGATGAGGACGCCATCATAGAGGAGCTTGACTTCCTGTTCTGTGATCTCAATGAGGACATTGAGAAAGAAGGTGGGGAGGCAGCTTCTGAGATTACTGAAAGAAAGGATCAGAGAATGGTTCAAGGAAGGACATCTGATGGAGTCTCTAGCACTGGTTCAACAAGGGTGAAACCCAAATCAATTCCCAAGCTAGGTAATCCAGGAAAGTTCTCCATCTCATGCTCTCTTGGAAGTTTGAAAGTGGACAATGCTTTATGTGATTCTGGATCAAGGATCAGTGTAATGTCTTTAGACATGGTGGAGAGACTAGGGATCAAGAGTCTTAAGTATCACCCCATGTCAATTACCTTTGGAGATTCATCCTCAAAGAAGCCATATGGAATCCTTGAAGACTACCCATTAAAGATTGGTGAATGCACAGTTCCAACTGATTTTGTAGTGATGAAAATGAAAAAAGACAAAAGAGCTACCTCTTCTGCTTGGAACTCCATTTCTGAACACCACAGGAGCAAGGATGGACTTTGATACTCAAAGAGTGGTGCTTACTAAGGTAGATGATGAAGTATCTTATCCCCTTAAACCTCCTCTTGCTGGATTTTGTGGGGTTATATCTGATGATTCTGATAAATTGAAACACTATGAGATGAAGTATGTGGGGAGTATTGGAACTATAGAAGAAGCTCAACCCCTTGCATCTGTTGAGAAGAAGAAAGAATCCTTAGTAGGACCTGATCTTGAGTTTGAAGGAGATTTCTTTAGTGATGATGAAGCTTGCTTGGAATCTTTTTCTCCTACACCAAGTGAGAAGGAGGTCAGCAGCAACAAAAGCAATGGTTCAGGGTCTCAAGACAAGAACCCAACAAGCACCAAATCATTCACTCTTGGGTCCTCTTCTCAAGTCTTAACTCTCACTCCATGGAAGTTCGATGGTGGAGCTGTGGAATACAAGGTTAAAGGCATTGGAGGATCAAAACCTTTTGCAAAAGTCAGGGCAATCCTCACACAAGAGCTCATAGACAAAGGGTCATCTGGTGTTCAAGAGCTGATGAACAAGGACCTAATGCTTGAATTCATGGACAAGACAAGGAGCATCAAAGCTCCTCCTCTCCCTCACTAAGTAAAGAGTATGAAAAGTCAAACTTAGTGACTTAAAACAAAGTGCTCTTGGGGGACACCCCAAGCTTATCCTTGTATATAATATTTTTAATCTTTTCTCTTCTTTTTCATGTTTTAGGATATTTTGATGGGTTTTGTGAAGTGTTTTCAGGTCTAAGGTGACTTAGGAATGCTGTGGTCCAAGGATAAAGTAAAAAGGAGTCTGTGAACAAGTTGAGGAATGACTTAAGGCATGAAAACTGGTGAGGCGCCTGGAGTGCTACATGGGTGTGCGAGTTGGACAAGGCCAAGTCCCATCTAGCACACCTGTTCTCAAATCACACCTACATGGGTGTGCGAGTCAGTTCTCCCCTGATTCAAGTAGCACACATGCTCGCAATTCACAGCTACTTGGGTGTGCGGGTTGGTGTCTTCTAGGACCATGTAGCAGCAGCTAAGAAGGCCAGAACTTTCAAGAAGCTTTATGTGCGACTTGGGTGTGCGAGTCGGTCCAAGACAAGTCCATGTCGCACAAGGGAGTACAGGCCAAGCTAAACCCAACTCCAGTAATGTCTAGCCTCACCTGGTGCAGCTACTCACTCCACCTTTGCGTAAAAACCACACCAGGTATCACTCCAAACACTTGTAAATGAGCATTCAGCATTTTTCATTTGTCATTTGCATTTTTGAATTTGATTTTCCCTCTTTCTCATGCTTTTATAACACAGGGGACTGTGTTATTTAAGTGTGGGGGATGGGCTTTGTGTTTACTAACCATGTTTTCTCTTGTTCTTATTTTGATTTGCATCTTGAGTCTGCATCTAGTGCATATAAAAACCAAAAAAATTGAAAAATAAAAAATTTTCGCAAAAAATGTTCATTCTAGTTGCATTTCACATTTTTAGGATTGAGTCTAGCTGCATCATATAGGTTTCATTGTGCATGGGAGTAATGATAGGTTATTTCCTTGAGAGTACATCACTTTGAGAATTTGGATTAAATATGCTTGTGAAATGATTTATGTGCTTGCAAGGCTTGAAATGATATGAATCTGAGAAGCAAGTTTGAATTGAACTCAACTCTAATAAGTGAAAACCTTGAACTTGACTTGAAAATATCTTATGGTGCATTGTCTGAATAAGCTTGTGGATAGCAATATACATATTTGAGCTAGAATCCTGATTTTACCATCCTCTTCCTTAGCTCAAACAGCTGAATACGCATATGGATCAGTTTTCCTCACCCTGAACCCATCCTCCCTTCAAGCCAAATGTTTGTGTGTGATTGAAAGGCCACCTTGGATCAAACTTAGCAGAAAGTGTTAGGTTAAGAGCGACAAGGGCTAGTCTCATTGAGTGTTAAGTTCCATCATCAAGGAGCTAAGTGTGGGGGAATACTTGATGGTGAGTGGAAAACGGAGGGATGAGTGGAAAAAGGAGAGTGGTGAGAACTAGGGGATAGAAAAAAGAAAAGAAATCAGTCTTGGAGTTTTGAGTCAAACAAAGTGAGCTCTAGTGTTTTGAAAAGAAAGAGTCTAGCCTCTAAGTGAAAGGAAAAGAAAAGAAGCCAAAGAGCTCAAATATTTTTAAAAAGAAAGAAAAAGAGGCTAGAGGTTACAAAAGAAAGTGAAAAAGAGCTTTGTAAAGTTTGAACTCCAAGACTTGAATGTGAAAATGAAAAGTGAGTCCCCTAGTGAGAGGAAAATGAGTGTAGAAAGTGAGGTTCTTGAGAGAGTGAGCAAGTGAGAAAGCTTTGAGTAGAGTGTGGGGTGGGATGAGTCCTTGCCCTTGTATGCATAGGTTGCTTTTTACCTTTAGCATTCTGCCAAAGTTTGATCATTTTATAGAGAGATCCCCTTGCTGCATTGAACCCACTCAGACATTGATGAGATCATTTTAATCTCATATCCTCTCCCTAGCCAAACCTGCTTGTTTACACATAGCATCATTTGATCCACTTGGTTGAAAGCTTAATGAATGTCAAAGAGTTGAGGAATAGGAGAACTTGGGGAGATTACTGTTGAGTTGATACATCAGAGTATGGTCTTGCATTGCATATTGAGCATGAATTTGAATTCTCTTAGTGGTCACTTCTCTCTTTCAAAGGAAATATGAACTCCCAATGCATTCAACCTCTTTCTGTCATTTGTTCCTTTTGCTTGAGGACAAGCAAAGGACAAGTGTGGGGGAGTTAATATATTCATAAATTGCATCATTTAGTGTACAGATTTAAGTCCAAATCATGTCTCATTTGAATACATTTTAGGTCTTTAGGCATTGTTTTAGGACTTTAGGGATTTCATTAGGTCCAAAAGAGTTTTTCATGGTTTGGAGTGTTAAACAGGTGCTTATGGAGCTTATTTGGAGTGGAGAATGTGATTCAGATGAAGAAATGGAGTTGAAATAATCAAAAATGGTGTAGAGGAGCAATTTTGAGGTTCTGGGCAAAATTCTGTACTGATGGTCGAGGATTCTCGGCCAAAATCCTTCCTGCGGGTAGTTCTCTTGGCAAAAAACACGTACTGGCGGTTAAGTTTCTCGGCCAAAAATCTCGGCTGCAGATACATCTCAGAAATCACGTTATCGGAAGGTCTTTCCGTCCGATTCAGCTCTCAAATTCTTCATGCAAGTTGTATATAATTGAGTCAAGAACCAAGAACAGTTCGAATCCGGGCATTTGGAGCACTGAGCTGAAATATATGGCTAACAGAAGACGAACATGTCTCGCCACCGTTTTAGACCGACCCGATGAGCTCCAAAGATTGCGAGGGACGATGCACTTCCAGACCGATTCAGTTTACAAGACCTTCATAAAGATTGAAGATATTTTAGTCCTATTTCCAGAACGTTTGAGATCATACAATTTGGAGCTATGAGCAATAAGATAACATTTTCGGAATGGACACATGTCTAGAAGCCAATTTGGACCCGTGCAATGCACGTCAAAGATCAACCCTCCAGGAACCCTTCCATCCCTTTGAAGCACTTGAACTCTTCATCAACAATCTAGATAATTGAGCTACCTTGCCACTGGAGTTTGAGTAAAGGCATTTGGACCAGTATTCCAGGAGTTATGATGCATCAAACGCGGAGTGCTCCGAAAAAATGAGAAATGATGCGACTTGGGTGTGCGACTTGATTAACTCGCACCCATGAATCTTCATACTCTGGAAACAATTTGAAACTTTAGAGTTGAGTGTAAGGAGTCTCTGAGCAAGGCAGAGACTTCCAGAATAAAATTTGACTAAGTCCACAATGCTGTGCGAGATAGGCCTGCGAGTTGGACATGAAGTGGAACCATGTAGCACATGTGTTCGCAGATTACACCGACTTGGGCCTGAGACTTGGGACTAAAGGAGGACAAACTCGCACACATATTATCTCCAGAATGCGTCTTGGTTATGCGAGTTGAAGAGAAGAAAGCCTGAACAGCACATACACTCGCAGTTTACACCTAGATAGGCATGCGGCTGGGGCTGAAGGATTTAAGGTGCACAAACCTGTTTCTATAGCTGTGCGACTTGGTCCTACGACTTGGGAAGCACCTGACCATGTCGCACACTTGAGACATGACCCATTTGAAGCCAGGTCAGTACCCAGTTTGTCGTGGGCTGACCCGGTCCGCAAGAGACACTATATATGCGTTTTAGGGTTTTTTTAAAGACTTAAGCTTTGTTTTCTCTTGTTTCTCTTGTCCCTTTTGTTAAAAAACGAGTTTGTTAAGAGATATCTCAAGGATTTAATCAATCTAAGTCTGTTTCTTATCATCTCATCTTCTTATCTTTGCTTCTAATCATGATTAACATCACCTCTTGCAAAGGAAATGGTGTGTTTATCATGATTAGTGAGTAGTCTTCTTTTAAGCTTCTAGGTGTGTAGATTATGGTGTTTAGATGTATACTAATGATTTTTTAAGCTTAGATTCTCTTCTCCTTTCCTTAGTTAGCTGATTCTAATGCTAGATCTCTCATTATAAGCTTGATCTAGAATTTAGGCATTTCTCCACCCACAAGGTGTTTGATGAAATGCCTGAATGAGCTAACTTAAGGGTTTATGCCTTTGTCATCATGGGAATGATTGTTAAATGCATGAATGACATATTAGAACTGTTTCTTAATACTCATTGATTCAGATTTCACAAATGATGATTTGGTTTGAAAATGGATTAGTGTAGAGGTTAGTGCCTTCATGAGAGGATTAATCTAGATTAGAGTTCTAAGTTAATTGGAATTTGAGATCATGTGATGCTTGCTTTATCTTTCTGTATAAGATTCAGTCTTTCTTAGCTCTTATTTTGATGCAAAAAGAGGTTGTCTGGTCATTTTAGACTTGGAACCTTATGCTTGTTGATTGTTTATTCATCTAATGGGAATTAGTCTTGAATTGGTAATTAACAAAGGGATTTTTGTAATGAGAATGAATTTGGAAGTCTAGAATAAAGAATTGCAAGTGTTGCATTTTTTGCTTAGCATTATGAATTCACATTTAAAGCACCCTGATCAATGATCACATCTAGAGGTTTAGTTTTCTCTTTATTTGAATTTGAGTGTTTGTTTAGTTTCTCTTGTTTGCTTGTTCTTAATTACTGCTTGTTCTTGTTTGTTATATATTTAAGATCACCTAATCACCAACCTATTTCTTTAGACTTGGATTAAGGATAGTTCCATATAGTCTTAGTGCCTAGATAATCTCCATTTGGATTGACCCTCAAGTGCTACAACACAAGAGGTTAATTGATCTTAGTAGGCTTAAAAAACCTACTATCAGTATTGCATGCCGGACTCCATATTCCTGAACCCCTCGACTACCAAGCACCTCGGCATTGTATGCCGAGGTCCCTTGTCACGAACCCAGATTCAAGAACAGGTTGACTCGGAGGATGCACGTGAAGATGGATTGAAGACTAGGGTTTATGCATGTTCTTGACGTGTTATTCATGGGATCTTCATCTTGATCTTTGCTCACGTGCACCCCTCGTCATCAAGACCTTGGCTTCACTCTCTCACACACTGTGGTGCTCACCCGACGACCCAAGAAGAGCGTTCAGTACGAGGTTTGTCCGGGGCTGACCCGTGACACTTACCCTTCACTATAAATATAATTTACGACCAGAAACCTAATCATCTTTAATCTTATCTTATTTCCTGCCTATTTTAGCTCTAAGAACTTGCCTCTTTTGTGAAACTTGATTTATCTTATCCGACATCTCGTTTTTACGTAAAAATCTTGTTCTTGTTCATCTCTTTTATTCACCAGCATCAAACTCCTAATCATGACCAGCTACACGTCTTGCAAAGGACTTAGTGAGCTCGTTATGATCAGTGAGTAGTCCATTTAAGAGGCGTTCAAAGGTAGATTAGGGTGTTTCCAAGTTAGATTAGTGAGTTTAGGGGTCTAAGCTTACATGTTTCATTCCTTAGCCAATCTTGTACTCTAAGCTGGATCCAAGCACATCAGTTGCGGTTCAGATCTGAGACTTTCTTTGCATAAAAGGTGTTTGAGGAAATGTCTGAACCAACCGGCTAAGGGTTTAAGAGTCTTTCATCGCGAGAGCGACAGTTTGTTCTCTTAAACAACTTATTGAACTGGATCCTAAAGCTGACTGATTCATGCTTCTCAAAAGGGATTTTGGTATGAAAGAGGATCAGTTTAGATGTTAAATACTTTCATGAGAAGATTACCATATTGTGAGTTCATGTTAAAAGAAAATGTTTGTTAATATGGATTCAGTAACTCGCTAGTTTAGCTTGGAGACACCCGAAATCCTTAATCCTGTCTAAAGCCTCTACCTTTATCATCTATTATCATCATCCGAACATTAGCTCATTAACTAGTTATCATTTGCATCTTCATCTAGTTTAAACACTATCGCTAGTTTCATTTTTAGGCTTATTTGCTTGTTAAGTAGATTAGATACCAAAAACTCTTGCTTGATCATTTTGACTTAAGATTACAAGTAACATAGATTAGTGCCTCTCCACAAGTTTGGTTTGATAACCCCTTGTACTACAAGACAGGGGATTGATAACCTCTACAAATAGTGAAAACTCTTAGTTATCAATTGGCGCCGTTGCCAACTTGTGGGAGCATTTGTCTCTTATTTGTTCTTGAGATCAAGACTTTACTTTATTTTGTTTTACTAACTCTTTTACAAGTTCTGGCTTTGCTTTCAGGTGTATCAAAACCAGATCTCGCAGCACAGAACCGCCTGTCCCTTACGATAACAACATCAACAGAATCGAAAGGAGAGCTCGCGAGAGAGAAAGGCACTTTGAAAGGCTTGGAATGGCAGAACAGCAAAGAATCGAGCAGCATGCTCAAGATGCCGAGCACCAGGCTCAGGCAAATCAAGCGCAGGCCGAGAGGAACGAGCAACAGGCCTACGTTAACCAACAACAGGCTCAAAGAAATGAAAGGTTTGCTCAGCAAAACCAACATCAAGCAAACCGAAATGAGCAGCAAGCCCATCATGTTCCTCCGCCTCCACCACAAGCTCAGAGACAACCTCCTCTGGTCTTTGTTGGAGAAAATGACCGAGCAAACGCGCATCAGTATAAGGCCGGGATTCAGGCACCACCTGTCCAAAACAACAACTTTGATGTTAAAGCTTCCCTGCTCAATATGGTGCAGAACACCAAGTTTCACGGTCTACCCGAAGAAGACCCTCTAGAGCATCGAGATCAATTTGATCGAGTTTGCGACCTGACGAAGATAAACAGCGTGTCAGAAGACAGTTTCCAGCTACGCCTGTTCCCATTCAGCCTCTGTGACAAAGCTCACCAATGGGAAAAGAACCTCCCAAGGGGTTCCATCCAAACGTGGGAACAGTGTAAATTGGCGTTCTTAGCAAAGTCCTTCTCCACTTCACGCACGGCCAAGCTGAGGAACCAAATATCTAGCTTCACACAACACACCAACGAGAGTTTTAGTGAAGCTTGGGAACGGTTCAGGAGCTATACCAACAATTGCCTGCACCACGGCTTCTCGAAGGCCTCCCTCCTAAGTACTCTATACCGAGGTGCCCTCCCCAAGATCAGAAACCAACTAGATACAGCCTCCAACGGAAATTTTCTTGGGAAAGAAATAAATGCGGCAATGGAACTAGTGGAGAACCTTGCAATGTCCAATGACACGTATGGCGAAGACTTTGATAGAGCAAACTGTTCCGAGGGATCTAGTAAAGAACAGCAAATGGAGAAGGATATAAGAGAGCTACAGAGCAAGCTTGACAAGGTCCTCATGGCTACACAGAAGCCAATACACTTTGTAGGCAAGTTTGATGAGCAAGGACCAAGCTTTGATAACGTCAACGAAGATGGTCTAACTCAAGAGGAGATAAACTACATAGGGAATCAACAAAGGTATCAGAGCTTTAACAACTTTGGGAACAATCCAAATCTCTCATACCAAAACCCAAATGTAGCTAATCATCAAGACCAAGTGTACTCTGCTCAACAACACCAATATAGATATGCTCCAAATGCTCCATTTCAGAACAGCTTTCAGCCCAAGCAACAATTCGGTGGGCAACAACAAAGGTACAGTCAGCAGAATCAACCGGCACAGAGCAACAACTTCAGCAGCCAACAGCAGCAGCACAAGTTTCCACCAGAGCTCAATCCGCAGCCGATGGGGAATCCGCAACAAAATCAGGGAACGGCTCAGAATCAGATGGGTCCTGACTTCTGTGGGCTTCTACAGCAGCTTTTACAAGGTCAGCAACGAGTTGAGAGCCAGCACGCAACAATGCAACAAGATATCCAGGAGCTTAAGCAGAATCAAGCTTCTACAACTTCAAGAGGTCCGGCTTTACCAGGTAAACCGGAGCCTAACCCCAAGGAGTATGTGAACGCCATCACATTGAGGAGTGGAAAAGAATTACAAGCTCCAGCACCTAAGACAAAGCTCATTGAGGAAAATGAGCAAATTGGTGGGGACGCAGCCTCAGATGATGCGCAAGAAGAAGAGATTTTGGAGAAAGAACCGATCAAAGACAAAGGTAAAGAGGTGGAGAAAACACCTGAGCTTGAAAAGCCATACGTTCCACCACCACCCTATCAGCCCAAGATACCATTTCCAGGGCGTTTCAAGAAGCAAATCCTAGAGAAAGCTTAGTGGTCTTTAAGAAGCATTTGGAGGATACACAAATAACCTTACCTATCATAGATGCTTTCTTAGCTATACCTCAGCTCGGAAAGTTTCTTAAAGATGCTATTCTCAACAAGACAAAGGAGCTCCAGGGTATGGTGATATTGAGTCACGAATGCAGCGCCATCATTCAAAGGAGGTCTATACCAAGAAAGCTATCCGATCCGGGCAGCTTTACTTTACCGTGTGCAATAGGTCACTTGAAGTTCTCAAATTGCTTGTTTGATCTAGGAACTTCTGTGAGCTTAATGCCCTACACGGTGGCCAAGAGATTGGGGTTTAAAAGCTATAAGCCGGCCAAGATCTCCCTTGTATTAGCTGATAGATCGGTAAAATTACTGGTGGGTTTGCTTGAAGACCTGCCTTTGAAAATTCGTGAAATAGAGATCCCCACTTATTTTATAGTTCTTGAGATGGATAAGGAGCCTGTTGATCCCATCATCTTAGGAAGATCGTTCTTAGCTACAGCAGGAGCGATCATCGACGTGAGATGAGGCATGATCGAGCTGCACATCGGTTCCGAGACTATGAAATTTGACGAGAAGGAAATGTGAAGAAACCGACCATTGGAGGTCAGGTTTTCTATGTGGAAACCATGGAGGAGTGATATACTCATATTTTTTCATGTTTAGGATTGCATTTTTGTCCAAATATTGAGTCTCATGCATACATTTAGGTAGTTTTACATATATATGTCTTTGCTTTTGTCTTTAGTTAGGAATTCCATTAGGTCCTAGAGTGTCCTGCATTTTTGGAGTGTTCTCAGGTCATTTGGAGACTTTTGGGAGCAACTTGGAGCTGGGATCATGGAGGAACCCTCACCTGTGTACAGCAACTCGGACAGATGGTTTGGTGCAGACAAAACCCTCTATTTGATCGCGTGGGACGAAGGACTTGCAATGAGATTCAACCTCCGGTGTCTGCATAAAGAATCAAAAAGAATGAGTCTAGTTTCTGGAACACTTAGAATCAGACGATTTGGAGCCGTTAACTGGGAGATATTGCCATCGGAAGGAACACATGTCTCGCGGCCCGATCAGGTCTTATGCGATGCGCCTCAAAGAACCGGTGTAACGGAGCCCTTGCAGACGTCACCCGAACCCAAACCCTTCCCCAAAGTTCGAGATATTTGAGTTTTCTTTCCAATTCAGTTAAAATCATGCCATTTCGAGCCATATCCTTGAAGTTACTCTCCCCTCAATGCAAAGTGGTCTGAGAAGGCTTAGGTTGTGCGATACGGTACTGCGACTTGATTAACTCGCACCCATGAATGTTCAACGCTCTGGAAACAAGTTGAGAGTTTAGAGATGAGTGTAAGAAGACTCTGAGCAAGGTAGAGACTTCCAGAATCAAATTTGAGTAAGTCCACAATGCTGTGCGAGATAGACCTGCGAGTTGGACATGAAGTGGAACCATGTAGCACATGTGTTCGCAAATTACACCGACTTGGGCATGCGACTTGGGCAAGGAAGTGACCGTCTTTCACACATATTATCTCCATAATGCGTCTTGGTAGTGCGAGTTGAAGAGAAGGAAGCCTGAGCAGCACAAACATTCGCTGTTTACACCTAGATAGGCATGCAGCTGAGGCTGAGGGATTTATGGCGCACAAGGCTGCTTCTATAGCTGTGCGACTTGGGCCTGCGACTTGGGAAGCACCTGACCATGTCGCACCAGCCACCAGACCCAACTGAGCCGGGTCAGTACCCAGTTTGTCCTGGGCTGATCCGGTCCATTAGCACTTAGTATATATAGCTTTTTGGAGAAAATCCTAAAAATCTTATAATCTACTTAGTTTTCTCTCTAGTTTTTTTTTCCTTTTTAGTGTAAAACGTTTTTGATTAAGAGATATCTGAAGGGATTTGATCATTCCAAGTCTGTTTCTTATCATCTCATCATCTCATTTCTGCTTCTAATCATGATTAACATCATCTCTTGCAAAAGATTAGATGTGTTCTTCATGATAGTGAGTAGTCATTTTTTAAGCTTCTAGGTGTGTAGATTAGGGTGCTTAGATGTTTGATTTATGATGTTTAGGGACTAGATTCTCATTTCATTTCCTTAGTTAGCTGTTCCTAATGCTAGATCTTTGCACATCACTCTGGTCTAGAGCTTAGGCAAATCTCCACTCACAAGGTGTTTGATGAAATGCCTGAATGAAAGCTAACTAAGGGTTTATGCATTAATGCCATGGGAATGTTTGTTAATTGCATAAATGACATATTAGAACTGTTTCTTAATGCTCATTACTTCATATTTCACAAATGGGAATTTGGTTTGAAAGTGGATTAGTGTAGAGATTAATGCCTTCATGAGAGGATTAGTCTAGATTAGAGTTCTAAGTTGAAATGTTTGAGATCATGTGATTACTTGCTATGTCTTTTTGTGTAAGATTCAGTCTTCTTGGTTGAGACATTGTTTGGTCACTTATTAGGCTTGATGCATTATGCTTGTTGATTGCTTGATTATATCTAATGGTTGTTAGACTTGATTAAGTGATTAGCAAAGGGATTATTGTCATGGGAATGAATTAATCTGCTTTTGAAGTCTAGACTAAAGAGTAACTTGCATTGCATTATTGTTCTTAGCATCATGAATTGATATCTACAGCACCCTAATCAATGATCACATCTAGAGGTTTATCTTTTATCATTTGCTTTATCACCACATTCTTGTTTAGTTTGCTTGCTTTGTTTAGTTCATTCATCATTGCTTGTTTGTTCCTTGTTTATATTTTCACTTGTTACTTGTCACCAAATCTTTCTTGTTTCACTTGACTTAAGAACTTGTCACATAAAACACACATTTGGATTGACACCCCTTATACTACTTTGATAAGGGGATTGATAACCCATCTAAGACCTGAAAAATCTTAGTTATCAATTGGCGCCGTTGCCATGTTGTGTGGACATTGTTAGCATTAGTTTCTGATATAGTTTTTGAGATCAAGTTTCTTTTGTTTTACTGATCACCTTTCAAGCTCTATCTTTGTTTTCAGGTTTATGATCACAAGAAGCCAAGCCAGAAGACAAAGAGAAAGAGCTGTTCACTTGGAGAGGTTAGGAATGGATCAGCAAGTTGGGAATGAGCAATCAGGCTCAAGAAGCTGATCACGGTCAAAGAGCTGGTAATGGGATTGGAATTCAGGTTCAACAAGCTCCGGTCCGTCAGGGACAAGCTCAGGGTAACCAGCACCAAGACCGACCTCAGGTTAATCCACCACAGCCCCAACCAAACCCACCCATACGTCATCAGTCTCCACCAGTCTTTGTTGGTGAGAATGACCGAGCTTATGCACACCAGTATGGAGCAGGAATCAGGCCACCTCCTGTCCAAAACAACAACTTTGAGGTGAAGGCCTCTTTGATCAATATGGTTCAGAATCAGAAGTTCTATGGCTTACCTATGGAGGATCCCTTGGAGCATCTAGATCAGTTTGACAGAGTTTGTGATCTCACTAAGATCAATGGGGTATCTGAAGACAGCTTCAAACTGAGATTGTTCCCATTCAGCCTTGGAGATAAGGCACATCATTGGGAAAAGAACCTCCCAAGAGGATCCATCCACACATGGGAGAAATGCAAGATTGCCTTTCTATCCAAGTTCTTCTCAAGCTCAAGGACTGCAAAGCTAAGGAACCAGATTCCAGCTTCACTCAACATTCTAATGAGACCTTTGGAGAAGCTTTGGACAGGTTTAGAAGCTAACAAATAAGCATCCACATCATGGCTTTTCAGAAGCCTCTCTCCTTAGCACTTTGTATAGAGGAGCTGTTCCTAAGATCATGATTCAGTTGGACACAGCATCAAATGGAAATTTCTTGGCAAAAGAAATCAATGCAGCTATGGAACTTGTTGAGAACTTAGCTATGAGCCAAGAAACTTATGGGGAAGATTATGATAGAAGCTATAGAGGAGAAGATTCTGGTAGACACCAAGGACTGGAAGAGAAGATCAAAGTGCTGAATATCAAGCTTGACAAAGCCCTAGCTGCCACTCAAAAGCCTATAAACTATGTGAGTGAGGAAAAGAGATGCTTCACAAATACAAATGAAGAGGGTCTCACTCAAGAGGAGTTGCACTTCATTGGGAATCAAAACAAGTTCTATGGTTACAACAACTTCAATAAACACCAGAACTTGTCCTATAGGAGCAACAATGTGGCCAACCCCCAAGACCAAATATACCCTCCTCAAAGCTTTGTTCAACAGAATCAGTACCAAGGTAACTCCCAAGGTCAACAGAGTTTTCAGCAACCAGCGGTTCAGAATCAAGGGAATAGCTTCACAAATCAAGTCAGCCTACAACAAAGGCCCCCACCTCCTAGTTTTGCCCCACCACCTGTTCAACAAAGTCCTGATTTCAATGTTGTTTTCCAACAGCTCTTAATAGGACAACAAAAGATGGTATCGACCTGGAGACACTAGGAGCTGAAATAAAGGCTATTAAAAAGAACAAGAGCATCTGCACTTCTGAACCACAAGTCACTCTTTCTGGTAAAACTGTTCAAACCTCAAAAGATTATTGCAATGCCATCTACTCCAATGATGACCATTCAGCTGCTGTGCAAGAGATTGAAGAACTCCTTTATGGTCAAGTTTGTAATGAGAATGCACACACTCATGTGGATGAGGACGCCATTATAGATGATTTCATGGGTTTCCTACATGAACTCAATGAGGACATTGAGAAAGAAAGTGTGGGGGCAGCCGGTTCAGTTTTTTCTGTTCAGAAAGGGAATGATTCAGAGTCTCTTGAAACAATGGAGCTGCCAACTGATCAAGCAATGCCAAAAGATAGTGCCTCCACCTCTGAAAAAACTCAGATGAAGCCCACCTCCCTCCCAAAACTAGGCAACCCAGGGAAGTTCACCATCTCTTGCACTCTTGGCAACTTTAAAGTGGAGAATACTTTGTGTGACTCAGGGTGAAGTGTTAGCATAATGTCTAAGGACATGATGGAGAAGCTAAAGGTCAAGTCTATAACGTCCTACCCTTCTTCTATCACCTTTGGAGATTCCTACTCCAAGAAACCATATGGGTTTCTGGAAAACTATCCACTACAGGTTGGTGAATGCATAATTCCCACTGATTTTGTCATCATGAAAATGAAGAAGACCAAAGAGCTCCCCCTATTGCTTGGAACTTCATTTCTAAATACCACTGGTGCAATGGTTGACTTTGATACTCAAAGAGTGGTGCTTTGAAAAGTGGATAAGGATGTCTTGTACCCTGTTACACCTCCTTTAGCTGAGTTCTGTGGATCAGTTGTCCAAGAGATAGAACCGCCTAAGGTACTTGAGATGAAATATGTGGGCAGTGCTGGAATTCTGGGTGGATCCCAATCTCTCTCAGCTGTGGAAATGGAAAAAGAACCTCACACCAACTCTGTTTACAAGGATGGGACTGAACAGCCATTGATCAGAGAAGAAGACATCTTGCTCTCATGGTCTCCTACACTTAGTGATCTAAGGATGATTAACACCACAAGTGATGGCTCAGCATAAGAAGACAAGAGTATTAAACCTGATCTTTCTTCTCAAGACTTTGATCTCACTCCTTGGGTTGATGATGATGGATCTCTTAAGTATAAGCTGGATTGCAATGGGAAACCAGGTCTGTTTGCTAAAGTGAGGGCATGTCTCACAAAGGCCATCTTTGATAAAGACCCAGATGGTGTTCAAGAGCTGGTGGACAAAGGTCTCAAGATGGGATCTCAAGGACAAGGGTCTAATGGTTCCCAAAGGCAGCAAACCAACTCAGCTTTCTTGCTCAGGACCATTGAAGTTCTGAAAAGCATCAGTGCTCAACCTCACCCCAGCTAAAAATAGGTTTTTCAAAGTCAAATTTAGTGACTTTAAACAAAGTGCTCTTGGGAGACACCCAAATCTTATCCTTGTATATAATCTTTTTAATCTTTTCTCTCCTTTCTTTTTATGTTTTGGGATCTTTTGATGGGTTTTGTGAGCTATTCTCAGGTCCCAGGTAACTTTTGGAGGCTATGGCTCAGGGAAAAAGTGGAATGAAGCATGTGAGAAGGCTGAGAAAAGGGTTTAAGGCATGGAAACTTGATAGACGCCTGTGTGCTACTTGGGTGTGCGGCTCAGTCAGGCCATATACCAACTTGCACAAGAACTCGCTGTTAACACCTACTTGGTCTTGCGAGTTATTCACCTAGCAGCAGAAGATTTGAGCAAGAAAAATGCTAAGTGTTGCTGTTCTGCGAGTTGGGTCTGCGAGTTGGATGCATGAGAGACCAAGCCGCACTAATGTTTGCTGTTTACACCGGCTTGGGTCTGCGAGACAGACCAAAAGGAGACCAGGCCGCACACCAGGAGAAAGAGTCCAAGGCGTTTAAGGATGGATCAGTGCGAGATGAGCATGCGGCTTGAACAAAGGAGGAACCAAGTCGCAGGAACACTCGCTGTTTACACCTACTTGGTCCTGCGAGTTGATTCAATAGGATGCCAGGCCGCACGGTGAGAAGAAGCAAACAGGTCGACCAAGGTTTAGAAAAGTGCGACCTGAGCGTGCGAGTTGGTCCAAGACAAGTCCATGCCGCACAAGGGAGTTCAGGCCAAGCCAAACCCATCTCCAGTGATGTCTGGCCTCATCTGGTGCAGATACTCACTTCCCTTTTGCATAAAAACCACACTAGGTATCACTCCAAACCTTTGTAAATATGCATCTAGCTTAGCTTATTTTTCTCTTTGCATTTTGTGATTTTGCTTTGCACTTCTCCTTCATGCTTTTATAACACAAGGGACTGTGTTATCTAAGTGTGGGGGAGGGGTTTTGTGTTTACTAATCATGTTTATTCTGCTCTTATTTTCCTTTCACTTTGAGTCTCATTTTGCATTCATCTAAGTGCATATAAAAACCAAAAAAATGCTCATGTAGTTACATTCACATTTTAGGTTGAGTCTAGTTTGCATTTTCATATAAGTTGCATCATATGCAAATGGGAGTAATGATAGATTTTTTCTTGAAGAGAGCATCATTTTAAGAGCTTGGTCCCTTAAGGCATTGCAAAACTGGTATGAAATCAAGTGTGAACCATGCTTTGAACTGGTGTCTCAATACTTCTGTGCTAGCTGAGTCAAGTCGTGAATAGCCTCAACCTTGCTTAAGTGAAAACCCTTGAATTTGACATCTAATTATCATGTTTATGCATATCATTGTGAATTCATGGGTACCACATACATATTTGAGCTTTCTTATCCCTTTTTATCACTCTTGCTAGCTCAAATAGCTAATCTCTCATCTTGAGACAGTTCCCTGCCTTTAGCCAAACTTTTCTTTGAAACCTAAACACCCTTCCTGTGTGCATGATTTGTGAGGCCTTGTTTCTAGTAGACTTGGTAAAAAGTGTTGGGTTTAGAGCGACAAAGATAGTGCTGCATGTAGATACTAGTCCAACATCAAGGGCTAGTCTAGGTTTAGGTGAAAGTGAGAGCATTGATTTTGAGTGTGTGAGCTGAAAAGAAAAAAAATCTGAGTGATGAAAGTTGATGTGAGCATGGAAAGCATGGAGAGCTTGGAGCATGGAACTAAACCGCAGCTTGAACCCGTGGAGCTTGGAGCTGAAGATGATGAAGCATTGATCGTCCCCAATGGTCCCATGACAAAGTCTAGAGCAAAAGAGTTCAATAAAGTCATCAACAACCATCTACTTACCATTCAGGCCAGCCTTAGAAGTGAAGCTTGTCCAGCCACATTGGTTGTGATTCAAGCCGTCTAAGCGATGACAATGGAGGTGTGTGGACTTGTGCTCTTTTTCCCTCCTCTTGATTTTGTCCCAATGGGTTTTCCAAGAGAGGTTTTTAACGAGGCTTGGCCACATACTTCTTACCTCAGCCCATTGTCATCAGTCGGCCCTCTTCTCTTCTTGTTTCAATTTGAATTTCCTTAGTGTTATTTCTATCTTCTTTCTATTCAAACTTGGTCTTTATGTGCATGAATTTTCGAGGCATGTCTCTTAAATTCTATGCTTGACCGAAATGACTCTTCTCCTTCTTCCCCCTTCTCTTTATATTCTGTACTTGACTCTTCATTCTATTTTCATCAAACTTCTTATTTCTAAAACTCTCTCTAGTTGTTTGATCCGAATAGTGTGTAATATCTATTCAACTTGATTCTTCTCTTGGTGTGTAATATCCTAGAAGAATTAAGAATCGAAAGTCTAAGGAACATCCGCAATCCTTAGAAGTTTCACTTCACCCCCATCGTTCAGATCATTCACCAAACCAAATCATCACTTCCGCGTCACCAATTCAACCACACGAAGAGCATCAAGGGGCAGGACTCATTCATCACGATCAGGAGTCTATCAAAAGTGGAAAGAACCGGATTGGTTAGGGGAATGAATGTTTAAATGAAAGATAGTGAGTGTGTGCTGAAATGTAAAGCTCATGTGTTGAAATGAAAAGAGTCTCATAAAAAGAAAAAAAAAAGAAAAAAAGATTCAAAAAGAGGCTGAATTAAAGCAGAGCTTGTGTGTTAAAGAAAAGAAACTCACTAAGTGGTTGTTAAAGAAAGCATTCCCCTAAGAGATGAAATGAAGAGAGTGATGAGAGCTGATTGAGTGTCAAGGATAAAATGCCATTTGGGGTGAGTATACTAGAGAAAGAATCTTGAGAGGTTTAAAGTTGAGTGTAAAAAGCATTTTGGGTGTGGGGTAGATGCAGTTCTATCTTTGTATGCATCCATTGCTTTTTACCCTTAGCATTTTACTAAAGTCTACTAATTTTTGAGTGATCCCCTTGCATGGAATACCAGTTACTTGATTGAGATCATTTTAATCTCAAAACCCAGTCCCAAGCCAAATGAATTCACTTTATTTGCATGAACATGATTGATAACACCGGATTATGACCATTTTTATGGATCATTTTAATATCTTTTACAGGTGTTTTTACTCCATTTTCAAAGGTTCAAAGGATTTCTATGTTTCCGGATTTTAAAAGACTTTTCAAGTAATTTGGGATAAAGAGGCACAAAATGGAACAAAAAGACTCTTTTGGATAAATGCAGACCGTCAGAACTCTCATGGAGAGACGAAGACCTTCTCACCGCCTGATCACCCTCAAAATTGGACAACTTATAGAAGAATCAACCAGCTTTCAAATGCACTTGGTTTGGAGACATTCCAACGGTTGGATCTCAAGATATTCCATTAGCCCCGGAGCCACTCGAAGTCGGTCAGCAACTCACGCGACCGCGGCCAACAAGCTATTTGCCGCGGTCAGAAGCTTCCCGACCGAGGCCAACAAGCCAATTGCCGCGGTCACAACACTCCCGACCGCGGCAATCAATCTCCGAGTTAAAGCCCACTTATCTGAAGCCCAAAGTCATTCTCAGCCTCAATTCCGGAACCCTAGAGACCATGGAGTATTGGAGACTATAAATACATGTCATTCAGGTCGTTTTCAGCAACAACCCTTCATACTTTACAAAAACCCTTTTTCTTTAGCCGTTTTTATGAGATTTTTGTAGAAGATTGTTCAAGTCCGAGTTCTTCAATATAGAAGCTTTCTTTATCTCTTTTCTTTACTGTTTTTCATTACTTTTAGTAAAACCAATGATGATGTCGAACTCAGCCATGTCTGAGTAGATCCCGAGTTGGGCTTAGGGTTCCCGAAAGGGGCTCTCATAATCGATTAAGACATCTAGGTTTATAGATCTGGGATTTCGACCTGTTCTCTGTTTATTCTTGTTCTTCTTGCATGTATGCTTGATTGATCACCTAGTATCTGATCTAGATAGTTAGTGTTGCGAAAGTTCTCATTAAGTATCAGCCCTAGAATGAAACAGGCGATTTTTCCGTAGGAGTGGAAACCTACCTGCGGCGAGATCGTGAGTATTGACGAGTCTTGTGCAGCTCTTGCGTTCTCTCCCTTCCAGGACCAGAGTGGAAACCTACTGGTCAGGGTTGCGAGAAACAGTTGGTTATGATCACGACAGTGACGTAGTCATACCGCCGTACTCTAGCTCTAGAACCCATATATTGTTATCCGTCAATCGCAATCTATCTACCTTAGTGTTAAAACCGATTATGATCCCTTAGAGTTCCCAAAAGCTCAGCGTTTTTAGCCATAGTTTACAATTCCATCGATTTTTACTTGCTTTCTTAGACCTGCATTTCAATTTCCTTAGTTCATTATTTACCTGCTTTATTTACCTTTCATGCGATATTTTACTTGCCTTATTAGTCTTTCATTCGATATTTGCTTATTCTAATTGCATTTCATTCGATTTTCTTACCTGCTTTTTAGGATAGATTTATTTGCTTTCTTTTGTTTTAGTTTAATTCGCAAGAAAAACAACCAACCTTTAAAACCAATTTAGTCTAGACATAAAGTTAAAAACCGTAGAAGAATACCAGGCACACAAATCCCTGTGGATTCGATCCCTAAATACTGCAACTTATTAGCTGTGCACTTGCGGCTTTCATTTGTTTTGTTAAGGGTAAAACTTGTTCCCTCACGCAGTTGACACAACCATCACTGATCCACTTGAAACTTTAAATGAATGTCAAAAGATTGAGGTTAGGAATGCTTGTGAAGGTTTGTGCTTGAGTTTGGTTCATTTGGTAACAAGTATGGCTAATTTTTATGAGTAAACCAGTTTGCATTGCAGTCTAGAATTGGTAACTTGAACAATGAGCTTGGAATTCTTTTAATGATGATCTCTCTTTAAAGAAATATGAACTCCCATGCATTCAACCTCTCTCGCTCATTTGTTCTTGTTTGCTTGAGGACAAGCAAAGGACAAGTGTGGGGGAGTTGATATACTCATATTTTGTCATGTTTAGGATTGCATTTTTGTCCAAATATTGAGTCTCATGCATACATTTAGGTAGTTTTACATATATTTGTCTTTGCTTTTGTCTTTAGTTAGGAATTCCATTAGGTCCTAGAGTGTCCTGCATTTTTGGAGTGTTCTCAGGTCATTTGGAGACTTTTGGGAGCAACTTGGAGCTGGGATCATGGAGGAACCCTCACCTGTGTACAGCAACTCGGACAGATGGTTTGGTGCAGACAAAACCCTCTCTTTGATCGCGTGGGACGAAGGACTTGCAATGAGATTCAACCTCCGGTGCCTTCATCAAGAATAAAGAACAATGAGTCTAGTTTCCGTAAAAATTGGAATCAGACGATTTAGAGCCGTGAACTGGGAGATATCGCCATCGGAAGGAACACATGTCTCCCGGCCCGATCAGGTCTTATGCGATGCGCCTCAAAGAACCGGTGGAACGGAGCCCTTTCAGACGTCACCCGAACACAAACCCTTCACCAAAGTTCGAGATGTTTAAGTTTTCTTTCCAATGCAGTTGACATCATGCCATTTGGAGCCATATCCTGGAAGTTACTCTCCCCTCAATGCAAAGTGGTGTGAGAAGGCTTAGGTTGTGCGATACGGTACTGCGACTTGATTAACTCGCACCCATGAAAGTTCAACGCTCTTGAAACAAGTTGAGACTTTAGAGATGAGTGTAAGGAGACTCTGAGCAAGGTAGAGACTTCCAGAATCAAATTTGAGTAAGTCCACAATGCTGTGCGAGATAGACCTGCGAGTTGGACATGAAGTGGAACCATGTAGCACATGTGTTCGCAAATTACACCGACTTGGGCATGCGACTTGGACAAGGAAGTGACCATCTCGCACACATATTATCTCCATGATGCGTCCTGGTTGTGCGAGTTGAAGAGAAGGAAACCTGAGCAGCACAAAGATTCACTGTTTACACCTAGATAGGCATGCAGCTGAGGCTGAGGGATTTATGGTGCACAAGGCTGCTTCTATAGCTGTGCGACTTGGGCCTGCGACTTGGGAAGCACCTGACCATGTCACACACCAGCCACCAGACCCAACTGAGCCGGGTCAGTACCCAGTTTTTCCTGGGCTGACCCGGTCCATTAGCACTTAGTATATATAGCTTTTTGGAGAAAACCCTAAAAATCGTATCTTCTACTTAGTTTTCTCTCTAGTTTTCTTTCCTTTTTAGTGTAAAACGTTTTTGATTAAGAGATATCTGAAGGGATTTGATCATTCCAAGTCTGTTTCTTATCATCTCATCATCTCATTTCTGCTTCTAATCATGATTAACATCGTCTCTTGCAAAAGATTAGATGTGTTCTTCATGATTAGTGAGTAGTCATCTTTTAAGCTTCTAGGTATGTAGATTAGGGTGCTTAGATGTTTGATTTATGATGTTTAGAAACTAGATTCTCATTTCATTTCCTTAGTTAGCTGTTCCTATACTCTGGTCTAGAGCTTAGGCAAATCTCCACCCACAAGGTGTTTGATGAAATGCCTGAATGAAAGTTAACTAAGGGTTTATGCATTAATGCCATGGGAATATTTGTTAATTGCATAAATGACATATTAGAACTGTTTCTTAATGCTCATTAGTTCATATTTCACAAATGGGAATTTGGTTTGAAAGTGGATTAGTGTAGAGATTAATGCCTTCATGAGAGGATTAGTCTAGATTAGAGTTCTAAGTTGAAATGTTTGAGATCATGTGATTGCTTGCTATGTCTTTCTGTGTAAGATTCAGTCTTCTTGGTTGAGAGATTGTTTGGTCACTTATTAGGCTTAATGCATTATGCTTGTTGATTGCTTGATTATATTTAATGGTTGTTAGACTTGATTACGTGATTAGCAAAGGGATTATTGTCATGGGAATGAATTAATCTGCTTTTGAAGTCTAGACTAAAGAGTAACTTGCATTGCATTATTGTTCTTAGCATCATGAATTGATATCTACAGCACCCTAATCAATGATCACATCTAGAGGTTTATCTTTTATCATTTGCTTTATCACCACATACTTGTTTAGCTTTCTTGCTTTGTTTAGTTTATTCATCATTGCTTGTTTGTTCCTTGTTTATATTTTCACTTGTTACTTGTCACCAAATCTTTCTTGTTTCACTTGACTTAAGAACTTGTCACATAAACTAGTGTCTAGCAAACACACATTTGGATTGACACCCCTTATACTACTTTGACAAGGGGATTGATAACCCATCTAAGACCTGAAAAATCTTATTCTTCAAGGAGCTAGCTGACGAGCTCCTAGAGAAGTTAAACGCAGAAGACCCATTACAAGTGGTCTTAAACACGGGAATAAAGCGAGCACGGGTACTTAAACGAGGAAAGCAAGGTATACAAGCGTCTCTGGACCAGCCGAGGGAACTTGGAGCTGAGACGAGGTTTTTGGAGCTCAGGAAGAGTGGCCTCGGCATTTTAGACATCGAGGAGTCCAAGACTGTTTGGGAGACACCTCGGGATATCATGGCCGCAACATCTTATGCCGAGGTCAGTGGTAAACCGCGCGAGAAAGAAAAGGCCGTGGAAGCTGTTCCAAGGCGATGCAGCTTCGAAGCTGATTGGAATGAGGCTGATGCACCCCCTGTTGAGCTCAAGCCTCTACCAACAGGGCTAAGGTACGCTTTCTTAGGCTCAAACTCCTCATATCCCGTGATTATCAATGATAATTTATTAGAGCATGAAGAGAGTGCATTGCTTAGCGAGCTTAGAAAGTTCAGGAGAGCAATAGGGTATTCTTTGGCAGATATTAGAGGGATCTCTCCTGACATATGCACCCACAGGATACACCTAGAAGACCAGGCTATGTCTTGTATTGAGCATCAACGAAGTCTTAACCCGAACCTCAAGGAGGTGGTTAAGAAGGAGATACTCAAACTCCTTGAGGCAGGGATAATATACCCAATCTCTGACTCGAGGTGGGTATCTCCTGTTCACGTTGTGCCCAAGAAAGGTGGGATCACTGTGGTTAAAAACGACAAGGATGAGCTTATAGCCCAAAGAACTATAACCGGTCATCGTATGTGCATAAACTATAGAAAATTGAATTCTGCTTCTAGGAAAGATCATTTCCCTTTGCCATTCATTGATCAAATGCTTGAAAGGCTAGCTAATCATCCTTATTTTTGTTTTCTTGATGGGTACTCGTGTTTCTTTCAAATCCCCATAGATCCCCGAGATCAAGAGAAAACAACATTTACATGCCCTTATGGTACTTATGCATATAGAAGAATGCCTTTTGGTCTTTGTAATGCACCTGCGACTTTTCAAAGGTGTATGATGCATATTTTCTCTTACCTCATTGAAGAGGAAGTGGAGGTGTTCATGGACGATTTTTCTGTCTACGTAGCCTCTTTCTCTGATTGTCTTTGTAACTTGTCTCGGGTTTTAAAGCAATAAGAGGAGCACAGGCTCGTCTTGAACTGGGAGAAATGCCATTTCATGGTTCAAGAAGGGATTGTCTTGGGTCACAAGGTATCAGAGAAAGGCTTAGAGGTGGACAAAGCCAAGATCAAGGTTATGGTGAATCTGCAAGCTCCGAACTCGGTGAAAGGAATAAGAAGCTTCCTTGGTCACGCAGGGTTCTACAGAAGATTCATCAAAGATTTCTCTAAAATAGCTCGACCCTTGACGAGGCTATTGTGCAAAGAGGTTGAGTTTATCTTTGATGATGAGTCTGAGGAAGCTTTCAAGAAGATCAAAGAGGCATTGATCAGTGCACCGATTGTCCAGGCCCCTGATTGGTCATTACCCTTTGAAGTGATGACGGATGCATCGGATTATGCTGTGGGAGCTGTCTTGGGGCAAAAGAAAGATAAGAAGCTCCGTGTGATCTATTACGCAAGCCGCACTTTGGACTCAGCTCAAGAGAAATATGCTACCACCGAGAAAGAAATGCTGGCCATTGTGTTTGCGTTTGATAAATTCAGGGCATAGTCTATACTGATCACGCGGCTTTAAGGTACCTCATGACTAAGAAAGATGCTAAGCCGAGGCTTCTCAGATGGGTTTTGTTGCTCCAAGAGTTCGATATGGAGGTTCTTGATAAGAAGGGTATTGAGAATGGAGCTGCCGACCATCTCTCAAGGCTGAGGATTGAAGAACAAGTGCCCATACACGATGCTTTGCCCAAGGAACATCTTATGCTAGTCAAGTCTTATCTAGAAATAGAGGAGGCCAACACAATCATGGAAAGAAGCCTCCCATGGTTTGCGGATCTTGTGAACTACTTGTCATGCGGATTAGAGCCACCAGAGCTAGATTCCTATCAGAGGAAGAAGTTCTTTAGAGATGTGATGAGGTATCATTGGGACGAGCCGTATCTATACGTGCTTAACAAGGACCATCTCTATAGACGGTGCTTGGGCGAGGAAGAGATTTACCCGGTGCTACAAGAATGCCACGGTTCGGCGTACGGTGGTCACTTGGGGGCTTTCAAGACGGTAGCCAAGGTTTTACAGAGTGGTTTTTGGTGGCCGACCATGTTTAAAGGCGCTCAGAGTGTTGTTTCACGGTGTGAAGCTTGTCAAAGGCACGGTAACATATCCAAGAGGAATGAAATGCCTCAAAACCCGATTCTTGAAGTCGAGGTCTTCGACTGTTGGGGCATTGATTTCATGGGTCCCTTTGTAAGCTCATTTGGAAATCAGTATATACTTGTTTCTGTGGACTATGTGAGCAAGTGGGTAGAAGCGGTTGCATCTCCAACCAATGATTTGAAAGTTGTGGTAAAGCTCTTTAAGAGCACCATTTTTCCGAGATTTGGAGTTCCGAGGGTAGTTATCAGTGATGGGGGTAGCCATTTCATCAATAAGACTCTTGAGAGCCTTTTGAAAAAGCATGGGGTAAAGCACAAAGTGGCCAGTCCCTATCATCCTCAAACAAGCCGTCAAGTGGAGGTCTCAAACCGCCAGATCAAGGCTATTTTGGAAAGAACCGTGAGCTCATCTAGGAAAGATTGGAGCAAAAAGCTCGATGATGCTTTGTGGGCTTACAGGACCGCGTACAAAACCCCCATTGGAACCTCACCATTTAACTTGCTCTATGGGAAAAGTTGCCATTTACCGGTTCAGTTGGAATACAAAGCCTTGTGGGCAGTGCAACTTTTGAACTTTGATATCAAGACGGCTCAGGAAAAGAGGGTTCTACAGCTTCATGAGCTTGAGGAAATCCGTTTAGAGGCTTTTGGGAGCTCAAAATCTACAAAGAAAGAACCAAGGCGCTCCATGACAAAAAGATACACAACAGAGAGTTCAAAGAAGGGGACCAAGTTCTGTTGTTCAACTCGAGACTTAAGTTATTCCCTGGAAATCTAAGGTCTAGGTGGTCTGGCCCGTTTACAGTTCTCGAAGTGAGGCCATACGGAGCCGTTGTTTTAAAAGGAAAAGATGGACAATGATTTGTTGTGAACGGTCAGAGGGTAAAACATTACTTGGCATCAGAAACAAGAGAGGGAGCTACCTCAGTTCCTCTTCTTGAACCCGAAACTGCCTGAAAAGGTAAGTAAAGTCAAACTTAGAGATGTTATAAAGTGCTCTTGGGAGACACCCCAAGCTTATCCTTGTAAATATTTCATTTTGATATTCCTTTTTCTTTTTATTTGAAGCTTTTTAAAAGGTTTGTTAAGTGTTTCAGGTTTTAGACAGCGAGTCTTGAAAGAAAAGAAAGGCAAGAAAGCTTGTAAATACACGGCCTGATGTTTTAGGACAGGAGCTTTTAAAGCCTCGGTATCGACCCTCGGCATAATTATGCCATGGTCACCTTTACCGAGTAAAAGCCTGAGAACCTCGGCTAAGCTCCTCGCCTTATTTACGTCATGGCCGTGTAGTGAAAGTGAGATCGTGAAAGACTAAGTGTGGGGGAAGTCCACGGTGTAAACACCTCGGTATAATTACACCGAAGGTCAATGTTCACGAGAAACGATTAAAAACCTCGTCCTGAGGCCGTAACCTGTTTACACCAAGGTCAAGTCACCAAAACCCCCAAGCACCCAGTGTTCTAGGTTTAAACAAGTACCCTTGGCATGATGCCCTCGGGGTGGAGCATGTCGAGGTGTCTGGTAACGAGAAAGAACAAAAACAAGAACACTTGGGACACTTAAGTCAAAGAAGAAGATTTGCGCGGTCAATGGAAAAGACGTGAGGGCCACAAAAATTTATGTGTTAGCATGAGCTCAATACCCTCGGTCTGGGGCCCTCGGGTGGAACATGCCGAGGCCGCTCATGTTAATGCAAGAAAATTGAGTCCTGACCGTACGGCTGATAACACCGTATTTTGACCACTTTTATGGATCGTTTTGAAATACTTTTTCTTTGTTTTTAATTGTTTTAAGTACTTTTATTACGTTTTTCTAGTATTTGTAGTTCCAAGACTCTTTTCAGGTAACTTAGGGAAAAGCTTAACAAAATGGATAGAAAACCAGATTTCAGCTCAGAGTCAAACTGTCAGAAGTTCACCCCGATTGAAGGCCTTCTCACCGTCTGATCCAGCTCAAATTTGGAGATCTTAAAGATGGAAGTATCAGCTTTCCAGCACACTTTACAGCTTGGCAATCCAACAGTTCAATCAAAAGATACGCGATTGAAGGCCTTCTCACCGTCTGATCCAGCTCAAATTTGGAGATCTTAAAGATGGAAGTATCAGCTTTCCAGCACACTTTACAGCTTGGCAATCCAACAGTTCAATCAAAAGATACGCGAAGAGCAAGATGTCCCGTAAACCAGCCGGCAAGAGTTTCCACCCACGGCCAACAGGCAATTCTCCGCGGTCACAACCACCGCGACCGCGGCCAGCCACCGACTCCCCGCGGTCACAACCATCCCGACCGCGGCCAGCTAACTCCAACTTTGAAGGCCCATTTCTGAAGCCCGTATCATTTTCCCAGCCTCAATTCCTGAATCCTAGACACCAGAGAGAATTGGAGACTATAAATACATGTCATTTAGGTCGTTTTTAAAGAGAGAAGAAGAGAGACGAAATATTTTTCAGAAATTTTACTTTAAGCTTTGTTTTTAGGTTTTAGGGAGAGAGGGATCTATCTCTTGAACCCTTGTTCTTTCTTTTCAATTTCGATTTCTATTCTACCTTTTAATACTATGTTTTTGATTTCGTTTATCATGTCTGAGTAGTTTTATTGTTGGGTCTAAGGGATTTTCGATGGGGATATATATGTTTAGTGAGGATTCCATGAGCTTTTGAGCCGAATCTTAGAACTTTTTCTTCTGAATTAATTTTTACTGCATGAGAGTTGCGTCATGAACTACAATCTGATCCAGATGCTTGGTGACACGAAAGTGTTCATCCGGTGTCAGATCTAGTTTGGGAGAGCAAAACAAACATAGGAGTGGAAACCTACCTATGAGCGATTTGTGAATGCTGACGAGTCTTAAAGATAATGCATCTCTTCTTTTCCAGGGCCAGAGTGGAAACCTACTGGTCAGGGTTGAGAGAGATAGTTGTCTATGATCACGACAGTGGCGTATTCATACGTCTGTGACTCCAGTTCGAAAAGTTTAAGCTAAGATCTTACCAAATTTACTCTCTAGCAATGTTTTGAATTGTTCATACCCCTAAGAAAACTTCGCTGAACCCCATCGTCTCTTTTCTTATAGATTTACACCGATTTTCATTCAAGCTTTAATCTAGTTTCTTTACTCTTTCAATCGATTTTCACTTAGCAATTAGGTCTAGCCATTTTTCTCGTTTTTAGTTATTTTCGTTAAGTTTAGTTATTAGGTCATTTTAATTCCCGTAGTTTCTCTTTAAAATTCATTTTTACGTTTTAAACACACCACCAAAACCCTCCCAAAACTAGCCTGGTTCTAGACTTCCTTACTTTATATTTTTTTTGAAGGCTTTCGCAGGAAAGATCCTCCTTCCCTGTGGATTCGATCCCTAAGTACTACAATCGATCAGCTGTGCACTTGCGGCTATTGATTTCATTTAGGGTAAAACTTGACAACCCTCGACACACCAACATCAACGGCCCTTGTCTTATCCATACCGCGGTTTCTTGAAGGCTTTGCGCGGCATTTTGATTTCAAACGCTCGGTCAAGGCGATTTCGGCGCGGTCAACTGCTGGAGTTTGAAAGGAAGGGGGGACCAGTCCCACAACAGTCCAAAAACCAGCCGGAAAACGCGCTCCAGCCCATACCTGCCTCCATACCGAGCCAAAACGCAGAGTTTGCCTTCTTCACCCTTTTCTCTGCATCTCACGCTCATAACTCTCTCATTTCTCATTAGTTTTGCACGATTCCAAGTGTTCTGAACTCGTTAAGGTGTTGTCTATTCTGCATAAGCGTCTCACTAAGCTTGAAACTGGTGTTCCCAAAGGTATTTGCATTTTAAAGAACTCATCTTTTTCCATTGTTGTTTGCGAGCTTTATTGTTTGTAAAATATGGAATCAATTCCTTTAGACCGTTAAAACCTTTGGAAACAATTTTAGAAATTCCATCAGGATAGACAACAGATGAAAAACCGTGAAAGCTGTGGCCCTGGCACGAAATGGAGGAACGAGCAAGAAAGCCTCCACAAGCACCAAAGGAGCCGAAGGCGAGCCAGCTGCAAAGCGTGCAAGAAACAGCGAGCTCGCGCTTGCACCTGTGCCTGAGCCAAGGAGGAAAGGGAAGCAAGTGGCTTCGGAGTCTGATGAAGGGGAAGCTGGATCCGTAGTCCTAAAAGGTGATACGTGTGACCATAAGGCCGAATGTGATGAAGGGACAAAGCAAGAACCAAAGGCCGAGCCTGAAGGAGAGCACTTCCCAACCACTGCAGAGTATTTGGACCATTTTAACACAGTTAGAGTGGCTCAAGGTCGGTTCCCTGACATGAAGTTGTTAAAGAAGCTTGCGATACTCGACGATGTTATCCTCATCTTTCAAAACATGGGCTTGGCATCGTTCTTTGAGCTGAGTGATGTTGCTTATGAAGGGATTACACAACAATTCCGGGCCACTCTAGAGGTATTTATATACCCCAAAAGAGATCCCAAGCGCTTACATGGGAAAGGATTCGGTCACATAGAGTTTGAAATGGACGGGGTAAGCTACAAGGTCAGTTTCAAGGAGCTAGATGAGATATTTGGCTTTGTGAGGAATGAGAGCTCCTTGGAGAAATTTGTGTACACGAAGGAAGAGTTAGCTGCTCCATGGGAAACCATTTGGGAGGCAAGAGCAAGACAAGTTGCATTAGAAACCCTGCGATCAGATACGCTAACCGAGTCTTGGCCTGCATGTTCTTCTCGACCTACAACCCTGGAGTTATTCATTGGACCGAGCTTGAGATGCTAGGCCTTGGCTTGAAGCCACACATCACTCAGATGAAGAATAAGAAGGAATTACAAAGACCGTTACATGTACCTTCTCTAGGTGCATTCTTTGCAATTCAAATGCTCACTTACCGTCATAATGTGTGGTGTGATTGGAAGAAGAAGGGCACAAGGAAGCTTCAGAACGGTTGGGTTGTGACAAAGATCTTGAGAGCCAAAGGGTTTGTATTCCCTGATTCCACATCGAAACCAGGCCTCATTGATGAGCAATATCTAAGCAAAAGCGGTTTCTTCGGAGGCAAGGCAGGGAACAAATGGGTTTACAACTTCACGTTGATGCATAGGGATGGCACACAAGTTCTTCTGCCTAATAGATCCCTCACCATGTTACATGAGCCACGCAATGTTTCCTTCTATGTGCACAAAGATCAGTTGTACAATCCTCTTTTCGATCCACCATTGCGCAAGTGCACTAAAGAAGAACAGGCTCCATCCAACAACCCTCAGAATGAACAAGGAACCGCCGGGTGTGAGAACGAGGAACAAAGGTTCTCTGAACGAAGAATAGGAGCTGGCCGATACCATTTTGATCCCTACGTGTGGGGAGAACCTGAATACCACACAAAGAAGCTGTACTCGAGAGTCAACACTCTCCAAAAGTGGTGTAAGTGCCAAGACAAGACTATTCACGCGTTGGTGGATTGGGTGAGGCAGCTAAAGAAGAAGGTCAAGCAGCTCACCGCACCTTCTTCACCTGATAAGAACTCGGTGACCTCGACAGCAACCGGTTACACAAGAAGAGGTTGGAGAGAGCTCGAACACGAGGAATCCTGAGTTTCCACTAGGCAAAGAGGACTTGATCGATCTGGCCACTGCATTCCTACCTGAGCCCTCGGAGAGCAGCCCACCACGACAGTCCACACCGTCCTATTCAACATCAACTCCCTCGTACTACTTGGGATCAGACCTCAGCGACTGAGGTATCGACTTCAACCCTTTGTAAATATGCATCTGTTTATATCATCTTGCATTCGTCTAGTTCTCTTTTTACTTCTCTCACACGCTTTTATAACACAAGGGACTGTGTTATTTAAGTGTGGGGGAGGAGCCTTGTGTTTTCTGATCTAGTTTTCTTTGTTCTTATTTTCCTTTTTGCATTTTGAGTCTCATGTAGTTTAGTGCATATGAAAAATCAGAAAAGTTTCACAAAACAATGTTCATTCTAGATTGCATTTCATAATTTAGGATCACATTTTAGAATCCAAAATCATCTCTTCATCTCCATTCATCGATCCGAATCCACCACCATCTGCTGTGCTTCGAATCCGTTCTCTTCCATCCACCATCGCGATTCATCCACTCGATCATCAAGCCACCATTATGAGTCCATCGCATCTTCAGTAGCCTTTTCTTTGGAGTGATCACCTAGGATCGTATCACGTGGTATCAGAGCCAACTCTGAACCAAAGGCTGAGAAATCTCTAACACTAAATCGCGATATTTGATCTGAATTATTGTTCTGAATTCGTTGCTTTGATTATTAGGGTTTAGCGAGTTCTGTTGACTGTGTGCATCGATCTGTTTCTTTTAATTGCTGTATCTTTGTTTCGGATCGAGTCGTGTCTGTTAGGGTTCCTGCTGTTAGATCGTCTTTCGTGTCTAGGGTTTCAGCTGTTTTCGTTTTCGTTTAGACTTGATAAGAGTCTTCGTGTCTTCGCTCGTTAGGATTGTCAAGAGTCTTCGTGATTCTCGTTTCGTTAGGTTTGTTAGGGGTCTGCGTGATTTCGTGTCGATCGTTTGATAGGAGTCTGCGTGATTTCGTGTCGTTAGTTTGCTAGGGTTTATTCGAGTTTTGTTAATTCACGTATAGTTTCTATAAATTTTCGTTGTTACGTGAATTTCGTGAATTATTTGTTTTTTTTCGTTAGGATTTGTTAAGAGTTTGTGTATTTTTCGTTTTTTTTTAAGTTAGCAAAAAAAAAAAAAAAATTAGTTAAAATTCTTTAGTTTCGTTAAGTTTGTTTTTAGATTTCGTGGAGATCGTTTAATTTTTTTTTAATGATGAGTTTAGTTTTGCTGTTCTTGTGATTCCTTCTAGAACAAGTTACTGCGAGTTTTTTTAAAAAAATTTTCAGGTACCATGGAGCTTTTGGCTGAGGCGATGGAAGCTCTGAACCGAGCAATGTCTCAACAAATTAAAGAAGCGAATCAAGCCATAGCAACTCAGCTCACACAACAAATCGAACAACTCAATGACAAGTTCGAGACGAAGATGAATGATCTGCTCAAAGACCTCTGTGCAAGTGGAGAAGAGTCGTCTCAAAATCCAACTCCTTCGGAAGCAATGCGCTTAGCAAAGGGTAAAGGGCACATAGGATCTTCCCGGAAACTTCCACGCCACCCAACACCTTCCGAAGCCATGACTAAAGCTAAGTCCAGTCGAAGCCAGATTGGCGGCAGAGAGACTACGTTTAATCTGAGAAGGAACCCTACTGGTGCCGAACGAGATGGCCCCAGAGTAGATCGTCAGCACCGCAGAGAGGAATATATTGCTGGGCATCGAGTTACCCTGGAATCAAACCCAGAATACTATGAGGAGGACGAAACTTCTGATCATAGCCGAGAAACTGTGAGACGAGATCGAGGCCGAGGACATGGTCGAGATTATGATCCTCTACGTCAGCAGCTGCGTCACATCAAAATCCAGTATCCTCCTTTCCATGGAACTAATGATCCCGAAGCTTATCTAGATTGGGAAAGGAAGATGTAGTCTAATTTTCTGGTCCAAGGAACTTACGAGCTCAACAAGGTGAAGATTGCAGTTTCGGAATTTCATGGGTATGCGCTTCTATGGTGGGAGCAGTTGGGAGTCACCAGAAATCGCCTGAGGGAACTTCCGATTACTACTAGGGATCAGCTTGTTATACAGATGAGGAAGCGGTTCATTCCGGCCCATCATCAGCGCAAAATACTCAACAAGCTTAGGCGCCTCGTCCAAGGTACGAAGTCTGTTCGAGATTATTATCAGGAATTGGAAACTTTGCTCATTCGTGCAGATTTACGAGAAGGCGAAGAGATGGTAATGTCGAGATTTCTTGGAGGACTTAACTGAGAAATTCAAGACAAGGTGGAACTTCAGGATTTCGCAGATATACAAGAGATGGTGCATAAGGCTGAATTGGTGGAATCTCAAGTCAAGAGGCGAATCATCAAGTCCACGTTCACGCCTAGTGTACCTAAGCCTAAGGAGATCAGCAAGCCTGGTTACTCTAGAGACATCAAACCACCATCTACTGGACTTAAAGAAGAATCTAAAGCTGAGTTCAAACCTAGGAGTGGTACCTCTATCAGCAATGTGAGGTGTTTCAAATGTCAAGGAATGGGACATTACTCTCGAGATTGTCCAAACAAGAAGGTTTTCTTGTTACAAGAGGGAGGAGAGATAATTCCTCAAGAGGATTCAGAGGCCGAATATGAAATAGAGGAAGAGGAAGAAGCTGCTGCCGTGGGTGAGATGCTGGTGGCCAGAAGGACTTTGAGTGTTCAGAGTCAACCTGAAGAGACTTGTCAGTGAGAGAACCTGTTTCATACGAGATGTTTCATTAAAGAAAAAGTTTGTAGCCTGATCATAGATGGAGGAAGTTGTACTAATGCTGCAAGTGAAGAGATGGTTAAGAAGCTCCAGCTCAAGACTATTCCTCATCCAAGACCGTATAAGCTTCAGTGGTTGAATGACAGTGGAGCCTTGACCGTATCTCAGCAAGTTATGGTTTCTCTATCTATTGGGAAGTATGAAGATGAGATTCTATGTGACATCATTCCCATGGGTTCGAGTCATGTGTTGCTAGGCAGGCCGTGGCAATCAGATCGTAGGGTGATACACGACGGTTATACCAACAAGCACTCATTCGAGTTCAAAGGTCGCAAAATTACCCTCCTACCTCTCACGCCTACCGAGATTTACCAAGATCAGATTCAGATGAAGCTCAAGGAGAAGGAGAAAGTCGCCAATAGCCTCTACATAAACCACAGTGAATTTTCTAAACTTTTTGATCCTGAAATGACTACTTTTATGTTTGTGTACAAGGAATCCCTTGTTAGTACTAACCCTTCACAGGAGCTTCCTAGTGCTATGTTTGAGATTTTGCAGGAATACAAGGACTTTTTCCAGTAGAAATTCCACCAGGGCTACCTCCAATTCGCGGGATAGAGCATCAGATTGACTTGGTACCAGGATCAGCCTTACCTAACAGGCCAGCATACCGAACCAATCCTGTAGAGACTAAGGAGCTGCAGAAGCAAGTGGAAGAGCTGATGAGCAAGGGACATATCCGAGAAAGCTTGAGTCCATGTGCGGTTCCAGTTCTGTTGGTGCCAAAGAAAGATGGTTTCTGGAAGATGTGTGTAGACTGCCGAGCTATCAACAACATCACTGTGAAGTATCGGCATCCGATTCCAAAACTAGATGATATGCTGGATGAGCTCTGTGGATCGACAATCTTCTCTAAGATAGACTTGAAGAGTGGGTATCATGCCCTGAGACCATTCATTGGCGTGTTCGTAGTGGTTTATTTCGACGATATTCTCATCTACAGTAAAGGTTTGGAAGAACATCTAGATCACATCAGATCGGTTCTTGATGTTCTTCGCTCTCAATCTCTCTTTGCTAATTTATCTAAATGTTCATTCTTCACTAATGAAATTGTTTTCTTAGGCTTTGTAGTAAGTGCAGGAGGAGTTAAAGTAGATGAAGAGAAAATAAAAGCTATCATGGAGTGGCCAACCCCCAAGAATATTGGAGAAGTCCGAAGTTTCCATGGCTTAGCAGGATTCTAGAGGCGTTTTGTTCGTGATTTCAGCACCATAGCCGCGCCCTTAACAGAAGTAATCAAGAACGACGTGGGGTTCAAGTGGGGAGAGGCGCAAGAACAGGCTTTTACAGCCCTTAAAGAGAAGCTTATCAATTCGCCCTTACTAGTACTTCCTGATTTTACTAAGACTTTTGAGATTGAATGCGATGCTTCTTGTGTAGGTATTGGAGCAGTTCTTATGCAGGATAAGAAGCCCGTCGCTTACTTCAGCGAAAAGTTAGGAGGATCAACGCTGAATTATCCCACGTATGACAAGGAGTTATACGCATTGGTTCGAGCTCTCCAGACGTGGCAACAGTACCTATGGCCTAAGGAATTCGTCATTCATACCGATCACGAGTCTCTAAAGCACCTCAAGGGTCAGCAGAAGCTTAACAAAAGACATGGGCAATGGATGGAGTTCATTGAGACATTCCCCTACATTGTTAAGTACAAAAAAGGTAAAGATAATGTGGTCGCAGACGCATTATCACGGAGGTATACTCTTATTTCGACTTTAACATCAAAGTTGATTGGATTTGAGCACATTATAGATCTCTATGAATCTGATACTGACTTTTCTGAGAGCTATGCCAAGTGTCATAAGTTTGCCTGTGAGAAATTTTATAGACAGGATGGATACTTGTTCTTCAGTAACCGATTGTGCATACCACGAGGATCCATCCGAGAGCTACTGGTACGAGAAGCTCATGGAGGTGGATTAGCTGGACATTTCGGTGATACAAAGACACTTCTTGGACTACAAGAGCACTTCTATTGGCCAAACATGAAGAAAGACGTTGAGAAAATCTGTTCCAGATGTGTCGTATGTAAGATGGCTAAGAGTAAAGTTCAACCTCACGGTTTGTATACTCCTTTGCCTATTCCTTCTCAACCTTGGACTAATATCGCTATGGATTTTGTACTTGGCTTACCTCGAACCAGAAATGGTGAAGATTCTATTTTTGTAGTTGTTGACAGGTTTAGCAAGATGGCTCACTTCATCGCTAGCCACAAGACCGATGATGCTGTGAATGTAGCTAACTTGTTTTTCAGGGAAGTAGTAAGACTGCATGGAATGCCACAGGTTATCGTTTCAGATCGAGACACGAAGTTCTTAGGACATTTTTGGCGAACGCTTTGGGCTAAGCTGGGAACAAAGCTCTCATTCTCGACTACGTGTCATCCTCAGACCGATGGACAGACCGAGGTGGTGAATAGAACGTTGTCCACACTTCTAAGGACTTTGGTGAAAAGTAACCTCAAGACATGGGAAGAGTGCCTGCCTCATGTCGAGTTTGCTTACAATCACGCTAAGCATTCCGCTACTCTCTTTTCTCCTTTTGAAATTGTATATGGGTTTAATCCACAATCACCTCTAGACTTGATCCCTTTGCCTTTGAGTGGAAAATGCAGTTTGAATGGCAAGGAGAAAGCTGAACAGGTCCGAAGAATACATGCTAAGGCTAAGGAGAACATCGAGAAGAAGACAAAGCAGTATGAGAAGCATGCCAACAAAGGACGAAAGGAGCTGATTTTCGAAGAAGGAGATCTGGTGTGGATCCATCTGAGGAAGGAGCGATTTCCAGCTGAGCGAAAGAACAAGCTAATGCCCAGAGTTGATGGAGCATTCGCAGTCATCAAAAGAATCAACAACAACGCCTATCAGATTGATCTTCAAGGTAAGTATGATGTTTCTGATTCTTTCAATGTTTCTGACTTGCTTCCTTATGTTGCAGATTCAAATTTGAGGACAAATCCTTTTCAAGAGGGAGAGGATGATATGATCGTGACCAGCTCAGAGGAGGAGGAACCAGAGGCAGCTGGCAGGATCACTCGTTCCAGAGCTAGAGAGATGGCTAAGGAGGCTCACACACTCATTGCCACAGAGGACAGCGATCACCAGGAGGCTGGAGCTCACATCTTCAACATCTCTATCTTGAAGAATGAAGAACCCAGTAACAATGACTAGGTAACTTAGGTGATGATTCTGTACTCTTTTCCTTGGTGAGGATTTTGGAAGGCAAGGAGGTTCTTCTCCAAGGTTTTTAACGAGGTAGAAATCATTGCTACGTCGAGTTACTTAGAAGTTGTTACTAATGGGTAATAATGTGCAAAGTCACAATGACTTGTGCACTAGTATTTATTTTAGGCGCACCACTTAGGATTTAGAAGGGACGCCTCATTGTTTTAATTTTAATTCAGACGCTTTGTAGTTTTTAGTTTTAGACGCCTTGATGTTTATTTGGGCGAGTACTCTAGGTCTTTTGTCGATACTATAAGTATCTGATACTTAGTCTCTTTGTAATGCAGCTTGGAATTTTTAACGTAAAACGAAACAGGAAAGTTGCTCTTGATTCCTTGACTCAAAAAGTTCATAGAATTCGATTTTCTTACAAGAAAATCTGCTACCTATCATCTAATCGATTTCATCATCTTCTCTTCTCATCCTTCACCATATCATCGACTTTATTCCCACGATCCCATCTTCCCCTGGTTTTGCTCGAATCCAAAATCATCTCATCATCTCCATTCATCGATCCGAATCCACCACCATCTGCTCTGCTTCGAATCCGTTCTCTTCCATCCACCATCGCGATTCATCCACTCGATCATCAAGCCACCATTACGAGTCCATCGCATCTTCAGTAGCCTTTTCTTCGGAGTGATCACCTAGGATCGTATCACTCCCCCACACTTAAATAACACAGTCCCTTGTGTTATAAAAGCATGAGAAAGGAGTTAAAAACTAATCAAACAAGTAAAATGCAAAATGGAAAAGAAGAACTACATGCATATATACAGAGTTTTGAGTGTTTACCTCAATCACTGAGGTCTGATCCCAGGTAGTGGGATAGGTTGGAGGTGGAACATGATGGAATTGAGTATCTAGGTGGGCTGCTCTCAGGTGAGTCTGGTTGAAATGCTGTGGCCGGGTTCACCCAATCTTCTTTTCCTGGTGGTAGCACAAGGTCATGAGCAGCTGAGCTTTCTCCCACTTCTTCTCTTGTATCTCGTTTGGGTGAGGTGGCTGGAGCTGTGAGCTTTTTAACCTTCTTCTTAAGCTGCCTAACACAGTCAACTAGCTTGGTGATGGTTTTGTTTTGCCATTTGCACCATTTCTGAAGGGTGTTAACTCTGGAATACAGCTTCCTTGTGTAATAGTCTGGCTCACCCCAAAAGTAAGGATCAAAGTGATACCTCCCTGCTCCCATCCTTCTTTCAAAATCTCTTGGCTCCTCATTCTCACAACCAGCGGTCCTAGTTGTGTCCTCCTCTTCAACAGGCTCTTTACCCTTAGAACTAGCGGTTCTCTTGCATTTGGGAATTGGAGGGTGAATGGCTGGGTTGTAGAGCTGGTCTTTTAGGACAATAAAGGAGACATTGTGCCTTTCTGTGAGAGTGGTGATGGCTGGGTGTGGCAACAGAACATGTACCTTTTCATTTTGCAAGAGCTTGAAGGTGTACAGGAAGTTTTCACCATTGCTTTCTTTTAAAAACCCAACCTTGGTGAGGGTAGCTTCATCAATCAAATCAGGCCTGACCTCAAAATCATCAAAGACAAAACCTCTTGCTTTCAGAATCTTTGTCACTAGCCATCCATTGTGCAGCTTAGTGAGCTTCTTTCTTTTACCCTCACTCCAAGCAATGTCCTTGTAAATCAGCATTTGGCGTGCCAAGAATGCACCACTTGATGGGATGTAATGTGGGAGGTGAAACTCTCTCTTGCTCTTCAAATGACTGATGAGAGGATGAAGACCCATACCCAATAGCTCCATGTCAGCTAGATGCACCACTCCATCATTGTGCTTGGTAAAGAACATTTGGCAAAGCACCTTGTGAGCATAGCGGATTGCTGGGTTTCTTATCCATGAACTCTTGCATCTTCCTCCTCTGAAGCTCCCAAAAGCAATTGTATCCCACAAGTCAGTGATCATGTGATCAGGGTATGTGAACTTCACTGTCTGTTCTTGTGCAGGTCTTGGAAAAGCAAAGATCTCATCTAGTTCCTTGAAGCTTACATGGTGTTGTGTACCATCTATTGTGAACTCTATGTGCCCAAGACCATTGCCCTCATTGATTCTTTCATCTCTTGGGCCATATCCACAAACTTGAAGGGATGCAAGAAACTCTTGTGTAACACCATCATGAGCCACATCTCTCATCTCAAAGAATCCACCAAAACCCATGTTGTTGAAAATGAGCTGAACCTCTTCAAGAATTCCCATCTTCCTCAGCATCTCCATATCAGGGAACTTGGTTTGCAGCACTTTTACACCCCTGAACATAGCAAAGTAGTCATCAAAAGTTGGTTCTCTGTCCTCAGAACTTGTCTTTGCTTTCTTGACCCGCTTCAATGCTGTTTCAGGATCACTCTATGTTCCTTCTTCATCCTCAGCCAGAGCCACATCTTTTCATGCCCTGTGAACGACCTCAACCAATGCCAGCTCTTTACCAGAAGTTTTTGAAGTAGAGGCCTTTGTTTTCTTTGGTGCAGCAACCTTCTTTGTTTTCTTCTCAGCTGGATCCTTTGGCTTTCTCTGTTTTTTCTGTTTCTTGAAAACCTTATGCCCAAAAGGCATAATCTGATCCTCTGAAGCTCCAGCTTTCTCCTTTTTGGCTTTTTCCATGGCTGCTGTTCTTTTTGTTCCTCCCATCTGCATTTTCTCAAACAGCTGTAAGCACCAAAGCAAGAGAACAACAAAAGTTTTCCAAAATTCACCAAGTTCATGTGTGGTCACAAATCGATTTTTCTTGAAAGGAATGTATTTTAAGCGGATTAAACACTCAGTAAACTCAAAGCAATGCACACCAAGAGTTCAGCTTGAAACACAGTTCTAAAAAAAATTGATACACTTGATGAATTTCAAGAAAAAAATCTCAAAAATTCCAAGAACAGGTTATTCTCAAGCAAGATCCATGAAACTCCTATCCATTCTACTTGCTCAATACTCACAAAATGATTCCAAGGTATCAAGAAGCCCATTAAAATCGATTCCATTTGTTTTTTCTGTTCATGAACAGTACACTAAAGCATGGAAAAGGTGAGTTTTAACAGATTAAATACCTTGGAATCTTCAAGTTTCAAGTGGAAAACGAATGTGCAGCAAGAAACTAGACAGGATTACGAGTTCAATGCAGTTGGAATTTCTCAATTTGATGCAGGAATGAGAGAGATATGAAAGTTTAAAGCTCAAGAATGGAGAGAAGGGTGCAAACTCGCGATGAAGAAGAAAGAGAGGTGGGGAACAGCTGGCTTGGCGCGTCCTTTGACCGGTCAACGTCCATACGGTCAACCTAAATTCAAAATTTGGTCGCGCCTGGTTGACCGTGGCACGTGACCGTGTCAAGAAATGCATATGCTTCCTCTTTTTGCCGCGGTCTTGGTGTGGCCGTGGCAACTTGACCGTGGCAAACACCGAATGTCGGCTCCTTCTTCTTTCTCTTGCCACGGTCAAGTGTTCTCTCGTGGCAATATCACCGTGGCAGTGCTCAATCCTCGGTCAAACCCTCATAATCTTTGCCACGGTCAAACCCTTAGCCCGTGTCCTCTAGACCGAGGCATTCTCCGAACATCTGCATCCTTTCTTCTTGCTTTGCCACGGCCTTGGTCCTTCCCGTGACAGTCCCCTCGTGGCAAACCCCGAGCATACCATCATCATTTTGCCACGGCCTGGTCTTGAACCCGTGCCTTGTAGCCGTGGCAAACCTCGAATCCAAGCCTTTGTTAAACTTTGTGTTGCCACGGTCACCTTCCATCTCGTGTCATTACCACCGTGGCAAAGTCCGAACCAGGCCCTCTTCTAATTTCTTTTTTCCGCGGCCACCTGTGTCCCGTACCTTTTACCCGTGGCATTCACCGAACCAAGGGCCTTTGTTTTTTACTTTGCCACGGTCTTGATCCTTCCCGTGGCAATCTCAACCGTGGCAATCACCGAGCCGTGGATATTTCTTTTTACTTTGCCACGGTCTTGATCCTTCCCGTGGCAATCTCAACCGTGGCAATCACCGAGCCATGTTCATCCCTCTTTTCCTCTTGCCACGGTCTCTTACGTTCCATGTCTCCAGGCCGTGGCAATCACCGAACATGTGCTTCTTTTGCCACGGCCAAGTCATGAGGCCGTGATTCATTCCCCGTGGCAAAGCAAAAAGGCTTGCCATGCCTTGTTCCTGACCGTGGCCGGTGCCCATGTCAAAGGCCGAGCACAAGCTTGTCTTCATTCCTTCATCTCTTTTCATTTTGCACTCACTTTCCAAGGGTGCAGACTCAAACCTATAACCTGTAGACACTAAACAAACCCATCAAAACATCCTAAAACATAAAAAGAAAGAAATCAAAAGATCAAAAGCATATTTACAAAGGATAAGCTTGGGGTGTCTCCCAAGACCTGTTTGACTTTGGAAACCTGTTTAAAGTCTCTAAGTTTGACTTTGGAAACCTGTTTAACAGGCTGGTGGATCAAGAAGGGGAACTGACGTAGCTTCCTCCTTCTTTTGTGAAACCAAATAATGCTTGATCCTCTGGCCATTTACCACAAACTCTTGCCCATTCTTTCCTTCTAACACAACAGCTCCATATGGCCTGACTTTAAGAACCTTAAAGGGACCAGACCATCTAGACTTAAGTTTTCCAGGAAACAACTTAAGTCTAGAGTTGAACAGCAACACCAGATCACCATTCTTGAACTCCCTTTTCAGAATCTTTTGATCATGCAGAACCTTGGTCTTCTCCTTATAGATCTTTGAGCTCTCAAAAGCCTCAAGCCTAATATCCTCAAGTTCATGGAGTTGCATGATCCTCTTCTCTTGAGCTGTCTTGATATCAAAGTTCAGCAACTTCACAGCCCACATAGCCTTGTACTCCAACTCAACAGGAAGGTGGCAGCTCTTCCCATATAGCAGATTGAAAGGTGATGTCCCAATTGGAGTTTTAAAGGCAGTCATATAAGCCCACAATGCATCATCTAGCCTTTTGCTCCAATCTTTTCTGCTTGAGTTAACAGTCCTCTCAAGAATGGCCTTGATCTGTCTATTAGATACCTCAACCTGGCCACTAGTTTGAGGATGATATGGAGTAGCTATCTTGTGTTTCACTCCATGCTTTCTCAACAAACCCTCCAAAGTCTTGTTCACAAAATGAGATCCTCCATCAGAGATAACAACCCTTGGAACTCCAAATCTTGTGAAGATAATGCCCTTGAACAGTTTCACTACAACCTTGGAATCATTGGTAGGGGAAGCAATGGCCTCAACCCATTTGGACACATAGTCCACAGCAAGAAGTATATATTGATTCCCATAGGATGAAATGAAAGGCCCCATGAAGTCAATCCCCCAGCAATCAAAGATCTCAACCTCTAGAATGGGGTTTTGAGGCATCTCACTCCTCTTTGATATGTTCCCATGCCTCTGACAGGCATCACATGCAGAAACCACCAGCTGAGCATCTTTGAACATTGTGGGCCACCAAAACCCACTCTGAAGAACCTTGGCCTCTCCCATGTGACCTCCAAAAGCTGAACCATGACACTCTTGCAACACAGGTTGCATCTCCTCCTCAGCAAGACACCTCCTATACAGCTGATCTTTATTCAGGACATAGAGGTAAGGCTCATCCCAATGGTATCTTTGAACTTCTCTGAAGAACTTCTTCCTGTGGTAAGCATCTAATTCAGGTGGTTCACTCCACAAGCAAGATAGTTCACAATGTCTGCAAACCAAGGCATCCTCCTCTCTTGAATGTTGTCCACTTCTTCAAACTCCAAATAAGAATAGAGCACCATCAGTGATTCCTCAGGAAGACTGTCATTAAGAGGCACTTCAGAGTCAATTCTCAGCCTAGAGAGATGGTCTGCAGCTCCATTCTCTATACCCTTTTTGTCCTGTACTTCCATATCAAACTCCTGAAGTAGAAGAACCCATCTCAATAGTCTTGGCTTAGCATCTTTCTTGGTCATCAGATACCTGAGGGCTGCATGATCAGTATAGACAATGACTTTTGATCCCACCAGGTAGCTTCTGAATTTATCAAAGGCAAAGACTATTGCCAACATTTCCTTCTCAGTAGTAGCATACTTCTCTTGTGTAGAGTCAAGTGTTCTACTAGCATAGTAGATGACATGAAGCTTCTTATCTTTCTTCTGCCCCAAGTACAGCTCCAACAGCAAAATCAGATGCATCTGTCATGACCTCAAAAGGAAGGGACCAATCTGGTGCCTGGACTATTGGTGCACTTACTAATGCATCCTTGATCAACTTGAAGGCCTCTTCACATTCAGCATCAAGATGAAATCCACTTCTTTACACAACAGCCTTGTAAAGGGGCTGGCAATTCTTGAGAAGTCTTTGATGATCTTCTATAAAACCCTGCATGCCCACGAACTCCTTATCCCTTTGACTGAAGTGGGGGTTTGCAGGTTCACCATTACTTCTACCTTTGCTCTATCAACCTCTATGCCCTTCTCAGATATCTTGTGCCCAAGAACTATTCCTTCCTGCACCATGAAGTGGCACTTCTTCCAGTTCAACACCAATTTATGCTGCTCACATCTCTCCAAGACCTGTGACAAATTAGAGAGACAATCCGAGAAGGAGGAGCCATAGACACTAAAGTCATCCATGAACACCTCAACTTTCTCTTCAATAATGTCAGAGAAAATGTGCATCATACATCTTTGAAATGTGGCAGGGGCATTACAGAGACCAAAAGGCATTCGCCTGTATGCAAATGAGCCATAAGGGCATGTGAATGTTGTTTTCTCTTGATCTCTTAGATCTATGGGAATTTGAAAAAATCCAGAGTACCCATCGAGAAAACAAAAGAAGGGGTGGTTTGCAAGCCTCTCTAACATCTGATCAATGAGGCAAAGGAAAATGATCCTTCCTAGAGGCTGCATTGAGCTTTCTATAGTCTATACACATTTTGTGTCCTGTGACAGTTCTAGTAGCTATAAGCTCATCCTTCTCGTTTTTAACCACTGTGATCCCACCCTTCTTGGGCACAACATGAACAGGAGACACCCATCTTGAGTCAGAGATTGGGAAAATTATCCCTGCCTCAAGAAGTTTTAGTATCTCCTTCTTAACCACTTCCTTAAGGTTGGGGTTAAGTCGTCGTTGATGCTCAATAGAGGACATAGATTGGTCCTCTAGGTGGATCCTGTGGGTGCAAATGTCAGGAGAGATTCCTCTAATATCAGCCAAAGAATACCCTATGGCTCTCCTGAACTTCCTTATCTCCCTAAGCAATGCACTCTCTTGATCCTCTAATAGGCTATCATTGATGATTACTGGATAAGTGGAGTTTAAGCCCAAGAAAGCATACCTGAGCCCTGTTGGTAGAGGCTTGAGCTCAACAAGGGGTGCATCAGCCTCATTCCAATCCTGGTCCAAGCTACTTTGGTTGGTGTCTGATCCTTTGATAGCAAAAACCTCAGAGCCACCTTGTTCCAGCTCCAAGAACCTTGTCTCAGGACCCAGCTCTCTTGCATTGTCCAGATACAGCTTATACCCTTCACTTGCTTCAGCTAAGAGCCCATTGTCTCCTTGTTCTTGAGTCAGAGCAGCTTGAAGAGGATCCTCAGTGTTCAGCTCCTCTAGCAACTCATCAGCCAACTGGTCCATTGTCTCCACATAGAAACATTGACCTTCAATGGTGGGTTTCTTCATCATCTCATTCATATCAAACTTGAGCTTTTCAGACCCAAGTTGCAGCTCTATAATCCCACCTCTCACATCAATAATAGCTCCGGCAGTTGCTAAGAATGGCCTGCCCAAGATAAGAGGATCTACTGGTTCCTCATCCATTTCCAGCACAACAAAATCTGTTGGAAGCTAAACCACCAATCTTGACAGGTAGATCTTCCAACATACCAACAGGCAATCTAACTGATCTATCTGCAAGGATAAGAGAGATCCTTGCAGGTTTGAAGACTCTAAAGCCCAGCTTCTTTGCTATGGAGAATGGCATCAGGCTGATTGATGTTCCTAGATCACAAAGACATCCAGAGAATAGAAGAGGTCCAATGGCACAAGGGAGTGTGAAACTCCCTGGATCAGTTAACTTCCTTGGAATGGACTTCTTCTGAATGATAGCACTGCATTCATGACTTAGTACCACCATGCCTTGAAGCTCTTTTGTTCTGTTCAGAATGGCGTCCTTCAAGAACTTCCTCATCTTTGGCATCATTAAGAATGCATCAATGAGAGGCATTGTGAGTGGTGTCTCCTTGAGTGCCTTCTTAAATACAGCTCTTGCCTTATCCACAAGTTGCTTCTTGAATCTCCCTGGAAATGGGAGCTTGGGTTGGTATGGAGGTGGTGGCACATATGTCTTCTCTGGTTCTGATTCCTTTGCTACCTCTTTACCCTTTTCTGTCCTTGGTTTCTCAGCAACTTGATCATCTTTTAAGGCTGCCTCCCCCTCAGTTTGATCATTGTCCTCAATGATCACATTGTTGTTCTCAATACCAGGTAACTCCTTTCCACTCCTCAGTGTAATGGCCTTGGCATATTCCTTGGGGTTGGGTTCTGGTTTTCCAGGTAGGTGACCTTGATTCCTTGAGCTTGAGGCCTGGTTCTGCTTCAGTTCCTTGATTTCCTGCTGCGTGGCTGCATTCTGGCTTGCAAAGATCTGTTGACCCTAAAGTAGTTGTTGCAGAATACCAACCATATCTGTACCCATCTGTGGCTGCTGTTGAACCGGTGGTGGCTGAAACTGTTGTTGAACCGGCGCTTGCTGTTGGAACTGTGGTGGACCAAACCCTGGTGGTGCCTTTTGCTGCTGTGAACTGAAACTAGGACCTTGAAATGGTTGCTGTTGCTGACCAAAACCTTGATTCTGAGCAAACTGATTCTTTTGTTGGAATGACCCTTGAAAGTTGTTCTTGGGAACAAAGTTCTGTGGAGCTTGAGAATTGGGATAGACCTGGTCTTGTGGGTTAGCTACATTGGTGTTCCTGTAAGAAAGGTTTGGATTTGCATTACCATACTGATATCTTTGGAACCTCTGATTCCCAATGTAGTTAAGCTCCTCTTGGGTGAGACCCTCTTCACTTATGTTCTCAAAGATTTGAGATGGTTCCTCATACTCTCCAACAAAATGAATTGGCTTGTGAGTTACCAACTTCAACTTGTCTAATTCATTTCTCAACTCCTTAATTTCCCTAGTGAGCCTCTGTTCTGAGCTTGAACCTTCAGACCTATTTGATCTGTCATAGTCTTCACCATAAGTATCATTGCTCAATGCTAAGTTCTCCACTAGCTCTAAAGCAGCATGAATTTCTTTACCCAGAAAATTCCCATTGGAAGCAGTATCCAGCTGGTTTCTAATCTTGGGAAGAGCTCCTCTATAAAGTGTGCTGAGAAGAGAAGCTTCACTAAACCCATGGTGTGGGCATTGGTTTGTGTAGCTCCTGAATCTCTCATATGCTTCACAAAAACTCTCATTGCTGTGCTGAGTGAAGCTAGAGATTTGGTTCCTCAGTTTTGCAGTTCTTGAGGTGGAGAAGAACTTAGATAAGAAAGCATGCTTGCATTGCTCCCAGGTTTGAATGGAGCCTCTTGGAAGATTCTTCTCCCATTGATGAGCTTTGTCCAAGACTGAATGGGAATAGTCTTAGCTTGAAGCTGTCTTCAGAAACTCCATTTATCTTTGTCAGATCACACACCTTATCAAACTGATCCAAGTGTTCCAAGGGATCTTCCATTGCTAACCCATGGAACTTTGAGTTCTGGACCATATTCAGCAATGATGCCTTCACTTCAAAGTTGTTGTTTTGCACAGGTGGTGCCTGAATACCAGCTCCATACTGATGAGCATTGGCCCTGTCATTCTCTCCAACATAGACCTGGGGTTGCTCATATCTTCTTTGTTGGTGTTGGAAAGGCTGGGGTTGGTGGTGCACTTGTTGTCTTTGCTGAACATTGGCATGTTGCCTCTGTTGATGAGCTTGAGCTTGTCCCTGGTGGACATAAGCTTGTTGATGGTGCACCTGTTCCTGATGAACATTACCCTGATGAAGCCCTTGACCAACTCCATTACCAGCTCCATTACCTTGAGCCTGTTGCTCATGAACTGGTTGTTCTATGTTTACCACGTGATCTCCTTGTTCTGCCATCTCAGTCTGATCAATTTATCTACCACGTCCGTCCCTTCTCCTCCTTGGTACCAGAAGATTGATATTGTCGTTGAGAGGGAAAGGAGGACCACAGCTTCTTGATCTAGACCTGGTGTTCATACACCTGAAATCACAAACAGAACTTGAAAGGAATCAGTAAAAACAAAAAAGTAAGCACTTGATCTCAAGAACAGATCAGAGCTTAATGCTAAACAAACCACAATTTGGCAACGGCGCCAATTGATAGACAAGACTTTTTAGGGTCTCAGGGCTATCAATCCCCTTTTCAAAGTAGCACAAAGAGGTTTATCAATCCAGATGTGGTGTTAGACACTAAACTATGTGATCAAGTTCTTAATTCAAGCCAACAAGAGTGGGTTTTGATTATCTAGAGACAACTACAAACTTAAACAGGATTAAAGACTAATGAAATGATTAAGCAAGAACTAAACAATGACAAATGATGAGAATGTATGAATGATGATGAGAAAGGTCTTAGACATGATAGTGGATTAGGGTGCCTTCAGTGATAAACTAATGAGCTAATGAATCATATGATCAAGCAAACCATTCAACTTAAACATCTTTAAGGTATTAACTCCTATGCTAAGACAGTTTCTAACCCAATCATCATCAGTGAAACATGAGTTAACAAGCATTAAGAATCAGTTTAATCTGTCATTTAAGCATATAAACAATCACTCCCATGATGAATAACACTTAAACCTCTACAACCTTGGTTCAGGCATTTCATCAAACACTTTTGGTGCATGAAATGCCCAGAATCTAGACCACATATGATTTGTATGGATCTAGCATAGAGAACAAGTTGTAGAGAATGGAATATGCATGATCTAACCCCTAAGCTCACTAATCTACCACTTAAGCATCCTAATCTACATATCTAAGACCTTAATATGGGATTACTCACTAATCATGATCAACACACTAAATCCTTTGCAATATGTGTTGTTAATCATGATTAGAAGTGTGATTTGATGATAAGAAATGATGGAACAAGATGAAAAGAAACTTCAAATCGATATTAAACTCTAAAAACAAGGTGTATCAAGTGGTTTTTCACCAAAGAGGAACAGAAACTAAAAGTAGATAAAAGTTGTTCTCCAAATTAGGTCTAAAAACAATATATAGGAGTCTTGGGCGAGCCGGGTCAACCCGGAACAAACCGGGTACTGACCCGGTCTTGGTGGGTGAAGAAGGGTTTGCCACAGTCAAGTGTCTTCTTGGTGTGGCCGTGGCAACCTGACCGTGTCAAAGCTTTCTCGTGTGTTCTTGGTTGCATTTTGATGCCACGGTCTAACAAGCTTCGTCCAAAACCCGTGGCAAGTCATCGTGTCAAACGCCGAAGATGTGTAAAAGTTGCCACGGTCAAGTCCTAGACCGCGGCATTCAGGCCATGTCAATCGCCGAATGCTTGCAAAGTTCCTCCCAACTAAGTGTTTGTTTGCCACGGACAAGTGTAGACCGTGGCATGAAGATCGTGTCATTCGCCGAGGGTGTGCAAAAGTTGCCACGGCCAAGTGTGGACCGTGGCATTCCATCGCGGCAAGTTTAACTTAGTCATTCAGGACTGTCTGGACCACTTCGCATTCCGGAGAGTGTAACCCACGATATACTTGTCCGAATTGAGTGATTCCGGTTGCAGAGGACAGAGGACTCATATATCTCTAACTTTGGTGAAGGAAGCTTCGGTGCTTGGGAAGTGGAAGGCTTCTTGGAGGGCTCATCTTTGCAATGCATTTACACGATCAGAGAGAGCCGTCTATACATATTTCCATTCCGGAGACCGTATCTTCCTGCTCATAGCTCCGAATTGAATGATCTCGGATGTTCTGGAAAGAGGACTCAAATGTTTCTGAGTCTAATGAAGGCCCCGGAAACTGAATCGGCCTGGAAGTGCACCGTCCTTCGCATTCTTAAGAGCTTATCGGCTTGGTCCAAAACAGCAGCGAGACAGGGGTTTCTTCCGACGAGCTTAACTCTCTGCTCACGCGTCCGAATTCCATGATTCCACTTGTTATGGAACTGTGATCCAATCCTCTCCAACATTGATGAAGCACCCGCCAACTGAATCGGACCGAAAGGTTCCCCGGACAGGCGATTTCGGAAATGTGTCTGCACCCGGAGATTTTGGCCGATACAATCCACTCGCGGTATGCGTTTTGGCCGATAATGTCTATCCGCGGTACATGAAAATGGCCGGTAAAAACCTTCCTTGTACGCGAGAATGGCCAATAACCTCCAAAAACACAAGTTCACCATTTTTCAAGCCCTGATCACCATTCCACCTCCTAGATTCATCTTTTCAGCTCCAAATAGACCTGATAAACACTCAAAACATGCAAAGACTCATTGGGACCTAATGCATCTCCTAAGTTCTAAAACAAACCCTAAGGACCTAAAATGCATGGAATAAAACATGATTTGGAATGAATTATGCAACCTAAGTGATGCAAATTATGAACATATCACAGACGTGGGAGACAGATTGATCAGGCTGATATGGAAGACCAAAGAGAGCATGTGGTTGACATAGAACAACCGGTTCAGGAGCAACAGGCTCAGGGTAATGGAGCTGGTAATGCAGCTGGTAATGGAGTTGGTCAAGGATTACATCAGGGTATTGTTCATCAGGAACATGTGCATCAACAGCAAGCTTATGTCCACCAGGGACAAGCTCCAGCTCATCAGCAGAGGCATCAGGCCAATGCACAGCAAAGACAACAGGTGCACCACCAACATCAGCCCTTCCAACACCAGTAAAGGAGATATGAGCAGCCACAAGTCTATGTTGGAGAGAATGACAGGGCCAATGCTCATTAGTATGGAGCTGGAATTCAGGCACCACCTGTGCAAAACAACAACTTTGAAGTGAAGGCATCCTTGTTGAATATGGTCCAGAACTCAAAGTTCCATGGATTAGCAATAGAAGATCCCTTGGAACACTTGGATCAATTTGATAAAGGGTGTGACCTGACAAAGATAAATGGAGCTTCTGAGGACAGCTTCAAGCTAAGATTATTCCCCTTCAGTCTTGGTGACAAAGCTCACCAATGGGAGAAGAATCTTCCAAGAGGCTCCATTCAAACCTGGGAGCAATGCAAGCAAGCTTTTCTATCTAAGTTCTTCTCCACCTCCAGAACAGCAAAAATGAGGAACCAAATCTCTAGCTTCACTCAGCATAGCAATGAGAGTTTTGGTGAAGCATATTAGAGATTCAGGAGCTACACAAACCAATGCCCACACCATGGGTTTAGTGAGGCTTCTCTTCTCAGCACACTTTATAGAGGAGCTCTTCCCAAGATTAGAAACCAGCTGGATACTGCTTCCAATGGGACTGGGTAAGGAGATTCATGCCGCTTTAGAACTAGTGGAGAACTTAGCAATGAGCAATGACACTTATGGTGAAGACTATGATAGATCAAATAGATCTGAAGGTTCAAGTTCAGAACAGAGGCTCACTAGAGAAGTTAAGGAGTTGAGGAGTGAATTGGACAAGTTGATATGCACCACTCAAAAGCCAATGCACTTTGTAGGAGAGTATGAGGAACCTTCTCAAATCTTTGAGAACATAAGTGAAGAAGGTCTAACTGATAACACCGTATTTTGACCACTTTTATGGATCGTTTTGAAATACTTTTTCTATGTTTTTAATTGCTTTTAAGTACTTTTATTACGTTTTTCTAGTATTTGTAGTTTCAAGACTCTTTTCAGGTAACTTAGGGAAAAGCTTAACAAAATGGATAGAAAACCAGATTTCAGCTCAGAGTCAAACCGTCAGAAGTTCACCCCTGATTTAAGGCCTTCTCACCGTCTGATCCAGCTCAAATTTGGGACCTTAAAGATGGAAGTATCAGCTTTCCAGTGCACTTTACAGCTTGGCAATCCAACGGTTCAATCAAAAGATACGCGAAGAGCAAGATGTCCCGTAAACCAGCTGACCAGCACTTCCACCCGCGGCCAACGAGCATTTTCCCGCGGTTAGGAGTATCCCGACCGCGGCAAATCACTCATCCACCGCGGTCACACTTGTCCCGACCGCGGCCTTCAACCTCCAAGCCCAAAAAGCCCATTTCTGAAGCCCACATTTGGAGAAACCCTAAGTGACGTCCAGAGAGGTCTTGAGCACTATAAATACATGTCTTAGGAGCCCTAGAAATCGTGTAACCTATCACCACCGAAATATTTACTTCATATTTTTATTTTTTTTGCTTTAGCTTTTAGGGAGAGAGAGATTTGTTCTCTTGAACCCTTGTTCTTTCTTTATCAATTTCGGTTTCTATTCTACTTCTTAATATTATGTCTTTAATTTCGTTCATTATGTCTGAGTAGTTTTATTGTTGGGATTAAGGGATTTTCGATCGGGATTTATATGTTCGGTGAGGATTCCATTGGCTATTGAGCTGAATCTTAGAACTTTTTCTTCTGAATTCGTTTTTACTGCATGAGGGTAGCGTCATGAACTACAATCTGATCCAGATGCTTGGTGAGACGAAAGTGTTCATCAGGTATCAGATCTAGGTTAGGAGAGCAAAATAAACATAGGAGTGAAAACCTACCTATGGGCGATTTGTGAATTAGGACGAGCCTTAAACATAATGCATCTCTTCTCTTTCAGGGCCAGAGTGGAAACCTACTGGTCAGGGTTGAGAGAGATAGTTGTCTATGATCACGACAGTGGCGTATTCATACGTCCGTGACTCCAGTTCGAAAAGTTTAAGCTAAGATCTTACAAAATTTACTCTCTAGCAATGTTTTGAATCGTTCGTACCCCTGAAAAAACTTCCCTGATCCCCAACGCTTTTTTCTCCATTGATTTCCTGCGATTTTTCTTTAAGCTTTAGTTCAATATTGTCTTTCCTTTTTAGTTCATTTTCATTTAAGCATTAGAATATCCGTTTTTATCATTTTTAGTTATTTTCGTTAAGTTTAGTTATTACGCCATTTAATTTCCGCACTCTCTTTTAATATTTCGTTTTTACATTTTAAACACACCACCAAACCCCCACAAAACCGTTTTTGTTCTAGACTTCCTTACTTTAACTTATTTCAAAGGCTTTTTGCAGCAAAAGATCCTCCTTCCCTGTGGATTCGATCGCTAAGTACTACAGTCGATCAGCTGTGCACTTGCGGCTATTGATTTCAATTAGGGTAAAACTTGACAACCCACAACACACACCACAAGATCTCCATCAAGTTTTTGGCGCCGTTGCCGGGGAAGGCACGCGTTTTCTTTTCTGCAAAACCCCAAGAAAGGTTAGTAAATCGACTCTAGAACCCCCTTTTCTGCAACTTTCCATTTTTCGGTTATTTTGTTTCCATTTCAGAAGATATGGATCATATGAAACGAAATTACTACTATGATGGAGGTTTTTACAACACTCCTCGAGTCACTCAACGCCGAGAAGCACAATACATTCGTGATCCCTCCTCAATGGATCAGAATTCAATTCCGAACCACCACAAAAGAGGACATCGCAAGCACTACAAATCAATTCGTGAAGGTTTAGAGGAAAAAGGATTCTGCTGGGAGACCATAACAACTTACAATACCCACGAAGATATCCATGATCGTCTCTTTGATGAAGATATGTCGTCTGTCTCACAAACCGAGATTGATGATATACTTCAGGAGCTCAATGAATCTATGGATGATGGGTATTGGGTATCTTGTGAAGTAGATGGAGAATCCTCCATCAAGTTTGTTCGAAAGAGGCCATCAAATGAAATTCCTTTGGATCATCACGTCATGGAAGCCAGCCATCAAGAAAAAGGAGAACCTCTTTCCATCCCTAGTGACGATCTCGTCTCTACCGATTCACTCAAGTGTTTTGGAGACTACAAACAAGATCATAAATCCCTTTCTCTTGATGAACCAAAGCCTTGTTCTCCTTCAGCTCCTCACCACCTTGAATGTAAGACAGACCACATGGAAGATAAGACACTAATGGTGACATCAAAACCACCATTGGAGGCGCTTTCTAAGACGAAGGATTCCGAGAAGTTTGATGCCCCATTCTCAATCAAGGAAGTGAAATTTCGTGATTCTCTTTGTGAATCTGGACCTGATGTGAATCTCATACCAAAGACCATTGCAGAGAATAGAGGTATTTCGATTTTTCATCCCTTGAAGATTGATATTCACTATGGAGATTTTTCTGGTGCAGCTCTACTTGGTTCCAAACCAGAATTGCCTTTTCAAGGGAAAGGTTGTCTTGTTTCTACTGGTTTCCATGCTATGGAGATGAGAAACAATGCAACAAAACCCTTGATACTTGGTATTTCGTGTCTAGCATATGTTGGAACACTCATCAACTACCTGCGTCAACATATGAGTTTCCTGAAGATCAACAAGAAAACCCCATACCCGGTGATTACTACAAGAAACTCTCATTGTCTGACAATAGGAGGCGTAGATGATCCAATATTTGACCCTGGAGGAACTACAAAGGATGTTGGATACGTTCTAGAAAGAAGAGCACCCGAAGAAAATGCTGGATTTACAAGTTTGACAAACAAAGGTATTTTCCTATGCACACCTTTAACCAATGCTCATATAAGAGGTGATGCAGACTTAATCGAAGCAAGAGTGGAGTTTAAATGGCTCTCAAGTCTCTTTTCCGAAGACTCTCCACAAGGAAAAAGAATTGGAGACAAGAAGCAAGAGGATTTGAATATCTTTCCTGGGATATTCGGCACCGCGGTCGCGTGTGCGCTACCAGCGGCCAAACCACCTTTCGCCGCGGTCGCGTGTGCGCTACCAGCGGCCAAACCACCTTTTTCCGCGGTCACGACACTTCCACCAGCGGCCAATGTTCTTTTTACCAATTCTCCAACAGTTCAAGCCATGGCGACACCTCTCCAAGCAAACTGTCCTCACCTTGGATGCTTAACCATCTCCACCACTTCAGATCATAAAGAATCATCTGTCCTTGTATCTTGCAACATGGTTCAATGTCATGAAGTGAGAGAGACCTTATTCACCTAATCATACAAGCATCTAAGACGTTCTCCTGTCACAAGTGGTGTTGAAGACTCATACCTCAAAGAAGTTCCAAGACTGATTTTTGATCCTGGAGGAGGCTACCATCTCGAACCTGCTAAGCAAAGCAAGGAGATGTCGAAAAAGACTTGTCTCAGGACAAGGTCTTCTTCATTGGATAAGTCACGTCCAACACCAAAAGTCGAGCTAAACGACTTAAAACAAAAGCGCTTAATGGGAGGCAACCCATTTAGGTATTGTTTTCTTTAGGATTTTTCTTTCTTTTTCTTTTGATCTTTTTCTTTTTCTTAGTTTCAGGTGTTTCTTATAAAACAAAAAAAACCAAAAAAATCAAAAAACCCGAAAAGACCAAAAAGAAGGATGGTACCTGACTGCTCGGCCCAGCAGGAACCAAGCAGAAGCAGGAAGAGGCCACGATATAAGCCCCTGCGGTCGCAGGCGTTCTGACCGCGGGAAACACATGGTCGACCACGGTCGTGTAGTTCTGACCGCGGCCAAGCAATGGTTTGCCGCGGTCGTGCAGCCCCTGACCGTGGCACTTGGTCGTTGAGATCCAAACCCGACCCAAACCACCCCTTTCATCCCATTCCACCTCACCAATCACCCTCCACCTCATTCATCACCTTCCACCACCTTCATCACCACCTAATCACCTTCCCAAACCCTTTCGAATGAATCCGGTTCATCTCCACCAGCATCCCGGATCCAGGTAAGTTCTCTTTGTCCTTACCAGTTCGATTATTTATGCATTTTTCTCTTCCAATCTCGACTTGTTTCACACTGAGGACAGTGTGATTTAAGTCTGGGGGAGGATTTCATCCCTTTCTAACCACTTTTCTTTCATGAGTCTTGCATTATCTACATTTTTTGCATTTTCCTTAAAGTTTTTCAAAATCGGTTTTCAAAACAAAATACGTTTTAAAGGGAATGGTGAATATGAATCAATGATAGTTGACTGTGTGCTTTTAGACTGTTCCTAGTGACATGCTCATTCATGATTTAGGACTAGACTAGGCGGTAGCTAAGCACATTTGAAACGAAGTACCCCAGAGGAATTTGAATGATTTCGATTTAGATGAAGGGATACACTAGCTCTGTTTTATTTGGACTTAATTTAGACTTAATTTTCTCATTGAAGCATTAGACCAGGGAAACGAATCATACATTCAGGACTCCTTTATCCTTTTACCACTCTCTGTTGATCCTGAATGGCTAGTTCATTTTTAGCTAGTTCCCCACCTTAACCAATCCTCTTTCAAACCACATGCACTCTTGTTTTCTATTGTCTTATATGCAGATAAGTGCAAAAACGTTGGAGAGAAAGAGGAACGACGCAGTTTTCAGTCACCAAAGACAAAGACCTACGATTTGCCGGAAAAAGTTCCCGGAAGGATTCAACACAAGAGGAAGCTCAGTTTGCCTTAGGAAAATCTCAAATTTTGGTACAATCTCGTCCTCTAGTCTCTCTCTCTTTAAAAGGCATTTCCTTTCCTAAAAAAAAAAAAAAAAAAAAATCCGAAAATAAGAAAAGAAAGGAGATAAAAGCCTTAGAGAGTCTAGAGAGGTCGAATTTTAAGTCCCAAGGCAACTGGAGTTCGATTTTATGGAGTTTTGGAGATTGTTTTCTGATTCCCGGAAAGAATCTAAGTCTGGGGGAACAACTGTTTACAACAAAGGAGGAAGGATTATGCAACAACATTTGGCAAGAAGAAGTGATTGAAAACTGTGGTCATCAACAGGTCCTTATCTCTCTTGCGGTTTTGCATATTATCTTGCATCCTCCAGATCTTCTGGTAACCCGAAACACTTTAACTCCACCACTTATATAGCCCTTTAATTCCAAACGCCGTCTACCCTGGATGATGTCTTTAACGAGAACTCACTATTGAACTTAATGAATGTAGAGAGCTAGTTGACTGAAATCAAGATTTAAATTGTTTAAGTTTTGCATGACGGAAAAAGTGGACTAGTATCTCTTGTGCATTAGTGTGAATTTTCTAGACTAAGTTGTGGATTTATGCACTATCTTTGGTCCTAGTTTAGGAGTTCATGTCTATGAGATTTGTGCATTCCCTATTTTTGTTTTCACTTAACCAGTTAAGGCTTTTGCTTTGTTTGAGGACAAACAAAGGTTTAAGTCTGGGGGAGTTGATAACACCGTATTTTGACCACTTTTATGGATCGTTTTGAAATACTTTTTCTATGTTTTTAATTGCTTTTAAGTACTTCTATTACGTTTTTCTAGTATTTGTAGTTTCAAGACTCTTTTCAGGTAACTTAGAGAAAAGCTTAACAAAATGGATAGAAAACCAGATTTCAGCTCAGAGTCAAACTGTCAGAAGTTCACCCCTGATTGAAGGCCTTCTCACCGTCTGATCCAGCTCAAATTTGGAGATTTTAAAGATGGAAGTATCATCTTTTCAGTGCACTTTACACCTTGGCAATCTAACGGTTCAATCAAAAGATAAGCGAAGAGCAAGATGCCCCGTAAACCAGCTGGCCAGCACTTCCACCCGCGGCCAACAAGCATTTTCCCGCGGTCAGGAGTATCCCGACCGCGGCAAATCACTAATCCACCGTGGTCACACTTGTCCCGACCGCGGCCTTCAACCTCCAAGCCCAAAAAGCCCATTTCTGAAGCCCACATTTGGAGAAACCCTAAGTGACGTCCAGAGAGGTCTTGAGCACTATAAATACATGTCTTAGGAGCCCTAGAAATCGTGTAACCTATCACCACCGAAATATTTACTTCATATTTTTATTGTTTTTGCTTTAGCTTTTAGGGAGAGAGAGATTTGTTCTCTTGAACCCTTGTTCTTTCTTTATCAATTTTGGTTTCTATTCTACTTCTTAATATTATGTCTTTAATTTCGTTCATTATGTCTGAGTAGTTTTATTGTTGGGATTAAGGGATTTTCGATGGGGATTTATATGTTCGGTGAGGATTCCATTGGCTATTGAGCTGAATCTTAGAACTTTTTCTTCTGAATTCGTTTTTACTGCATGAGGGTAGAGTCATGAACTACAATCTGATCCAGATGCTTGGTGACACGAAAGTGTTCATCAGGTATCAGATCTAGTTTAGGAGAGCAAAACAAACATAGGAGTGGAAACTTACCTATGGGCGATTTGTGAATTAGGACGAGTCTTAAACATAATGCATCTCTTCTCTTCCAGGGCCAGAGTGGAAACCTACTGGTCAGGGTTGAGAGAGATAGTTGCCTATGATCACGACAGTGGCGTATTCATACGTCCGTGACTCCAGTTCGAAAAGTTTAAGCTAAGATCTTACAAAATTTACTCTCTAGCAATGTTTTGAATCGTTCGTACCCCTGAGAAAACTTCCTTGAACCCCAACGCTTTTTTCTCCATTGATTTCCTGCGTTTTTTTTAAGCTTTAGTTCAATATTGTCTTTCCTTTTTAGTTCATTTTCATTTAAGCATTAGAATATCCGTTTTTATCATTTTTAGTTATTTTTGTTAAGTTTAGTTATTACGCCATTTAATTTCCGCACTCTCTTTTAATATTTCGTTTTTACATTTTAAACACACCACCAAACCCCCACAAAACCGTTTTTGTTCTAGACTTCCTTACTTTAACTTATTTCAAAGGCTTTTTGCAGCAAAAGATCCTCCTTCCCTGTGGATTCGATCCTTAAGTACTACAATCGATCAGCTGTGCACTTGCGGCTATTGATTTCAATTAGGGTAAAACTTGACAACCCACAACACACACCACAAGATCACCATCACTAACCCAGGATGAGCTTAACTACATTGGGAATCAGAGGTTCCAGAGATATCAGTATGGCAATGCAAATCAGAACCTCTCTTACAGGAATCCCAATGTGGTAAACCCACAAGACCAGGTCTATCCCAATTCTCAAGCTCCAAAGAACTTTGTTCCCAAGAACAACTTTCAAGGGTCCTTCCAACCCAAGAATCAGTTTGCTCAGAATCAGGGTTTTGGTCAGCAACAGCAACCATTTCAGGGTACTGGTTTCAGTTCACAGCAGCAAAAGGCACCACCAGGGTTTGGTCCACCACAGTTCCAACAGCAGGCGCCGGTTCAACAACAGTTTCAGCCACCAACGGTTCAGCAACAGCCACAGATGGGGTCAGATATGGTTGTTATTCTGCAACAACTACTTCAGGGTCAACAGATATTTGCAAGCCATAATGCAGTCATGCAGCAGGAAATCAAGGAACTGAAGCAAAACCAGGCCTCAAGATCAAGGAACCAAGGCCACCTACCTGGAAAACCTGAACCCAACCCCAAGGAATATGCTAAGGCCATTACACTGAGGAGTGGAAAGGAGTTACCTGGTATTGAGAAAAACATTGTGATCATTGAGGACAATGATCAAACTGAGGGGGAGGCAGCCTTAAGAGATGATCAAGTTTCTGAGAAATCAAGGAAAGAAAAGGGTAAAGAGGTAGCAAAGGAACCTGAACCAGAAAAGGTATATGTGCCACCACCTCCATACCAACCCAAGCTCCCATTTCCAGGGAGGTTTAAGAAGCAGCTTGTAGACAAGGCAAGAGCTGTTTTTGAGAAGGCACTCAATGAGACACCACTAACTATGCCTCTCATTGATGCATTTCTAATGATGCCAAAGATGGGTAAGTTTTTGAAGGATGCCATTCTGAATAAGACTAAAGAACTTCAAGGCATGGTGGTACTAAGTCATGAATGCAGTGCTATCATTCAGAAGAAGTCCATTCCAAGAAAGTTGACTGATCCAGGGAGTTTCACACTCCATTGTGCCATTGGACCTCTGATATTTTCTGGATGTCTTTGTGATCTAGGAGCATCAGTCAGCTTGATGCCATTCTCCATAGCAAAGAAGCTGGGCTTAAGAGTCTTCAAACCAGCAAGGATCTCCCTTATCATTGCAGATAGATCACTTAGATTGCCTGTTGGTATGTTGGAAGATCTGCCTGTCAAGATTGGTGGTTTTGAGGTTCCAACTGATTTTGTTGTGCTGGAAATGGACGAAGAACCAGTTGATCCTCTTATCTATGGCAGGCCATTCCTGGCCACTGCAGGAGCTATTATTGACGTGAGATGTGGGATAATAGAGCTTCAACTTGGGTCTGAGAAGCTCAAGTTTGATGTGAATGAGATGATGAAGAAACCCACCATTGAAGGTCTATGCTTCTATGTGGAGACAATGGATCAGTTGGCTGATGAGTTGCTTGAGGTACTTAATACTGATGACCCTCTTCAAGCTACTCTAACTCAAGAACAAGGAGACAATGGGCTCTTAGTAGAAGAAAGTGAGGGGTATAAGCTGTATTTGGACAATGCTAGAGAACTTGGTCCTGAGACAAGGTTTTTGGAGCTGGAACAAAGTGGGTCTGAGGTCTTGGCTATCAAAGGAGTAGAAAAAATAGCCAATGCAGCTTGGACAAGGATTGGAATGAGGTTGATGCATGATAACACCGTATTTTGACCACTTTTATGGATCGTTTTGAAATACTTTTTCTATGTTTTTAATTGCTTTTAAGTACTTTTATCACGTTTTTCTAGTATTTGTAGTTTCAAGACTCTTTTCAGGTAACTTAGGGAAAAGCTTAACAAAATGGATAGAAAACCAGATTTCAGCTCAGAGTCAAACCGTCAGAAGTTCACCCCTGATTGAAGGCCTTCTCACCGTCTGATCCAGCTCAAATTTGGAGACCTTAAAGATGGAAGTATCAGCTTTCCAGTGCACTTTACAGCTTGGCAATCCAACGGTTCAATCAAAAGATACGCGAAGAGCAAGATGTCCAATAAACCAGCTGGCCAGCACTTCCACCCGCGGCCAACAAGCATTTTCCCGCGGTCAGGAGTATCCCGACCGCGGCAAATCACTCATCCACCGCGGTCACACTTGTCCCGACCGCGGCCTTCAACCTCCAAGCCCAAAAAGCCCATTTCTGAAGCCCACATTTGGAGAAACCCTAAGTGACGTCCAGAGAGGTCTTGAGCACTATAAATACATGTCTTAGGAGCCCTAGAAATCGTGTAACCTTAGAGACCACCGAAATATTTACTTCATATTCTTATTGTTTTTGCTTTAGCTTTTAGGGAGAGAGAGATTTGTTCTCTTGAACCCTTGTTCTTTCTTTTTCAATTTCGGTTTCTATTCTACTTCTTAATATTATGTCTTTGATTTCGTTCATTATGTCTGAGTAGTTTTATTGTTGGGATTAAGGGATTTTCGATGGGGATTTATATGTTCGATGAGGATTCCATTGGCTATTGAGCTGAATCTTAGAACTTTTTCTTCTGAATTCGTTTTTACTGCATGAGAGTAGCGTCATGAACTACAATCTGATCCAGATGCTTGGTGACACGAAAGTGTTCATCAGGTATCAGATCTAGTTTGGGAGAGCAAAACAAACATAGGAGTGGAAACCTACCTATGGGAGATTTTTGAATTAGGACGAGTCTTAAACATAATGCATCTCTTCTCTTCCAGGGCCAGAGTGGAAACCTACTGGTCAGGGTTGAGAGAGATAGTTGTCTATGATCACGACAGTGGCGTATTCATACGTCTGTGACTCAAGTTCGAAAAGTTTAAGCTAAGATCTTATCAATTTACTCTCTAGCAATGTTTTGAATCGTTCGTACCCCTGAGAAAACTTCCCTAAACCCCAACGCTTTTTTCTCCATTGATTTCCTGCGATTTTTCTTTAAGCTTTAGTTCAATATTTTCTTTCCTTTTAGTTCATTTTCATTTAAGCATTAGAATATCCGTTTTTATTATTTTTAGTTATTTTCATTAAGTTTAGTTATTACGTCATTTAATTTCCGTATTCTCTTTTAATATTTCGTTTTTAGATTTTAAACACACTACCAAACTCCCACTAAACCGTTTTTGTTCTAGACTTCCTTACTTTAAATTAATTCAAAGGCTTTTTGCAGAAAAAGATCCTCCTTCCCTGTGGATTCGATCCCTAAGTACTACAATTGATCAGCTGTGCACTTGCGGCTATTGATTTCAATTAGGGTAAAACTTGACAACCCACAACCCACACATCAAGACGACACATCAATGCACCCCCTGTTGAGCACAAGCCTCTACCAACAGGGCTCAGGTATGCATTCTTGGGCTTAAACTCCACATATCCAGTAATCATCAATGATAGCTTATTAGAGCATCAAGAGAGTGCATTGCTTAGTGAGATAAGAAAGTTCAGGAGAGCCATAGGATACTCTTTGGCTGATATTAGAGGGATCTCTTCTGACATATGCACCCACAGGATACACCTGGAGGACTAATCTATGTCCTCTATTGAGCATCAACGACGTCTTAACCCAAACCTTAAGGAGGTGGTTAAGAAGGAGATACTAAAGCCTCTTGAGGCAGGGATAATTTACCCAATCTCTGACTCAAGATGGGTATCTCCTCTACATGTAGTGCCCAAGAAAGGTGGGATCACAGTGGTTAAAAACGAAAAGGATGAGCTGATAGCTACTAGAACTGTCACAGGACACAGAATGTGTATAGACTATAGAAAGCTCAATGCAGCCTCTAGGAAGGATCATTTTCCTTTGCCTTTCATTGATCAGATGTTAGAGAGGCTTGCAAACCACCCCTTCTTTTGTTTTCTTGATGGGTACTCGGGGTTCTTTCAAATCCCCATAGATCCCCGAGATAAAGAGAAAACAACATTCACTTGCCCTTATGACAGGCGCATGCCTTTTGGTCTCTGTAATGCCCCTGCCACATTTCAACGTTGCATGATGCATATATTCTCTGACATAATTGAAGAGAAGGTGGAGGTGTTCATGGATGATTTTAGTGTCTATGGCTCTTCCTTCTCGGATTGTCTCTCTATTTTGTCACAGGTCTTGGAGAGATGTGAGCAGCATAACTTGGTGTTGAACTCGGAGAAATGCCACTTCATGGTGCAGGAAGGAATTGTACTTGGGCATAAGATATCTGAGAAGGGCATAGAGGTTGACAGAGCAAAGGTGGAAGTGATGGTGAATCTGCAAACTCCCACTTCAGTCAAAGGGATAAGGAGTTTCCTTGGGCATGCAGGGTTTTATAGAAGATTCATCAAAGATTTCTCAAGAATAGCCAGACCCTTGACAAGGCTGTTGTGTAAAGAAGTTGATTTCATCTTTGATGCTGAGTGTGAAGAAGCCTTCAAGATGATCAAGGATGCATTAGTCAGTGCACCAATTGTCCAAGCCCCAGACTGGTCCCTTCCTTTTGAGGTTATGACAGATGCATCTGATTTTACAGTTGGAGCAGTACTTGGCCAAAGGAAGGATAAGAAGCTTCATGTCATCTACTATGCTAGTAGAACACTTGACTCTGCCCAAGAGAAGTATGCTACCACTGAGAAGGAAATGTTGGCAATAGTCTTTGCCTTTGATAAATTCAGAAGCTACCTGGTGGGATCAAAAGTCATTGTATATACTGATCATGCAGCCCTCAGGTATCTGATGACCAAGAAAGATGCTAAGCCAAGACTATTGAGATGGGTTCTTCTACTTCAGGAGTTTGATATGGAAGTACAGGACAAAAAGGGTATAGAGAATGGAGCTGAAGACCATCTTTCTAGGTTGAGAGTAGGCTCTGAAGTCCCTCTTATTGACAGTCTTCCTGAGGAATCACTGATGGTGCTCCACTCTTATTTGGAGTTTGAAGAGGTGGATAGCATCCAAGAAAGGAGAATGCCCTGGTTTGCTGATATTGTGAACTTTCTTGCTTGTGGAGTGGAACCACCTGAACTTGATGCTTACCACAGGAAGAAGTTCTTCAGAGATGTCCAAAGATACCATTGGGATGAGCCCTACTTGTATGTCCTGAACAAAGATCAATTGTATAGAAGGTGTCTTGCTGAGGAGGAGATGCAACCTGTGTTGCAAGAGTGTCATCGTTCAGCTTTTGGAGGTCACATGGGAGCATTCAAGACTGTAGCCAAGGTTCTTCAGAGTAGGTTTTGGTGGCCCACAATGTTCAAAGATGCTCAGCTAGTTGTTTCATCATGTGATGCTTGTCAGAGGCATGGGAACATATCAAAGAGGAGTGAGATGCCTAAAAATCCAATTCTAGAGGTTGAAATCTTTGATTGCTGGGGAATTGACTACATGGGGCCCTTCATTTCATCTTATGGGAATCAGTATATACTAGTTGCTGTGGACTATGTGTCCAAGTGGGTTGAGGCTATTGCTTCCCCTACCAATGATTCCAAGGTAGTTGTGAAGTTGTTCAAGAGGATTATCTTCCCAAGATTTGGAGTACCAAGGGTTGTTATTTCAGATGGAGGATCTCATTTTGTGAACAAGACTTTGGAAGGATTGCTGAGAAAGCATGGAGTGAAACACAAGGTGGCTACTCCTTATCATCCTCAAACTAGTGGCCAGGTTGAAGTATCTAATAGACAGATTAAGGCCATTCTTGAGAGGACTGTTAGCTCAAGCAGAAAAGATTGGAGCAAAAGGCTGGATGATGCATTGTGGCTTTTAGAAGAGCCTTTAAAACTCCAATTGGGACATCTCCTTTCAATCTGCTATATGGGAAGAGCTTCCACCTTCCTGTTGAGCTGGAGTACAAAGCATTATGGGCTCTGAAGTTGCTGAACTTTGATATCAAAACAGCTCAAGAGAAAAAGATAATTCAACTCCATGAACTGGAAGAGATCTGGTTAGAGGCTTTTGAGAGCTCCAAGATCTATAAAGAAAAGACGAAAGCTCTACATGATCAAGAGATTTTGAAAAGGGAATTCAAGCAAGGTGATCTGGTGTTGCTGTTCAACTCTAGGCTGGGTGTGGTCCCTTTAAGTTGTTTCCTGGAAAACTTAAGTCTAAATGGTCTGGTCCCTTTAAGGTTCTTGAAGTCAGGCCATATGGAGCTGTTGTGTTAGAAGGCAAGAATGGTCAGGAGTTTGTGATAAATGGCCAAAGAATCAAGCACTACCTGGTCTCACAAAGGAAGGAGGAAGATACATCAGTTCCCCTTCTTGATCCACCACCAGCCTGTTAAACAGGCTTCCAAAGTCAAACTTAGAGACTTTAAACAAAGTGCTCTTGGGAGACACCCCAAGCTTATCTTTTGTAAATATGCTTTTAATCTTTTGATTTCTTTCTTTTTATGTTTTAAGATGTTTTGATGGGTTTGTTTAGTGTCTACAGGTTACAGGTTTGAGTTTGAACCCTTGGGAAGTAAATAAAAGATGAAAAGGAATGAATGAGTGGGGCAAAAGCTTATGCTCGGTTTTGAGCATGGTCACCGGCCACGGTCAGATAACAAGGCGTGGCAAGCTTTTAAGCTAAGCCACGAGAGAGGAATCACGGTCCTAGGTGTGGCCGTGGCAAAAGAAGCAACTATTCGGGATGAGACACTGAAGTTCACATACCCTGATCACATGATTACTGACCTGTGGGATACAATTGCTTTTGGGATCTTCAGAGGAGGAAGATGCAAGAGTTCATGGATGAGAAACCCAGCCATCCGCTATGCTCACAAAGTGCTTTGCCAAATGTTTTTTACCAAACACAATGATGGTGTGGTGCATCTAGCTGACATGGAGAACTGGGTATGGGTCTACATCCTCTCATCAGTCAATTGAAGAGCAAGAGAGAATTTCATCTCCCACACTACATCCCTTCTGGTGGAGCATTCTTGGCACGCCATATGCTGATATACAAAGACATTGCTTGGAGTGAGGGTAAAAGGCAGAAGCTCACTAAGTTGCACAATGGATGGTTAGTGACAAAGATTCTGAAAGCAAGAGGTTTTGTCTTTGATGATGTTGAGGTCAATCCTGAGTTGATTGATGAAGCTACCCTCACCAAGGTTGGGTTTTTAACAGAAAGCAATGGTGAAAACTTCTTGTACACCTTCAAGCTCTTACAAAATGAGAAGGTCCAAGTTCTGTTGCCACACCCAGCCATCACCACTCTCTCAGAAAGGCACAATGTCTCCTTTATTGTTCTAAAGGATCAGCTCTACAACCCAGCCATTGACCCTCCAATTCGCAAATGTAAGAGGACCGCAGGATCCAAGGGTAAAGAGCCAGTTGAAGAGCAGAGCACAGCTAGGGCTGCCGGTTGTGAGAATGAGGAGCCAAGAGATTTTGAAAGAAGGATGGGAGCAGGCTGGTACCATTTTGATCCTTATTTTTGGGGTGAACCTGAGTATCACACAAAGAAGCTGTATTCACGAGTTAACAGCCTTCAGAAATGGTGCAAATGGCAAGACAAAACGATCCACAAGCTAGTTGACTGTGTTAGGCAACTAAAGAAGAAGGTGAAGAAACTCACAGCTCCAGCCACCTCACCCAAACGAGATACAAGAGAAGAGGTGGGAGAAAGCTCAGCAGCTCAAGACCTTGTGTTCCCACCAGGAAAAGAAGACTGGATCAACCCGGCCACATCGTTCCTACCAGACTCACCTGGGAGCAGCCCACCTAGATACTCAACTCCATCCTGCTCAACCTCCAATCCATCCCACTACCTGGGATCCGACCTCAGCGATTGAGGTAAACACTCCATCTTTTTAAATATGCATATAACTTAGCTTATTTTCTCTTTGCCTTTTGTGATTTTGCTTTGCACTTCTCCTTCATGCTTTTATAACACAAGGGACTGTGTTATTTAAGTGTGGGGGAGGAGTTTTGTGTTTACTAATCATGTTTATTCTGCTCTTATTTTTGTTTTCACTTTGAGTCTCATTTTGCATTCATCTAAGTGCATAAAAAAAAAATAGCTCATGTAGTTGCATTCACATTTTAGGTTGAGTCTAGTTTGCATTTTCATATAGGTTGCATCATATGCAAATGGGAGTAATGATAGATTTTTTCTTAAAGAGAGCATCATTTTAAAAAACTTGGTCCCTTAAGGCATTACAAAACTGGTATGAAATCAAGTGTGAACCATGCTTTGAACTGGTGTCTAAATAATTCTGTGCTAGCTGAATCAAGTTGTGAATAGCCTCAACCTTGCTTAAGTGACAACCCTTGAATTTGACATCTAATTATCATGTTTGTGCATATCATTGTGAATTCATGGGTACCATATACATATTTGAGCTTTCTTATCCTTTTTATCACTCTTGCTAGCTCAAATAGCTTATCTCTCATCTTGGGACAGTTCCCTGCCTTTAGCCAAACCTTTCTTTGAAGCCTAAACACCCTTCTTGTGGGCATGATTTGTGAGGCCTTGTTTCTAGTGGACTTAGTAAAAAGTCTTGGGTTTAGAGCGACAAAGATAGTGCTGCATGTAGATACTAGTCCAACATCAAGGGCTAGTCCAGGTTTAGGTGAAAGTGAGGGCATTGGTTTTGAGTATGTGAGTTGAAAAGAAAAAAAAAATCTGAGTGATGAAAGTGGAAAGAACTGGATTTGTTAGGGGAATGAATGCTTAAATGAAAGAAAGTGAGTGATGAGAGCTGATTGAGTGTCAACGGTAAAATGCCATTTGGGGTGAGTAGACTAGAGAAAGAATCTTGAGAGGTTTAAAGTTGAGTGTGAAAAGCATTTTGGGTGTGGGGTAGATGTAGTTATATCTTTGTATGCATCCATGGCTTTTTACCCTTAGCATTTTACTAAAGTCTACTAATTTTTGAGCGATCCCCTTGCATGGAGTACCAGTTACTTGATTGAGATCATTTTAATCTCAAGACCCAGTCCCAAGCCAAATGAATTCACTTGATTTGCATGAACATGATCCACTTGATACTTTAAATGAATGTCAAAAGGTTGAGGTTAGGAATGCTTGTGAAGGTTGGTGCTTGAGTTTGGTTTATTTGGTGACAAGTATGGCTAATTTTTATGAGTAAACCAGTTTGTATTGCAGCCTAGAATTGATGACTTGAACAATGAGCTTTGAATTCTTTCAATGATGATCTCTCTTTAAAGAAATATGAACTCCCATGCATTCAACCTCTCTCTCTCATTTGTTCTTGTTTGCTTGAGGACAAGCAAAGGACAAGTGTGGGGGAGTTGATATATTCATAATTTGTCATATTTAGGATTGCATTTTTGTCCAAAGATTGAGTCTCATGCATACATTTAGCTAGTTTTGTTAGAGTTTGTCCTTGGTTCTAGCTTTGTCTAGGATTTGCATTAGGTCCTAGAGTGTCCTACATTTTTGGAGTGTTCTCAGGTCATTTGGAGACTTTTTGGAGCAACTTGGAGCTGGGATCATAGAGGAACCCTCACCTGTGTGCAACAACTAGGACAGATGGTTTGGCGCAGACAAAGCCCTCACTTTGATCGTGTGGGACGAAGGACTTTCAATGCGATTCACCTTCCGAAGTCTTCATCACGAATGAAGAGGGTCGAGTCTAGTTTCCAGAACACTTGAGATCGTCTTTTTTGGAGTTGTGAGCTGAAAGTTACGGCGATCGGACGCAGTGCATTCCTCGGAGCTGATAAAAGACTAAAGCAACGCGCGTCTAAAAACTGGCGGAACGGAGCCTTTACCGACGTCACCTGAGCCAGAGCCCTTCACCAAAGTTTAAGAAGTCTGAGTCTTCTGTCCACTGAAACTGGAACCACACCATTTGGACCAATATCCTGGAAGCTATTCTCCCATGAATGTGAAGTGGTCCGAGGAGCCCTGAATGCTGCGAGATTGATAACCCTTATTAAGGCCTTGAAATTATGCTAAGGGAAGGATGGCACGGTGGAAGGCCACGGTCCACATCTGACCGTGGCATTTGATTGCATTTCTTCGGGGTTTGACACGGTATCCACATCACGGTCTACACTTGACCGTGTCAAGATAGACTTGGCCGCGGCATGATCTTACTTGCATTCGGGAATTGCCACGAGGTAATGCCACGGTCTACACTTGACCGTGGCAAGACAGCACTGATGTTGACTTGGTGTGTGTGTCGAGGGTTGTCAAGTTTTACCCTAAATGAAATCAATAGCCGCAAGTGCACAGCTGATCGATTGTAGTACTTAGGGATCGAATCCACAGGGAAGGAGGATCTTTTCCTGCAAAAAGCCTTTGAAATAAGTATAAAGTAAGGAAGTCTAGAACCAAAACGGTTTTGTGGGGGTTTGGTAGTGTGTTTAAAATGTAAAAACGAAATATTAAAAAAGAATACGGGAATTAAATGACGTAATAACTAAACTTAACGAAAATGACTAAAAATGGGAAAAACGAATATTCTAATTGTTAAATGAAAATCTACTAAAAAGGAAAGACAATATTGAACTAAAGCTTGAAAGAAAATCGGTGTAAATCAATGGAGAAGAAAGCGTTGGGGTTCAGGGAAGTTTTCTCAGGGGTACGAACGATTCAAAACATTGCTAGAGAGTAAATTGATAAGATCTTAGCTTAAACTTTTCGAACTGGAGTCACGGACGTATGAATACGCCACTGTCATGATCATAGACAACTATCTCTCTCAACCTTGACCAGTAGGTTTTCACTCTGGCCCTGGAAGAGAAGAGATGCATTATGTTTAAGACTCGTCCTAATTCACAAATCGCCCATAGGTAGGTTTCCACTCCTATGTTTGTTTTGCTCTCCCAAACTAGATCTGACACCGGATGAACACTTTCGTGTCACCAAGCATCTGGATCAGATTGTAGTTCATGACGCTACTCTCATGCAGTAAAAACGAATTCAGAAGAAAAAGTTCTAAGATTCGGCTCAAAAGCTCATGGAATCCTCATCGAACATATAAATCCCCATCGAAAATCCCTTAATCCCAACAATAAAACTACTCAGACATGATGAACGAAATCAAAAGCATAGTATTAAGAAGTAGAATAGAAACCGAAATTGAAAAAGCAAGAACAAGGGTTCAAGAGAAAAAATCTCTCTCTCCCTAAAAGCTAAAGCAAAAACAATAAAAATATGAAGTAAATATTTCGGTGGTATTCGGTTACACGATTTTTAGGGTTCCTAAGACATGTATTTATAGTGCTCAAGACCTCTCTGGATGTCACTTAGGGTTTCTCCAAATGTGGGCTTCAGAAATGGGCTTTTTGGGCTCGGAGGTTGATGGCCGCGGTTGGGACGAGTGTGACCGCGGGGAATGAGTGTTTGGCCGCGGTCGGGATGCTCCTGACCGCGGTAAATTGCTTGCTGGCCGCGGGTGGAAGTGCTTGCCGGCTGGTTTACGGGACATCTTGCTCTTCGCGTATCTTTTGATTGAACCGTTGAATTGCCAAACTGTAAAGTGCACTGGAAAGCTGATACTTCCATCTTTAAGGTCTCCAAATTTGAGCTGGATCAGACGGTGAGAAGGCCTTCAATCAGGGGTGAACTTCTGACGGTTTGACTCTGAGCTGAAATCTGGTTTTCTATCCATTTTGTTAAGCTTTTCCCTAAATTTCCTGAAAAGAGTCTTGAAACTACAAATACTAGAAAAACGTGATAAAAGTACTTAAAAGCAATTAAAAACATAGAAAAAGTATTTCAAAACGATCCATAAAAGTGGTCAAAATACGGTGTTATCAAGCACCTGTGATCCTTCAGACATTCGGAACTTGACACGGCCACGCATCACGACTTTGGACTTGGCCGTGGCACTTAATGCAATCTCTCGGCGTTTGACACGGTCTTCACACCACGGCTTTAGACTTGGCCGTGGCAACTTTATGCGTTCCTTCGGCGTTTGACACAGCCATGCATCACGACCAGAGGGAGCCCGTGGCACCATGATTTATCCAAGAACAAGAGACACAGGACTTGACACGGTCACTTGCCACGGCTTGACCAAAACCTGCTAGACCGTGGCAAACTTCTTCCTTACCCACCAAAGCCGGGTCAGTACCCGGTTTGTTCCGGGCTAACCCGGTTCGTCCAAAGCTACTATAAATACTTTTTAGACCTAATTTGGAGAGAACCTTATCTTATCTTTAGTCTCCTTTTCCTTTTTGGTGAAAGAACCATTGTTTACGACCTTGTTTTGAGTTTAATATCAGTTTGAAGAGTGTTTTCCATCGGGTCTATCATTTCTTATCATCATATCACACTTCTAATCTTAACGAAAACGAGTAAAAACGGAAAAACGGCTAAACTTAATTGCTTAAATGAAAATCGATTGAAAGAGTAAAGATACTAGACTAAAGCTTGAATGAAAATCGGTGTAAATCTATAAGAAAGAAAGTGCTGGGGTTCAGGAAAGTTTTCTCAGGGGTATGAACGATTCAAAACATTGCTAGAGAGTAAATTTGATAAGATCTTAGCTTAAACTTTTCGAACTGGAGTTACGGACGTATGAATACGCACTGTCGTGATCATAGACAACTATCTCTCTCAACCCTGACCAGTAGGTTTCCACTCTGGCCCTGGAAAAGAAGAGATGCATTATGTTTAAGACTCGTCAGCATTCACAAATCGCCCATAGGTAGGTTTCCACTCCTATGTTTGTTTTGCTCTCCCAAACTAGATCTGACACCGGATGAACACCTTCGGGTCACCAAGCATCTGGATCAGATTGTAGTTCATGACGCTACTCTCATGCAGTAAAAATGAATTCAGAAGAAAACAATTCTAAGATTCGACACAATAGCCAATGGAATCCTCACCGAAGATATATATCCCCATCGAAAATCCCTTAGTCCCAACAATAAAACTCCTCAGACATGATAAACGAAATCAAAAACATAGTTTAGAAAGTAGAATAGAAACCGAAATTGAAAAAGAAAGAACAAGGGTTCAAGAGATAGATCTCTATCTCCCTAAAACCTAAAAACAAAGCTTAAAGTAAAATTTCTGTAAAGAATTTCATCTCTCCTCTTCTCTTCTTAAAAACGACCTAAATGACATGTATTTATAGTCTCCAATACTCTCTAGTGTCTAGGATTCCGGAATTGAGGCTGGGAAAATGATACGGACTTCAGAAATGGGCCTTCAAAGTTAGAGTTAGCTGGCCGCGGTCAGGATGTGCGCGACCGCGGGGAATGGGTGGCTGGCCGCGGTCGGGGAGCTTGAGACCGCGGGGAATGGCCTGTTGGCCGTGAGTGGAAATGCTTGTCGGCTGGTTTACAGGACATCTTGCTCTACCCGTATCTTTTGATTGAACCATTGGATTGCCAAGCTGTAAAGTGTGCTGGAAAGCTGATACTTCCATCTTTAAGATCTCCAAATTTGAGCTGGATCAGATGGTGAGGAGGCCTTCAATCGGGGGTTAACTTCTGACGGTTTGACTCTGAGCTGAAATCTGGTATTCTATCCATTTTGTTAAGTTTTTCCCTAAGTTACCTGAAAAGAGTCTTAGAACTACAAATACTAGAAAAACGTAATAAAAGTATTTAAAAGCAATTAAAAACATAGAAAAAGTATTTCCAAACGATCCATAAAAGTGGTCAAAATACAGTGTTATCAGCTGCTTCGGCTTGACCATTTCCTTGTAGATATCTCGGTGTTGACTTGCCCAATCGTATTTTCAATTTTTCACAAAAAGCTTCAAACCGAGCCGAGATGAATTGGGATCCGTTGTCTGTAACAATCTCGTAAGGGAGCCCATGTTGATAGATGATATTCTTCCAGACGAAATGCTCAACTTGGGCGTCTTTGATGCTCGCATACGAATCGGCTTCGACACACTTGGAAAAATAATCGGTCAGAACCAATAGGAATCGTTTCTGTTTAGACTTGTGCAAAGGTCCGAAGATGTTCATTGACCACCTCATAAATGGATAGGGAGCCGAGATTGATGATAACAGTTCGATAGGCTGATGTATGGTTGGGAGGTGCCTCTGGCATTTTCACTCTTGACGGAGAACTTCTCGTAGTCTTCCACGGGAAGCCTGATCATCCCGATTGTCATCGTTGTTTCCCCTGAGAATCCTGTTAATGGCTTCGGGACAGCGGCTACTTCAGACAAATCGATTTCCATCCTTCTAAGGGTTTCGCGGAAGATGACGTCTACCGAGCTTCCCGTATCGATAAGGATTCTAGCGACATCGTGGTCCCTAATAGTAAGCTCGATTACGAGGGGGTCACTATGTGGCGCATCGATTCCCACAGTTTCGTCTTCCGAAAACAAAATTGTGGTAGCGGGATAGCACGGGGGCTCCGCCCAGTTAACACTTGTATCGGCTTCCCTCTGGAAAGCTTTAATCGATGATACGGTGTCGAGACAGTATTGTGATCCACCCATTATCATATTGATCCTTCTTTTGGGGCCATCTCGCAGATCCTCATTATTCCTCCTTCCTCGCTTTTGGGCTTCGCCTCGGTTCCCTTGCTCTCGGTTTGGGGGGTTAACTTTGTCACCTTCTCGCTTCTCGTCTTCGGGCTCCTTGGCAGCCATGGTTTCTTCGTGCTCTCCTGCTGCTCGTTTTGCGGCGAGTCTGGCTGCCAAGAACCGACAATTTGCCGTTGAGTGCCTGTAGCATTGGTGGTGTTCGCAGAATGCCTTTTCATCATAAGTTCGGGGGTTCCGTGTCCAAGTATTCCATGGTCCTTTGCCTCGTCCTGCTTCCACTTAATAATTGTGGGCTCCTTGTAGCCTCGGCCCTTCGTGGTGCACATAGTCATTACTCCTCATATTTCTTTGACGCGTTGTCAGAGAATTTTGATGACGAACCATCCTCATGTAATATCCACGTGGACTCAGAAGTCGGCTAACACTTGAGACTTCGCGCATGATCTGTGCCTTCCGGAATTGCTTGGGCTATGCAGGATACTTCATAGTGGCAGAGTAGCGAGGACTACAATCAAGTGCGACTGAAAGTATGGTCTCAGTTTCCGAGCCAACATTACGACAGCTAGGGCGACCTTCTCCGTTTACGGATAACGCGTCTCTGTCTCGGTTAAACTGCGGCTCACGTAAAAGACAGGTTTTTGCTCTCCCCGCTCTTCCCTAACCAGTACTCCACTTACTGCAGTTGATCACACGGCGATATACAGGAACAGCGGTTCTCCTTCCACTGGCTTCGCGAGGACCGGCGGATTCGCCAGGTAGACTTTCAGGTCCTGGAATTCCTTTTCACACCGTTCGTCCCATTCAAATTTCTTATTGCCCTTAAGGGTATCATAAAAGGCAGACATTTATCAGTCGACCTGGAAACAAAGCGGTTGAGAGCTGCTACAGGTAGACTTTCAGGTCTTGGAATGCCTTTTCACACCGTTTCGTTCTTGGAGACGCCATTTCTCTCAGCGCGTTGATTTTCTTTGGATTTGCTTCCATTCCTCGATGAGTTACGAGGTATCCGAGGAACTCTCCAGACGTCACCGCGAATCGACACTTCACCGGATTCAGCTTCATGTTATGCAGGTTCAGCCGCTCTAAACAGTCTTACAAATGCTTCACGTGATCTTTCTCCTCGAGTGACTTAATCAACATGTCATCAATATAAACTTCCATCGTCTTGCTGAGCTGTTCCACAAACATTTTGTTGACGAGCCTCTGGTAGGTCGCGCCCGCATTCTTAATTCCAAAAGGCATCACCTTGTAGCAGTAAATTCCTGATCTGTTATGAATGTCGTTTTTTCCCTGTCGTCGCGGTTCATGAATATCTGGTTGTACCCTGAAAAAGCGTCCATAAATGTGAGCAGTTTGTTCCCCGCCATGGCTTCGACTAGTCGATCGATATAAGGTAGCGGGAAACTATCTTTCGGGCACGCCTTATTGAGGTCGGTAAAATCTACGCACACACGCCATTTACCGTTTTTCTTCTTCACTACTACGGGATTAGCGAGCCAATATGGGTATTTGGCCTCGGAAATCGAACCCACCTTTAGAAGTCGCTCTACTTCGTCGTTTACTGCCTTGGCTCGGTCGGGACCTAGCTTTATCCTCTTCTGCTTCACTGGTTGAAACGTCGGGTCCACGTTGAGCTCATGGCACGCCACATCGATGCTAATTCTCGGCATGTCTTCCGCGCTCCATGCAAATGTCCCAACATTTTGTTTTAAGAAAGAGACGAGCTCCGCTTTAATCGCCTCGTCGAGTGTTGCTCCGATTTCTACGCACCGCTCCGGATGTAATTTGTCTATGCATACCGAGATCGCCAGATCACAGCTCGGTGCGCTCTTCTCCTCACGCACCTCCCCGATCTGTAATTGCTATAAGAGCTTGGCGAGCTCGTTCGCAGGTTCTCGGTTCGTCTTTAGCTTTTCCCTATTTTCGTTTGTGACCGAGTCTACTACGGGCTTTCCTCATCTTTTGCTCGGCCAGGAAGCACATGCGTGACTCTTTTTGGTTTCCCCATATCGTTTTGATTCCGCCAGGAGTCGGGAACTTGACGCATAAATGATAGGTTGATGGAACGGCTCGCATCGAGTTCAACCACGGCGTTCCCATGATTACATTGTAAATCGCCAGATGGTCAGCTACGAAAAACTCCATGACTTTTGTTACTCCTCCTGCTTGCACGGGTAGCCTGATCGTCCCTATTGTCATCGTTGTTTCCCCTGAGAATCCTGTTAATCGCTTTGAGACAGCGGCTACTTCAGACAAATTGATTTCCATCCTTCTAAGGGTTTCGCGGAAGATGACGTCTACCGAGCTTCCCGTATCGATTAGGATTCTAGCGACATCGTGGTCCCTAATAGTAAGCTCGATTACGAGGGGGTCACTATGTGGTGCATCGATTCCCACGATTTTGTCTTCCGAAAACAAAATTGTGGTAGCGGGATAGCTCGGGGGCTCCGCCCAGTTAACACTTGCATCGGCTTCCCTCTGGAAAGCTTTAATCGACGATACAGTGTCGAGACAGTATTGTGATCCACCCATTATCATCTTGATCCTTCTTTTGGGGCCATCTCGCGGATCTTCATTATTCCTCCTTCCTCGCTTTTGGGCTTCGCCTCGGTTCCCTTGCTCTCGGTTTGGGGGGTTAACTTTGTCACATTCTCGCTTCTCGTCTTCGGGCTCCTTGGCAGCCATGGTTTCTTTGTGCTCTCCTTCTGCTTGTTTTGCGGCGAGTCTGGCTGCCAAGAACCGATAATTTGCCGTTGAGTGCCCGTAGCATTGGTGGTGTTCGCAGAATGCCTTTTCATCATAAGTTCGGGGGTTCCGTGTCCAAGTATTCCATGGTCCTTTGCCTCGTCCTGCTTCCACTTAATAATTGTGGGCTCCTTGTAGCCTCGGCCCTTCGTGGTGCACATAGTCATTACTCCTCATATTTCTTTGACGCGTTGTCAGAGAATTTTGATGACGAACCATCCTCATGTAATATCCACGTGGACTCAGAAGTCGGCTAACACTTGAGACTTCGCGCATGATCTGTGCCTTCCGGAATTGCTTGGGCTATGCAGGATACTTCATAGTGGCAGAGTAGCGAGGACTACAATCAAGTGCGACTGAAAGTATGGTCTCAGTTTCCGAGCCAACATTACGACAGCTAGGGCGACCTTCTCCGTTTACGGATAACGCGTCTCTGTCTCGGTTAAACTGCGGCTCACGTAAAAGACAGGTTTTTGCTCTCCCCGCTCTTCCCTAACCAGTACTCCACTTACTGCAGTTGATCACACGGCGATATACAGGAACAGCGGTTCTCCTTCCACTGGCTTCGCGAGGACCGGCGGATTCGCCAGGTAGACTTTCAGGTCCTGGAATTCCTTTTCACACCGTTCGTCCCATTCAAATTTCTTATTGCCCTTAAGGGTATCATAAAAGGCAGACATTTATCAGTCGACCTGGAAACAAAGCGGTTGAGAGCTGCTACAGGTAGACTTTCAGGTCTTGGAATGCCTTTTCACACCGTTTCGTTCTTGGAGACGCCATTTCTCTCAGCGCGTTGATTTTCTTTGGATTTGCTTCCATTCCTCGATGAGTTACGAGGTATCCGAGGAACTCTCCAGACGTCACCGCGAATCGACACTTCACCGGATTCAGCTTCATGTTATGCAGGTTCAGCCGCTCTAAACAGTCTTACAAATGCTTCACGTGATCTTTCTCCTCGAGTGACTTAATCAACATGTCATCAATATAAACTTCCATCGTCTTGCTGAGCTGTTCCACAAACATTTTGTTGACGAGCCTCTGGTAGGTCGCGCCCGCATTCTTAATTCCAAAAGGCATCACCTTGTAGCAGTAAATTCCTGATCTGTTATGAATGTCGTTTTTTCCCTGTCGTCGCGGTTCATGAATATCTGGTTGTACCCTGAAAAAGCGTCCATAAATGTGAGCAGTTTGTTCCCCGCCATGGCTTCGACTAGTCGATCGATATAAGGTAGCGGGAAACTATCTTTCGGGCACGCCTTATTGAGGTCGGTAAAATCTACGCACACACGCCATTTACCGTTTTTCTTCTTCACTACTACGGGATTAGCGAGCCAATATGGGTATTTGGCCTCGGAAATCGAACCCACCTTTAGAAGTCGCTCTACTTCGTCGTTTACTGCCTTGGCTCGGTCGGGACCTAGCTTTATCCTCTTCTGCTTCACTGGTTGAAACGTCGGGTCCACGTTGAGCTCATGGCACGCCACATCGATGCTAATTCTCGGCATGTCTTCCGCGCTCCATGCAAATGTCCCAACATTTTGTTTTAAGAAAGAGACGAGCTCCGCTTTAATCGCCTCGTCGAGTGTTGCTCCGATTTCTACGCACCGCTCCGGATGTAATTTGTCTATGCATACCGAGATCGCCAGATCACAGCTCGGTGCGCTCTTCTCCTCACGCACCTCCCCGATCTGTAATTGCTATAAGAGCTTGGCGAGCTCGTTCGCAGGTTCTCGGTTTGTCTTTAGCTTTTTCCTATTTTCGTTTGTGACCGAGTCTACTACGGGCTTCCTCATCTTTTGCTCGGCCAGGAAGCACATGCGTGACTCTTTTTGGTTTCCCCATATCGTTTTGATTCCGCCAGGAGTCGGGAACCTGACGCATAAATGATAGGTTGATGTAACGGCTCGCATCGAGTTCAACCACGGCGTTCCCATGATTACATTGTAAATCGCCAGATGGTCAGCTACGAAAAACTCCATGACTTTTGTTACTCCTCCTGCTTGCACGGGTAGCCTGATCGTCCCGATTGTCATCGTTGTTTCCCCTGAGAATCCTGTTAATGGCTTCGAGACAGCGGCTACTTCAGACAAATTGATTTCCATCCTTCTAAGGGTTTCGCGGAAGATGACGTCTACCGAGCTTCCCGTATCGATTAGGATTCTAGCGACATCGTGGTCCCTAATAGTAAGCTCGATTACGAGGGGGTCACTATGTGGCGCATCGATTCCCACGATTTTGTCTTCCGAAAACATAATTGTGGTAGCGGGATAGCTCGGGGGCTCCGCCCAGTTAACACTTGCATCGGCTTCCCTCTGGAAAGCTTTAATCGACGATACGGTGTCGAGACAGTATTGTGATCCACCCATTATCATATTGATCCTTCTTTTGGGGCCATCTCGCGGATCCTCATTATTCCTCCTTCCTCGCTTTTGGGCTTCGCCTCGGTTCCCTTGCTCTCGGTTTGGGGGGTTAACTTTGTCACCTTCTCGCTTCTCGTCTTCGGGCTCCTTGGCAGCCATGGTTTCTTTGTGCTCTCCTTCTGCTTGTTTTGCGGCGAGTCTGGCTGCCAAGAACCGATAATTTGCCGTTGAGTGCCCGTAGCATTGGTGGTGTTCGCAGAATGCCTTTTCATCATAAGTTCGGGGGTTCCGTGTCCAAGTATTCCATGGTTCTTTGCCTCGTCCTGCTTCCACTTAATAATTGTGGGCTCCTTGTAGCCTCGGCCCTTCGTGGTGCACATAGTCATTACTCCTCATATTTCTTTGACGCGTTGTCAGAGAATTTTGGATCGCCGCTTATGTCGATTCGTACTACTCGTCTAGGTTCTTCATCTCTTCTTCATTCACAACAAAGTCAGCAGAGCGATGTAGGGTATCTTGGAACGTGAGCGGCGTGTTCAACGCCATTTCTCTTCAGAACTCGGACTTATACCATAGTGATCTTTTCAGGGCTTCGAGGGCTGCCTTATCGCTCACTCCTTCCACCTTTGGCACTACCACTTTGAACCGAGCCATGTAAGCTCTCAATGGCTCGTTTGGTCCTTGAGACAAAGTCCATAGATCGGCATCAGATGTTGATAACTAAGGTTTTTTTAAAGCCTTAGATGGGTTATCAATCCCCTTGTCAAAGTAGTATAAGGGGTGTCAATCCATATGTGTGGTAGTTAGGCACTAGTTTATGTGATAGGTTCTTAAGTCAAGTAATCAAAGATGAGTTTTGTGAAGCCAGCAACAAGAAAGCATAAAACAAGAAACAAACAAGCTATGATTAATGAACTAAGCAAGCAAACAAAACAAGATGATGGTGATTAAGCAAATGATAAAAGCTAAACCTCTAGATGTGATCATTGATTAGGGTGCTTTAGATATTGAATCATGATGCTAAGAACATAATGCAACACTTGCTACTCTTTAGTCTAGGCTTCTTAATCAGATTAATTCATTCCCATGACAATAATCCCTTTTCAAATCACTTAATCAAGTCTAACAACCATTAGATATAATCAAGCAATCAGCAAGCATAATGCATCAAGCCTAATAAGTGACCAAACAATCTCTCAACCAAGAAGACTGAATCTTATACAGAAAGACATAACAAGCAATCACATGATCTCAAACATTTCAACTTAGAACTCTAATCTAGACTAATCCTCTCATGAAGGCATTAATCTCTACACTAATCCACTTTCAAACCAAATCATCATTTGTGAAATATGAATCAATGAGCATTAAGAAACAGTTCTAATATGTCATTCATGCATTTAACAAATCATTCCCATGATGAAAAAGGCATAAACCCTTAAGTTAGCTCATTCAGGCATTTCATCAAACACTTTTGGTGCATGAAATGCCTATGAACCCAGATTTCACTTTCCCAAGGAAATCTGGCATTAGGAGCAACTAACTAAGGAAATGGAATGAGAATCTAAACCCTAAACATCACCAATCAAACATCTAAGCACCCTAATCTACACACCTAGAAGTTTAAAAGATGACTACTCACTAATCATGAAGAACACATCTAATCTTTTGCAAGAGATGATGTTAATCATGATTAGAAGCAGAAATGAGATGATGAGATGATGAGAAACAGACTTAGATTGATTAAATCCTTGAGATCTCTCTTAATCAAAAACGTTTTTACCCTAAAAAGGAAAGAAAACTAGAGAGAAACTAAGAGAGAAGATGATCTTCTTGGGTTTTTCTCCCAAAAAACTATATATACCTAGTGCTAATGGACCGGGTCAGCCCAGGACAAACTGGGTACTGACCCGGCTCAGTTGGGTCAAGTGGAAATCCTGCGGGTCAGTCCAGTATGTCCCAGGTCGCACACCTAAGTCGCAGTAGATGAAGACTTGTCTTGTGAAGCCTGAATCGCCTTGTCTTAGCCGCACGCCTAAGTAGGAGTGTTTTGCGAGTGTTGCTGCGGCTTGGTCTCCTTCCTCTCCAACTCGCAGGGCTAAGGCGGTTTCTGGGGAATGTACAAACTGTGCGGGTTGGTCTCTATTGCACCTAGGTCGCAGGCTCAAGTCGGAGTGATTTGCGAGTGTTGCTGCGGCTTGGTCTCCTTCCTCTCCAACTCGCAGCATCCAGAGCAGCTTAGACCACTTCGCATTCCGGAGAGTGTAACTCCTATGAGACTTGTCCGAATTGAATGATTTCGGTTGCAGAAGACAGAGGACTCATATATCTCCAACTTTTGTGAAGAAAGCTTCGGTGCTTGGGAAGTGTAAGGCTTCCTGGAGGGCACATCTTTGCAGTGCATGTACACGACCAGAGAGAGGCGTCTAGACATGTGTCCATTCCGGAGACTGTATCTTTCTGCTCATAGATCCGAATTGAATGCTCTTGGACGTTCTGGAAAGAAGGCTCAAATGTCTATGGTTCTCATGAAGGACCCGGAAACTAAATCGGCCTGGAAGTGCACCGTCCTTCGCATCCTTTAGAACTGATCTGCTCGGTCCGGAATACCTGCGAGACTGGGGTTCCTTCCGACAAGCTTATCTCTCTGCTCACGCGTCCGAATTCCACGATTCTACTTGCTAAGAGACCGTGATGCAATGCTCTCCAACTTCTATGAAGCACCCGCCGTCTGAATCGGACCGGAAGGCTCCCCGGACAGGCGATCATTCAGGGGTATCGGATTGCTCCGGAATGAGTGCGAGACCTGTTCGTCTTCCGATTACCATATCTTTCAGTTCTGTGGTCCAAATGCCTTGATTCCAACTGTTATGAACTCTTGACTCAATTATCTCCAACCTTTATGAAGACTCCGACAGCTAAATCTGACCGGAAGGTTCCCCGGACAGGCGATTTCGGAAACGTGTCTGCACCCGGAGATTTTGGCCGAGAGACTTGACCGCGGTACGTGTTATTGGCCGAGAAAGCTACCCGCGGGAAGGATTTTGGCCGAGAACCTTCGACCTTCAGTACACCATTTTGCCGAGAAACCCAAAATTGTTCCTTTTCACCATATTTGATCATTCCAACTCCATTTCTTCATCTGAATCATATCCTCCACTCCAAATTGGCTCCAAAAGCACCTGTTTAACACTCCAAAACATGCAAAACTCTCTTGGACCTAATGCAATCTCCTAAGTCCTAAAACAATGCCTAAAGACCTAAAATGCATGCAAATGAGACATGATTTTGACTAGAATATGTACATTAAATGATGCAATTTATGAATATATCAGATGTTCCTCGATCCATGAACATGGAGTACTGTTTCAGAAAAACGGCGGACAACTGCTGAAAGTTGTTAATGGAGTTACGCTCGAGCCTCGAGAACCACTCAAATGCCGTGCCCTTCAGGTGTTCGACAAAGAGGAGACAGAAACCAGCATTTCTTTCGTCTTTGCTGAGATTGGGGGCGTTTCTCGAGAAGGCTCGTCCCATTCCGATCCGAAAAGCTGTGATGTGTGCCTTCGAGTCGGTTGTCCCTTCGTAGAAGGGGATTCTCATCTTTCCCGGTTCGGGAATCCGAGCTTCGGTGATTCGCGCCGTGAAAGGCGTGCGCTACGTTTCTTCCTACATTCGATCTATCTCCAGTGCCGAACTGATTGCATGATGGACTTCTGATCGGACCGCCTTCATCTCGGCGGCTGTCCGAGCTATAGTAGCTCGGAGCTCGTTCATCTCCTTCACCAGGTTGTTCTTTCGTGGCTCGTCAACTTCGTCTTCGACACTGCTACCATTTAGAGCGCCTTGGCGTGTGTTACCGCGTTGATTCCCTTTTCGCGCCGAGCTATCTTGTTTCATTTGCTCGACCCAGAGCAAGTTTTCCTCCTCTTCCGTCAGGTTTTGATTGCGGAGCGCGGCGTCATCTTCTTCGTTCGCCCTTGCTCCTTTCAACGCCTCTTCGACTGCGGCTCGGGGAATACGTCCGGAAGCACGGCTCTGTTGGAGGACGAGTTCCTCTTCCTGGTCGTCTTCATCGTCGACATTGATCGTCTCCTTACCGATATCTTCTGCGGCCTCACCATTGTTCTGCTTTGCGTGTTTTTCGCCGTTCGCTCTTCCTCTCCGAGCTAGCAGAGGTGGTTTGGTCTGTGTGGACTTCTTCACCGCGGGTGTCACCAAGTCGGACGGATTTTGCTGCGCCGCTCCGAGCCTGTTTGTGGGAGTGATAACACCGTATTTTGACCACTTTTATGGATCATGATTATGTCTTATGCAGATGTGTTAACTCTGTTTTCAATGGTTTTTAAAGTGTTTTTAATGTTTTAGAGTTTCAAAAGACTTTACAGGAAACTTGGGCAAAAGATATGCAATTTGGAACAAATGAGCAATTTTGGATAAATGCAGACCGTCAGAAGTATGACAAGTGATGAAGACCTTCTAACCGTCTGATCACCTCCAAAATTTGAGACAACATAGAGGATCCAACCAGATTTCTAATGCACTTGGTTTGGAGACAATCCAACGGTTAGATCTTCAGATACTGCCGATGCAAGAATGACAGAAAATGCAGTTCCGGAAGAGAACCACGAGCCGGGACCGCGGCCAACACCTACTTTCCCGCGGGTAGAGCCACCGCGACCGCGGAGCTTGGTCGTTCACTTTCTCGACGACTTAATTAAAGCTCAGATCAATTCCTTTCGTTATTTTTGAAGCCCTAAGTGTCCAAGACCACTTCAGAAGCTATAAATACCCCCTTTAGGTCATTCTAAAGGGAGAGACCGAAACTTAGAGAACTTAGAGAGAGAGAGATTTTCATGGGAGTAACCCTAGAGGCTGCCGCTGGAGGAAGCCATCGCGCCTCCATCTGCTTCTCTGTTCTTCGTTTTTCTCCCTTTTTTTCTTTAATTTCCTGCAACTTTCAATACTCTTTGATGATTGTTTACAATATGTTTGAGTAGTTACCCAGTTGGGTTTAAAGGGATTTTTCAAAGGGAATTCATGTTTCTTTGCTTATGAATCGATAGATTTAGGATTATTAATCTTCTAGATGTTCTTCGTTTGCCTTTAATCTTACTGTGTGATTCTTTGCTGGCCACTTAGAAGCCGATCTGATATGATATGTTGCGAAAGTTTTCATTGATTGTCTGAACTAGGGTGAAACGAGCAATAATTCTATAGGAGTGGAAACCTACCTGTAGTTGAGTTGTGAATGTTGATGAGTCTTGTTCTGCTATTGCATCTTCTCTGTTCCAGGATCAGAGTGGAGACCTACTGATCAGGGTTGCGAGAGATAGTTGTTTAGTGCTGCAAAAGTAGGCTATTCATACTTCTGTGTTGTTCCGATTTCTACGCACCGCTTTAATCGCCTCGTCGAGTGTTGCTCCGATTTCTACGCACCGCTCCGGATGTAATTCGTCTATGCATACCGAGATCACCAGATCACAGCTCGGTGCGCTCTTCTCCTCACGCGCCTCCCCGATCTGTAATTGCTATAAGAGCTTGGCGAGCTCGTTCGCAGGTTCTCAGTTTGTCTTTAGCTTTTTCCTATTTTCGTTTGTGACCGAGTCTACTACGGGCTTCCTCATCTTATGCTCGGCCAGGAAGCACATGCGTGACTCTTTTTGGTTTCCCCATATCGTTTTGATTCCGCTAGGAGTCGGGAACTTGACGCATAAATGATAGGTTGATGGAACGGCTCGCATCGAGTTCAACCACGGCGTTCCCATGATTACATTGTAAATCGACGGATGGTCAGCTACGAAAAACTCCACGACTTTTGTTACTCCTCCTGCTTCCACGGGAAGCCTGATCATCCCGATTGTCATCGTTGTTTCCCCTGAGAATCCTGTTAATGGCTTCGGGACAGCGGCTACTTCAGACAAATCGATTTCCATCCTTCTAAGGGTTTCGCGGAAGATGACGTCTACCGAGCTTCCCGTATCGATTAGGATTCTAGCGACATCGTGGTCCCTAATAGTAAGCTCGATTACGAGGGGGTCACTATGTGGCGCATCGATTCCCACAGTTTCGTCTTCCGAAAACAAAATTGTGGTAGCGGGATAGCACGGGGGCTCCGCCCAGTTAACACTTGTATCGGCTTCCCTCTGGAAAGCTTTAATCGATGATACGGTGTCGAGACAGTATTGTGATCCACCCATTATCATATTGATCCTTCTTTTGGGGCCATCTCGCAGATCCTCATTATTCCTCCTTCCTCGCTTTTGGGCTTCGCCTCGGTTCCCTTGCTCTCGGTTTGGGGGGTTAACTTTGTCACCTTCTCGCTTCTCGTCTTCGGGCTCCTTGGCAGCCATGGTTTCTTCGTGCTCTCCTGCTGCTCGTTTTGCGGCGAGTCTGGCTGCCAAGAACCGACAATTTGCCGTTGAGTGCCCGTAGCATTGGTGGTGTTCGCAGAATGCCTTTTCATCATAAGTTCGGGGGTTCCGTGTCCAAGTATTCCATGGTCCTTTGCCTCGTCCTGCTTCCACTTAATAATTGTGGGCTCCTTGTAGCCTCGGCCCTTCGTGGTGCACATAGTCATTACTCCTCATATTTCTTTGACGCGTTGTCAGAGAATTTTGATGACGAACCATCCTCATGTAATATCCACGTGGACTCAGAAGTCGGCTAACACTTGAGACTTCGCGCATGATCTGTGCCTTCCGGAATTGCTTGGGCTATGCAGGATACTTCATAGTGGCAGAGTAGCGAGGACTACAATCAAGTGCGACTGAAAGTATGGTCTCAGTTTCCGAGCCAACATTACGACAGCTAGGGCGACCTTCTCCGTTTACGGATAACGCGTCTCTGTCTCGGTTAAACTGCGGCTCACGTAAAAGACAGGTTTTTGCTCTCCCCGCTCTTCCCTAACCAGTACTCCACTTACTGCAAATGTCCCAACATTTTGTTTTAAGAAAGCGGTTCTCCTTCCACTGGCTTCGCGAGGACCGGCGGATTCGCCAGGTAGACATTCAGGTCCTGGAATTCCTTTTCACACCGTTCGTCCCATTCAAATTTCTTATTGCCCTTAAGGGTATCATAAAAGGCAGACATTTATCAGTCGACCTAGAAACAAAGCGGTTGAGAGCTGCTACAGGTAGACTTTCAGGTCTTGGAATGCCTTTTCAAACCGTTTCGTTCTTGGAGACGCCATTTCTCTCAGCGCGTTGATTTTCTTTGGATTTGCTTCCATTCCTCGATGAGTTACGAGGTATCCGAGGAACTCTCCAGACGTCACCGCGAATCGACACTTCGCCGGATTCAGCTTCATGTTATGCAGGTTCAGCCGCTCTAAACAGTCTTACAAATGCTTCACGTGATCTTTCTCCTCGAGTGACTTAATCAACATGTCATCAATATAAACTTCCATCGTCTTGCCGAGCTGTTCCACAAACATTTTGTTGACGAGCCTCTGGTAGGTCGCGCCCGCATTCTTAATTCCAAAAGGCATCACCTTGTAGCAGTAAATTCCTGATCTGTTATGAATGTCGTTTTTTCCCTGTCGTCGCGGTTCATGAATATCTGGTTGTACCCTGAAAAAGCGTCCATAAATGTGAGCAGTTTGTTCCCCGCCGTGGCTTCGACTAGTCGATCGATATAAGGTAGCGGGAAACTATCTTTCGGGCACGCCTTATTGAGGTCGGTAAAATCTACGCACACACGCCATTTACCGTTTTTCTTCTTCACTACTACGGGATTAGCGAGCCAATATGGGTATTTGGCCTCGGAAATCGAACCCACCTTTAGAAGTCGCTCTACTTCGTCGTTTACTGCCTTGGCTCGGTCGGGACCTAGCTTTATCCTCTTCTGCTTCACTGGTTGAAACGTCGGGTCCACGTTGAGCTCATGGCACGCCACATCGATGCTAATTCCCGGCATGTCTTCCGCGCTCCATGCAAATGTCCCAACATTTTGTTTTAAGAAAGCGACGAGCTCCGCTTTAATCGCCTCGTCGAGTGTTGCTCCGATTTCTACGCACCGCTCCGGATGTAATTTGTCTATGCATACCGAGATCGCCAGATCACAGCTCGGTGCGCTCTTCTCCTCACGCACCTCCCCGATCTGTAATTGCTATAAGAGCTTGGCGAGCTCGTTCGCAGGTTCTCGGTTTGTCTTTAGCTTTTTCCTATTTTCGTTTGTGACCGAGTCTACTACGGGCTTCCTCATCTTTTGCTCGGCCAGGAAGCACATGCGTGACTCTTTTTGGTTTCCCCATATCGTTTTGATTCCGCCAGGAGTCGGGAACTTGACGCATAAATGATAGGTTGATGGAACGGCTCGCATCGAGTTCAACCACGGTGTTCCCATGATTACATTGTAAATCGCCAGATGGTCAGCTATGAAAAACTCCATGACTTTTGTTACTCCTCCTGCTTGCACGGGTAGCCTGATCGTCCCGATTGTCATCGTTGTTTCCCCTGAGAATCCTGTTAATGGCTTCGAGACAGCGGCTACTTCAGACAAATTGATTTCCATCCTTCTAAGGGTTTCGCGGAAGATGACGTCTACCGAGCTTCCCGTATCGATTAGGATTCTAGCGACATCGTGGTCCCTAATAGTAAGCTCGATTACGAGGGGGTCACTATGTGGTGCATCGATTCCCACGATTTTGTCTTCCGAAAACAAAATTGTGGTAGCGGGATAGCTCGGGGGCTCCGCCCAGTTAACACTTGCATCGGCTTCCCTCTGGAAAGCTTTAATCGACGATACAGTGTCGAGACAGTATTGTGATCCACCCATTATCATCTTGATCCTTCTTTTGGGGCCATCTCGCGGATCTTCATTATTCCTCCTTCCTCGCTTTTGGGCTTCGCCTCGGTTCCCTTGCTCTCGGTTTGGGGGGTTAACTTTGTCACCTTCTCGCTTCTCGTCTTCGGGCTCCTTGGCAGCCATGGTTTCTTTGTGCTCTCCTTCTGCTTGTTTTGCGGCGAGTCTGGCTGCCAAGAACCGATAATTTGCCGTTGAGTGCCCGTAGCATTGGTGGTGTTCGCAGAATGCCTTTTCATCATAAGTTCGGGGGTTCCGTGTCCAAGTATTCCATGGTTCTTTGCCTCGTCCTGCTTCCACTTAATAATTGTGGGCTCCTTGTAGCCTCGGCCCTTCGTGGTGCACATAGTCATTACTCCTCATATTTCTTTGACGCGTTGTCAGAGAATTTTGGATCGCCGCTTATGTCGATTCGTACTACTCGTCTAGGTTCTTCATCTCTTCTTCATTCACAACAAAGTCAGCAGAGCGATGTAGGGTATCTTGGAACGTGAGCGGCGTGTTCAACGCCATTTCTCTTCAGAACTCGGACTTATACCATAGTGATCTTTTCAGGGCTTCGAGGGCTGCCTTATCGCTCACTCCTTCCACCTTTGGCACTACCACTTTGAACCGAGCCATGTAAGCTCTCAATGGCTCGTTTGGTCCTTGAGACAAAGTCCATAGATCGGCATCAGATGTTCCTCGATCCATGAACATGGAGTACTGTTTCAGAAAAACGGTGGACAACTGCTGAAAGTTGTTAATGGAGTTACGCTCGAGCCTCGAGAACCACTCAAATGCCGTGCCCTTCAGGTGTTCGACAAAGAGGAGACAGAAACCAGCATTTCTTTCGTCTTTGCTGAGATTGGGGGCGTTTCTCGAGAAGGTTCGTCCCATTCCGATCCGAAAAGCTGTGATGTGTGCCTTCGAGTCGGTTGTCCCTTCGTAGAAGGGGATTCTCATCTTTCCCGGTTCGGGAATCCAAGCTTCAGTGATTCGCGCCGTGAAAGGCGTGCGCTACGTTTCTTCCTACATTCGATCTATCTCTAGTGCCGAACTGATTGCATGATGGACTTCTGATCGGACCGCCTTCATCTCGGCGGCTGTCCGAGCTATAGTAGCTCGGAGCTCGTTCATCTCCTTCACCAGGTTGTTCTTTCGTGGCTCGTCAACTTCGTCTTTGATATCTAAGGTTTTTAAAGCCTTAGATGGGTTATCAATCCCCTTGTCAAAGTAGTATAAGGGGTGTCAATCCATATGTGTGGTAGTTAGGCACTAGTTTATGTGATAGGTTCTTAAGTCAAGTAATCAAAGATGAGTTTTGTGAAACCAGCAACAAGAAAGCATAAAACAAGAAACAAACAAGCTATGATTAATGAACTAAGCAAGCAAACAAAACAAGATGATGGTGATTAAGCAAATGATAAAAGCTAAACCTCTAGATGTGATCATTGATTAGGGTGCTTTAGATATTGAATCATGATGCTAAGAACATAATGCAACACTTGCTACTCTTTAGTCTAGGCTTCTTAATCAGATTAATTCATTCCCATGACAATAATCCCTTTGCAAATCACTTAATCAAGTCTAACAACCATTAGATATAATCAAGCAATCAGCAAGCATAATGCATCAAGCCTAATAAGTGACCAAACAATCTCTCAACCAAGAAGACTGAATCTTATACAGAAAGACATAACAAGCAATCACATGATCTCAAACATTTCAACTTAGAACTCTAATCTAGACTAATCCTCTCATGAAGGCATTAATCTCTACACTAATCCACTTTCAAACAAAATCATCATTTGTGAAATATGAATCAATGAGCATTAAGAAACAGTTCTAATATGTCATTCATGCATTTAACAAATCATTCCCATGATGAAAAAGGCATAAACCCTTAAGTTAGCTCATTCAGGCATTTCATCAAACACTTTTGGTGCATGAAATGCCTATGAACCCAGATTTCACTTTCCCAAGGAAATCTGGCATTAGGAGCAACTAACTAAGGAAATGGAATGAAAATCTAAACCCTAAACATCACCAATCAAACATCTAAGTACCCTAATCTACACACCTAGAAGTTTAAAAGATGACTACTCACTAATCATGAAGAACACATCTAATCTTTTGCAAGAGATGATGTTAATCATGATTAGAAGTAGAAATGAGATGATGAGATGATAAGAAACAGACTTGGAATGATCAAATCCCTTCAGATATCTCTTAATCAAAAACGTTTTTACACTAAAAAGGAAAGAAAACTAGAGAGAAAACTAAGTAGAAGATAACATGTCTAGGGTTTTTCTCCAAAAAGCTATATATACTAAGTGCTAATGAACCGGGTCAGCCCGGAACAAACCGGGTCCTGACCCGGCTTTAGTGGGTAAAGTGGAATTACTGCGGGTTGGTCCAGTGTCTCCCAGGTAGCACGCCCAAGTCGCAGTAAATGAAGAACTTGTCTTGTGAGACTTAAATCGCTTTGTCTTAGCCGCACGCCCAAGTAGGAGTGTTTTGCGAGTCTTGCTGCGGCTTAATCTTCTTCTTCTTCAACTCGCAGGACCAAGGAGGTTTCTGGGGAATGTATATGTGCGACTTGGTCATCCCTAGTCCCAGGTCGCAGGCTCAAGTCGGAGTAAATTGCGAATGATCATGCGGCTTGGTTCCAGTGTCTCCCAGGTAGCATGCCCAAGTCGCAGTATTGTGGACTTAGCAATTTTCTTGCTCGGGAGCCTCAGACCTCATCCATTGATAGCTTACCCGCACTTCTCAACTCGCAGCATCAATTTCCAGGCATTCGTCTTCTGGCTTGCGAGTTAACCAAGTCGCAAGACCATCTCGCAGCATTCAGAGCAGCTTGGACCACTTCGTATTCCGGAGAGTGTAACTTCTAAGATAATTGTCCGAATTGAGTGATTTTGGTTGCAGATGACAGAGGGCTCATTTATCCCCAACTTTGGTGAAGGAAGCCACGGTGCTTGGGAAGTGGAAGGCTTCCTGGAGGGCACATCTTTGCAGTGCATTTACACGACCAGAGAGAGGCGTCTAGACATGTGTCCATTCCGGAGACCGTATCTTCCTGCTCATAGCTCCGAATCGAATGATCTTGGACGTTCTGGAAAGAAGACTCAATTGTCTCTGATTATCATGAAGACCCCGGAAACTGAATCGGCCTGGAAGTACACCGTCCTTCGCATTCTTCAGAACTGATCTGCTTGGTCCGGAACAGCTGCGAGACAGGGGTTCCTTCCGACGAGCTTAACTCTCTGCTCCCGCGTCCGAATTCCACGATTCCACTTTCTATGAGACCGTAATCCAATCCTCTCCAACCTCTATGAAGCACCCGACATCTGAATCGGACCGGAAGGTTCCCCAGACAGGCGATCATTCAGGAATATCGGATTGCTCTGGAATGAGTGCGAGACCTGTTCGTCTTACGATTACAATATCTTTCAGCTCCGTGGTCCAAATTCCTTGATTCCAACTGTTATGAACTCTTGACTCAATTATCTCCAACTTTTATGAAGACTCCGACAGCTAAATCTGACCGGAAGGTTCCCCGGACAGGCGATTTCGGAAACGTGTCTGCACCCGGAGATTTTGGCCGAGAAACTTGACCGCGGTACGTGTTTTTGGCCGAGAAAGCTACCCGCGGGAAGGATTTTGGTCGAGAACCTTCGACCTTCAGTACACCATTTTGCCGAGAAACCCAAAATCGCTCCTTTTCACCATTTTTGATCATTCCAACTCCATTTCTTCATCTGAATCACATCATCCACTCCAAATTGGCTCCAAAAGCACCTGTTTAACACTCCAAAACATGCAAAACTCTCTTGGACCTAATGCAATCTCCTAAGTCCTAAAACAATGCCTAAAGACCTAAAATGCATGCAAATGAGACATGATTTTGACTAGAATATGTACATTAAATGATGCAATTTATGAATATATCAGTCTTCGACACTGCTACCATTTAGAGCGCCTTGGCGTGTGTTACCGCGTTGATTCCCTTTCGCGCCGAGCTATCTTGTTTCATTTGCTCGACCCAGAGCAAGTTTTCCTCCTCTTCCGTCAGGTTTTGATTGCGGAGCGCGGCGTCATCTTCTTCGTTCGCCCTTGCTCCTTTCAACGCCTCTTCGACTGCGGCTCGGGGAATACGTCCGGAAGCACGGCTCTGTTGGAGGACGAGTTCCTCTTCCTGGTCGTCTTCATCGTCGACATTGATCGTCTCCTTACCGATATCTTCTGCGGCCTCACCATTGTTCTGCTTTGCGTGTTTTTCGCCGTTCGCTCTTCCTCTCCGAACTAGCAGAGGTGGTTTGCTCTGTGTGGACTTCTTCACCGCGGGTGTCACCAAGTCGGACGGATTTTGCTGCTCCGCTCCGAGCCTGTTTGTGGGAGTGATAACACCGTATTTTGACCACTTTTATGGATCATAATTATGTCTTATGCAGATGTGTTAACTCTGTTTTCAATGGTTTTTAAAGTGTTTTTAATGTTTTAGAGTTTCAAAAGACTTTACAGGAAACTTGGGCAAAAGATATGCAATTTGGAACAAATGAGCAATTTTGGATAAATGCAGACCGTCAGAAGTATGACAAGTGATGAAGACCTTCTAACCGTCTGATCACCTCCAAAATTTGAGACAACATAGAGGATCCAACCAGCTTTCTAATGCACTTGGTTTGGAGACAATCCAACGGTTAGATCTTCAGATACTGCCGATGCAAGAATGACAGAAAATGCAGTTCCGGAAGAGAACCACGAGCCGGGACCGCGGCCAACACCTACTTTCCCGCGGGTAGAGCCACCGCGACCGCGGAGCTTGGTCGTTCACTTTCTCGACGACTTAATTAAAGCTCAGATCAATTCCTTTCGTTATTTTTGAAGCCCTAAGTGTCCAAGACCACTTCAGAAGCTATAAATACCCCCTTTAGGTCATTCTAAAGGGAGAGACCGAAACTTAGAGAACTTAGAGAGAGAGAGATTTTCATGGGAGTAACCCTAGAGGCTGCCGCTGGAGGAAGCCATCGCGCCTCCATCTGCTTCTCTGTTCTTCGTTTTTCTCCCTTTTTTTCTTTAATTTCCTGCAACTTTCAATACTCTTTGATGATTGTTTACAATATGTTTGAGTAGTTACCCAGTTGGGTTTAAAGGGATTTTTCAAAGGGAATTCATGTTTCTTTGCTTATGAATCGATAGATTTAGGATTATTAATCTTCTAGATGTTCTTCGTTTGCCTTTAATCTTACTGTGTGATTCTTTGCTGGCCACTTAGAAGCCGATCTGATATGATATGTTGCGAAAGTTTTCATTGATTGTCTGAACTAGGGTGAAACGAGCAATAATTCTATAGGAGTGGAAACCTACCTGTAGTTGAGTTGTGAATGTTGATGAGTCTTGTTCTGCTATTGCATCTTCTCTGTTCCAGGATCAGAGTGGAGACCTACTGATCAGGGTTGCGAGAGATAGTTGTTTAGTGCTGCGAAAGTAGGCTATTCATACTTCTGTGTTGTTCCGATTTCTACGCACCGCTTTAATCGCCTCGTCGAGTGTTGCTCCGATTTCTACGCACCGCTCCGGATGTAATTCGTCTATGCATACCGAGATCACCAGATCACAGCTCGGTGCGCTCTTCTCCTCACGCGCCTCCCCGATCTGTAATTGCTATAAGAGCTTGGCGAGCTCGTTCGCAGGTTCTCAGTTTGTCTTTAGCTTTTTCCTATTTTCGTTTGTGACCGAGTCTACTACGGGCTTCCTCATCTTATGCTCGGCCAGGAAGCACGTGCGTGACTCTTTTTGGTTTCCCCATATCGTTTTGATTCCGCTAGGAGTCGGGAACTTGACGCATAAATGATAGGTTGATGGAACGGCTCGCATCGAGTTCAACCACGGCGTTCCCATGATTACATTGTAAATCGACGGATGGTCAGCTACGAAAAACTCCACGACTTTTGTTACTCCTCCTGCTTCCACGGGAAGCCTGATCATCCCGATTGTCATCGTTGTTTCCCCTGAGAATCCTGTTAATGGCTTCGGGACAGCGGCTACTTCAGACAAATCGATTTCCATCCTTCTAAGGGTTTCGCGGAAGATGACGTCTACCGAGCTTCCCGTATCGATTAGGATTCTAGCGACATCGTGGTCCCTAATAGTAAGCTCGATTACGAGGGGGTCACTATGTGGCGCATCGATTCCCACAGTTTCGTCTTCCGAAAACAAAATTGTGGTAGCGGGATAGCATGGGGGCTCCGCCCAGTTAACACTTGTATCGGCTTCCCTCTGGAAAGCTTTAATCGATGATACGGTGTCGAGACAGTATTGTGATCCACCCATTATCATATTGATCCTTCTTTTGGGGCCATCTCGCAGATCCTCATTATTCCTCCTTCCTCGCTTTTGGGCTTCACCTCGGTTCCCTTGCTCTCGGTTTGGGGGGTTAACTTTGTCACCTTCTCGCTTCTCGTCTTCGGGCTCCTTGGCAGCCATGGTTTCTTCGTGCTCTCCTGCTGCTCGTTTTGCGGCGAGTCTGGCTGCCAAGAACCGACAATTTGCCGTTGAGTGCCCGTAGCATTGGTGGTGTTCGCAGAATGCCTTTTCATCATAAGTTCGGGGGTTCCGTGTCCAAGTATTCCATGGTCCTTTGCCTCGTCCTGCTTCCACTTAATAATTGTGGGCTCCTTGTAGCCTCGGCCCTTCGTGGTGCACATAGTCATTACTCCTCATATTTCTTTGACGCGTTGTCAGAGAATTTTGATGACGAACCATCCTCATGTAATATCCACGTGGACTCAGAAGTCGGCTAACACTTGAGACTTCGCGCATGATCTGTGCCTTCCGGAATTGCTTGGGCTATGCAGGATACTTCATAGTGGCAGAGTAGCGAGGACTACAATCAAGTGCGACTGAAAGTATGGTCTCAGTTTCCGAGCCAACATTACGACAGCTAGGGCGACCTTCTCCGTTTACGGATAACGCGTCTCTGTCTCGGTTAAACTGCGGCTCACGTAAAAGACAGGTTTTTGCTCTCCCCGCTCTTCCCTAACCAGTACTCCACTTACTGCAAATGTCCCAACATTTTGTTTTAAGAAAGCGACGAGCTCCGCTTTAATCGCCTCGTCGAGTGTTGCTCCGATTTCTACGCACCGCTCCGGATGTAATTTGTCTATGCATACCGAGATCGCCAGATCACAGCTCGGTGCGCTCTTCTCCTCACGCACCTCCCCGATCTGTAATTGCTATAAGAGCTTGGCGAGCTCGTTCGCAGGTTCTCGGTTTGTCTTTAGCTTTTTCCTATTCTAGTTTGTGACTGAGTCTACTACGGAGTTCACTCATCTTTTGCTCGGCCAGGAAGCACATGCGTGACTCTTTTTGGTTTCCCCATATCGTTTTGATTCCGCCAGGAGTCGGGAACTTGACGCATAAATAATAGGATGATGGAACGGCTCGCATCGAGTTCAACCACGGCGTTCCCATGATTACATTGTAAATCGCCAGATGGTCAGCTACGAAAAACTCCATGACTTTTGTTACTCCTCCTGCTTGCACGGGTAGCCTGATCGTCCCGATTGTCATCGTTGTTTCCCCTGAGAATCCTGTTAATGGCTTCGAGACAGCAGCTACTTCAGACAAATTGATTTCCATCCTTCTAAGGGTTTCGCGGAAGATGACGTCTACCGAGCTTCCCGTATCGATTAGGATTCTAGCGACATCGTGGTCCCTAATAGTAAGCTCGATTACGAGGGGGTCACTATGTGGCGCATCGATTCCCACGATTTTGTCTTCCGAAAACAAAATTGTGGTAGCGGGATAGCTCGGGGGCTCCGCCCAGTTAACACTTGCATCGGCTTCCCTCTGGAAAGCTTTAATCGACGATACGGTGTCGAGACAGTATTGTGATCCACCCATTATCATATTGATCCTTCTTTTGGGGCCATCTCGCGGATCCTCATTATTCCTCCTTCCTCGCTTTTGGGCTTCGCCTCGGTTCCCTTGCTCTCGGTTTGGGGGGTTAACTTTGTCACCTTCTCGCTTCTCGTCTTCGGGCTCCTTGGCAGCCATGGTTTCTTTGTGCTCTCCTTCTGCTTGTTTTGCGGCGAGTCTGGCTGCCAAGAACCGATAATTTTCCGTTGAGTGCCCGTAGCATTGGTGGTGTTCGCAGAATGCCTTTTCATCATAAGTTCGGGGGTTCCGTGTCCAAGTATTCCATGGTTCTTTGCCTCGTCCTGCTTCCACTTAATAATTGTGGGCTCCTTGTAGCCTCGGCCCTTCGTGGTGCACATAGTCATTACTCCTCATATTTCTTTGACGCGTTGTCAGAGAATTTTGGATCGCCGCTTATGTCGATTCGTACTACTCGTCTAGGTTCTTCATCTCTTCTTCATTCACAACAAAGTCAGCAGAGCGATGTAGGGTATCTTGGAACGTGAGCGGCGTGTTCAACGCCATTTCTCTTCAGAACTCGGACTTATACCATAGTGATCTTTTCAGGGCTTCGAGGGCTGCCTTATCGCTCACTCCTTCCACCTTTGGCACTACCACTTTGAACCGAGCCATGTAATCTCTCAATGGCTCGTTTGGTCCTTGAGACAAAGTCCATAGATCGGCATCAGATGTTCCTCGATCCATGAACATGGAGTACTGTTTCAGAAAAACGGCGGACAACTGCTGAAAGTTGTTAATGGAGTCACGCTCGAGCCTCGAGAACCACTCAAATGCCGTGCCCTTCAGGTGTTCGACAAAGAGGAGACAGAAACCAGCATTTGTTTCGTCTTTGCTGAGATTGGGGGCGTTTCTCGAGAAGGCTCGTCCCATTCCGATCCGAAAAGCTGTGATGTGTGCCTTCGAGTCGGTTGTCCCTTCGTAGAAGGGGATTCTCATCTTTCTCGGTTCGGGAATCCGAGCTTCGGTGATTCGCGCCGTGAAAGGCGTGCGCTACGTTTCTTCCTACATTCGATCTATCTCCAGTGCCGAACTGATTGCATGATGGACTTCTGATCGGACCGCCTTCATCTCGGCGGCTGTCCGAGCTATAGTAGCTCGGAGCTCGTTCATCTCCTTCACCAGGTTGTTCTTTCGTGGCTCGTCAACTTCGTCTTCGACACTGCTACCATTTAGAGCGCCTTGGCGTGTGTTACCGCGTTGATTCCCTTTTCGCGCCGAGCTATCTTGTTTCATTTGCTCGACCCAGAGCAAGTTTTCCTCCTCTTCCGTCAGGTTTTGATTGCGGAGCGCGGCGTCATCTTCTTTGTTCGCCCTTGCTCCTTTCAACGCCTCTTCGACTGCGGCTCGGGGAATACGTCCGGAAGCACGGCTCTGTTGGAGGACGAGTTCCTCTTCTGCGGCCTCACCATTGTTCTGCTTTGCGTGTTTTTCGCTGTTCGCTCTTCCTCTCCGAGCTAGCAGAGGTGGTTTGGTCTGTGTGGACTTCTTCACCGCGGGTGTCACCAAGTCGGACGGATTTTGCTGCGCCGCTCCGAGCCTGTTTGTGGGAGTGATAACACCGTATTTTGACCACTTTTATGGATCATGATTATGTCTTATGCAGATGTGTTAACTCTGTTTTCAATGGTTTTTAAAGTGTTTTTAATGTTTTAGAGTTTCAAAAGACTTTACAGGAAACTTGGGCAAAAGATATGCAATTTGGAACAAATGAGCAATTTTGGATAAATGCAGACCGTCAGAAGTATGACAAGTGATGAAGACCTTCTAACCGTCTGATCACCTCTAAAATTTGAGACAACATAGAGGATCCAACCAGCTTTCTAATGCACTTGGTTTGGAGACAATCCAACGGTTAGATCTTCAGATACTGCCGATGCAAGAATGACAGAAAATGCAGTTCCGGAAGAGAACCACGAGCCGGGACCGCGACCAACACCTACTTTCCCGCGGGTAGAGCCACCGCGACCGCGGAGCTTGGTCGTTCACTTTCCCGATGACTTAATTAAAGCTCAGATCAATTCCTTTCGTTATTTTTGAAGCCCTAAGTGTCCAAGACCACTTCAGAAGCTATAAATACCCCCTTTAGGTCATTCTAAAGGGAGAGACCGAAACTTAGAGAACTTAGAGAGAGAGAGATTTTCATGGGAGTAACCCTAGAGGCTGCCGCTGGAGGAAGCCATCGCGCCTCCATCTGCTTCTCTGTTCTTCGTTTTTCTCCCTTCTTTTCTTTAATTTCCTGCAAATTTCAATACTCTTTGATGATTGTTTACAATATGTTTGAGTAGTTACCCAGTTGGGTTTAAAGGGATTTTTCAAAGGGAATTCATGTTTCTTTGCTTATGAATCGATAGATTTAGGATTATTAATCTTCTAGATGTTCTTCGTTTGCCTTTAATCTTACTGTGTGATTCTTTGCTGGCCACTTAGAAGCCGATCTGATATGATATGTTGCGAAAGTTTTCATTGATTGTCTGAACTAGGGTGAAACGAGCAATAATTCTATAGGAGTGGAAACCTACCTGTAGTTGAGTTGTGAATGTTGATGAGTCTTGTTCTGCTATTGCATCTTCTCTGTTCCAGGATCAGAGTGGAGACCTACTGATCAGGGTTGCGAGAGATAGTTGTTTAGTGCTGCGAAAGTAGGCTATTCATACTTCTGTGCCTCGAGTTCTAGAACATACGTAGTTGATTACCTTTATCACTTGTTTAAAATCGACATAGCTTAGTCCATGAATCCCTGCGAAACCCCTTGAGCCCCAATGTTTGTCTTTAATTGTTTACAACCTTCGATTTAATTTGATTTTCATTCACTATTTACTTGCTTCCATTCGCCTTTGATTTAATCGCTTTTTACCTACTTTTGTTTGCTCTTGTTTTCAATTGCTTTTGTTTGCTTTGCTTTCTAGTTTAGATTTACTGACAACCAAAACCCAAATTGTTTAGTTCTAGTCTGATTTAAGCGTTGCAGTGAATTCGTAATGAAACAACTAAGTCTCTGTGGATCGATACCCTAAGTATTACAGCGCACATCTGTGCACTTGCAGACATTTAGGGGTTATTAATTTAAAACCTGAAGCTTAGTAAAAACGAAAACAACAAACCCCGTTTACAAACCGCATCAAGTTTTTGGGGCCGTATTTTGACCACTTTTATGGATCATAATTATGTCTTATGCAGGTATTTTAACTCTGTTTTCAATGGTTTTTAAAGTGTTTTCAATGTTTTAGAGTTTCAAAAGACTTTACAGGAAACTTGGGCAAAAGATATGCAATTTGGAACAAATGAGCAATTTTGGATAAATGCAGACCGTCAGAAGTATGACAAGCGATGAAGACCTTCTCACCGTCTGATCACCCTCAACATTTGAGACAACATAGAGGATCCAACCAGCTTTCTAATGCACTTGGTTTGGAGACAATCCAACGGTTAGATCTTCAGATACTGCCGATGCAAGAATGACAGAAAATGCAGTTCCGGAAGAGAACCACGAGCCGGGAGCGCGGCCAACACCTACTTTCCCGCGGGTAGAGCCACCGCGACCGCGGAGCTTGGTCGTTCACTTTCCCGACAACTTAATTAAAGCTCAGATAAATTCCTTTCATTATTTTTGAAGCCCTAAGTGTCCAAGACCACTTCAGACGCTATAAATACCCCTTTTAGGTCATTCTAAAGGGAGAGACCGAAACTTAGACAACTTGGAGAGAGAGAGATTTTCGTGGGAGCAACCCTAGAGGCCGCCGCCGTCTCAGAAGAAGGAGCCGCCGCTGGAGGAAGCCATCGCGCCTCCATCTGTTTCTCTGTTCTTCGTTTTTCTCCCTTCTTTTCTTTAATTTCCTGCAACTTTCAATACTCTGTGATGATTGTTTACAATATGTTTGAGTAGTTACCCAGTTGGGTTTAAAGGGATTTTTCAAAGGGAATTTCATGTTTCTTTGCTTATGAATCGATAGATTTAGGATTATTAATCTTCTAGATGTTCTTCGTTTGCCTTTAATCTTACTGCGTGATTCTTTGTTGGCCACTTAGAAGCCGATCTGATATGATATGTTGCGAAAGTTTTCATTGATTGTCTGAACTAAGGTGAAACGAGCAATAATTCTATAGGAGTGGAAACCTACCTGTAGTTGTGTTGTGAATGTTGATGAGTCTTGTTCTGCTATTGCATCTTTTCCCTTCCAGGATCAGAGTGGAAACCTACTGATCAGGGTTGCGAGAGATAGTTGTATAGTGCTGCGAAAGTAGGCTATTCATACTTCTGTGCCTCGAGTTCTAGAACATACGTAGTTGATTTACCTTTATCACTTGTTTAAAATCGACATAGCTTAGTCCATGAATCCCTGCAAAACCCCTTGAACCCCAACGTTTGTCTTTAATTGTTTACAACCTTCGATTTAATTTGCTTTTCATTCGCTATTTACTTGCTTCCATTCGCCTTTGATTTAATCGCTTTTTACCTGCTTTTTTTTGCTCTTGTTTTCAATTGCTTTTGTTTGCTTTGCTTTCTAGTTTAGATTAAGTGACAACCAAAACCCAAATTGTTTAGTTCTAGTCTGATTTAAGCGTTGCAGTGAATTCATACTGAAACAACTAAGTCTCTGTGGATCGATACCTTAAGTACTACAGCGCACATCTGTGCACTTGCAGACATTTAGGGGTTATATATTTAAAACCTGAAGCTTAGTAAAAACGAAAACAACAAACCCCGTTTACAAACCGCATCAGGGTGTCGCGAACTCGAGGGCGGTTGGTCGCAGGCCGAACCTTCGCAGGACATCTCTGGTAGTTCCCGTTACTCCGAGGCGTCGATTCCTGATTCGGTTCTCCGTTGTCAACGCTTCGAGTCTCTCCGCGAAAGAGCTGTTCTGCTTTTCCTGCATGTTAAACTTTTCCATCATTGCTTTGAGTATCTTCTTCACCTCGTCCAAGGGTTCGGCTGTCACGCTCGCATCTGTTACAGGAGGATTCTCCTTGCTTCCTGATAACTAAGAGTTTTCAGGCTCTTAAAAGGGTTATCAATCCCCTTGTCAAAGTAGTATAAGGGGTGTCAAACCAAGCTTGTAAACGAGACACTAGCCTATGTCATTTGTTCTCTTAAGTCAAGACAAGAAGGTAAAAGTTTGGTGACGATGATTAACAAGCAAATAAGCAATAAAATAAAATAAAAACAGAGATTTAAACTAATCAAGATGCAAACAACAAACAGGTGATTCAGATGATGATAATGAATGATAAAGGGAGAAGCTTTAGACAGGATATTTGACTCGGGTGCTTCCAAGTTAAACTAATGGGTTAATGAATCATTTTATCAAGCGATTTCATTTAACTTTGAACTCAAGGCATGTTAATCTTTTCATGAAAGTATTAAACATCTAAACTGATCCTTCTTCATACCAAAATGTCTTTTGAGAAGCACGAATCAATCAGCAATAAGATTCAGTTCAAATATGTCATTTAAGAGAACAAACTATCACTCTCGCGATGAAAGACTCTTAAACCTTTAACCGAGTGGTTCAGACATTTCTACAAACACTTTTGATGTGAGATATGCCTCAGATCTGAACCTCAAGTGATATGCTTGGATCCAGCCTAGAGATCTCGTCGGTTAAAGAATGAAACATGCAAGACTAGACACCTAAACCCACTAATCTATCTTGAAAGCACCCTAATCTACTTATCTAAATCCGCTTAAACGACTACTCACTGATCATAACGAGCTCACTAAGTCTTTTGCAAGACATGTAGCTAGTCATGATAAGGAGTTTTGATGCTGGATGATAAAAGAAATAAAGAGAGAACAAGATTCTGATGCAAAAACGAGATATCGGATTAGATTAATCAAGTTTCACAAAAGAGGCAAGTTCTTAAAGCTAAAAACAGATAAGAGATAAGATGACTAGGTTTTTAGTCTCAAAATGTATTTATAGCAAAGGGAAAGTGTCGCGGGTCAGCCCGGAACAAACCGGGTACTGAACCGCTTCCTTGGGTTGATGGGTGAGTGCCACGGTGTGTCGGAAAGTGAAGCCGAGGTCTTTATGCCGGGGTGTGCACGTGAGTCAGGATCCAGATGAAGATCTCGTGAAAAACACGTCAAGAACATGCATGAACCCTAGTCTTTGATCCATCCTCACGTGTGTGTTCTTGAGCCATTCTGTTCTTGATTCTGGGTTCGTGACAAGGGACCTCGGGATAAAATGTCGAGGGGTCAAGATGTCGAGGTGCTTGGGAGAACACAGTCCGGCATGCACGCCGAGGTCATTACACCGAGGTGTACTTTCAACACTTAGTCGTTTCCAGCTTCAGTTCTTACGTATGCATGCCTCGATCTAATCATGCCAAGGCTTTGGCACGAGGTCTAGTCCAGAATACTTCCAAGATATGAGCCTCGACTTGAGTGATGCCAAGGTAAAGATACCGATGCTTGTGAAAACACTTAGCGCGTATCGCAACTCATTTAGGCTTGTATCGACCATGTCATCTTCCGGAAGCAGTAACTTTCAGCACACGACTCAAATTGCTCTGGGACCAGTTCCACAGTCAAGATGACTCAATAAGCTCGAACTTTGGTGAAGAAACCATCGGAGCTTGGGGAGTGGAAGGCTTCCTGGATTTCACATCTTTGCGCCGCATTGAAATCACCGGAAAATAGACTTTTAGACTGATGTGAACTCCGGAGACCCTATCTTCCAAACCTTTGCTCCGAATTGAGCGATTCCAAAGGCTCTGAGAAGATCTTCCATGGATCTCGAACTTTGATGAAGATCGGGTAAGCTGGTTCGGAGGGGAGGGGCTCCGTCCGCCATGATCTTTGAAGTTCGCCGTTCAGCTCTCGGGTACGCGCAATGCTGGTGTATGCTCCGGAAGCCATATCTTTCGCTCCACTGGTCCGAATTGGATGATTCCAACTGTTCTGGAATCTTTGCTTGGTTATCTCCAACTTTGGTGAAGACCCCGCCAACTGATTCGGACCGGAAGGTTCCCCGGATTGTTGATCTCTGAATTGCGCGGGCAAGGACAACTTTTGGTCGTAAAAACCTTCCCGCGGTAAGAAAAATGGCCGAGGGCTGTGTACCGCGGTAAGCTTTTTGGTCGTAAAAATCCTTGCCTCGGTCAAAAACTTGTCCCGTGGTATTTTTGCACTCGATACTCGATTCTGGCCGATCGGTAAGGTTTTTGGCCGGTAATGAGCATCCGGTAAACATTTTGGCCGAGGTTTACGACCAGCTGGTACGAGATTTGGCCGAGAAATTCCTCCAAGCGGTTTTCACCATTTTTGACCCTTTTCTTCACCGTTTTCTTTTCTGTTCCTCTTCTTAGGCTCCAATTGGTCTCCAAAGCTCCTGATAAAGACTTCAAAACATGCAAAACTCTTTGGGACCTAATGCAAGCCCTAAGTCCTATTTTGACGCCTAAAGACTCAATTTACATGAGAAAACACATGATGAAGACTCTATAATGCAACCTAAATGATGTAAAATATAGACATATCAACTCCCCCACACTTGTCCTTTGCTTGTCCTCAAGCAAAAAGAACAAATGAGAGAGAGAGAGGTTGTAATGCAGCTGGAGCTCATATTTCCTTTTTAGAAAGAAGTGACCACAAAGAGAACTCGGATTCATGCTCAAATATGCAATGCAAAGCTATACTCAGATATTTTCCAACTAAAGCACGGAATCTCCACAAGTCATTATCACATTCAACTCTTTCACATTCATTAAGTTTGTAACCGGTGAATCAAATGATGCAATGTTCAAATAGGCTGGCTTGGCTAGGGTAAGGTCATGAGATAAAAAATGATCTCATCGATATTCAAGCGGGTGCAATGCAACAAGGATCTCTCTATGAACGACCAAACTTCGGCAGAATGCTAAAGGTAAAAAGCAACTGATACATACAAGGGCAAGACTCATCACACCCCACACTCCACTCAAAGCGTTTCTTACTTGCTCACCCTCTCAGAATCCTCACTCTTGAAAATCGTTTTCTTTTCACTAGGGGACTCGCCTTTTTCTTTTATTTTCAAGCCTTGGTTTTCACTTATTCACACAGCTCTTTTCTTTCATTGCGTATAGCCTCTTTTCATTTTCATTTCAGAACACTTGAGCCTTTGGCTTCTTTTCATTTCAGAGCTTATCTTTTCACATCCAGGACTTAATTCATTTTCATTCATTCTCCTAGCTATTTCCACTCTCACTTTTCCACTCAGCTCACCTTTTTCCACTCACCAACAAGTCTTTTCCCCCACACTTATTTCTCGCCAATACTCTTAGTTCCTTGATGTTGGAACATATCACTCAATGAGCCAAGCCCTTGTCGCTCTAAACCTAACACTTTCTGCCAAGTTCAGCCCAAGGTGGCCTTACAATTTACACACAAACATTGGCTCTAAAGAAAGATGGGTTCAAGGTGAGGGAACTGATCCATGATGCGGATTCAGCTACTTGAGCTAAGGAAGGAGGGTGGTAAAAACAATGATTCTAGCTCAAGTATGTATATCGGTATCCACAAGCCTACTCAAGCAATGCATCAAAAGATATTTACAATTCAAGTTCAGGGTTATCACTTAGCTAGAGTTGAGTGTAATTCAAACTTGCTTCTCAGATTCAAATCGTTTCAAGCTTTACAAGCACAGAATGAGTTTCACAAGCATATTTAGTTCAAGATCTCAATTGATTTACTCTCTAGGAAAAAATCTATCATTGCTCCTTGCACTGATGCAATCCTACATGATGCAACTAGACTCGATCTTAAAATGCGAGATGCAACTAGAATGATGTATTTTTTTGTGTTTTTCGGTTTTATCATATGTGCTAAGCTAAATGAGACTTAAGAGTGCAAAAGTCAAATAAGAACAAAGAAAACAAGATTAGCAAACACAAAGCTCCTCCCCCACACTTAGATAACACAGTCCCTTGTGTTATAGAAGCGCGTGAGAGAAGTGGAAAGACAAACTGAACGAATGCAAGATGATATATACAAGATGCATATGTACAAGGTTTGAAGTCGATACCTTAGTCGGAGAGGTCGGATCCCAAGTAGTGCGAGGGATTCGATGTTGAGCAGGAGGGAGTGGGCTGACGTGGTGGGCTGCTTTCTAAGGGTTCAGGCAGGAAAGCTGTGGCTGGATCGATCCAGTCTTCTTTGCCTGGTGGAAACTCCGGGTTCCTCACGTTTGAGCTTTCTCCAACTCCTTCTTCTGTAATCGGTGCGGTTGAGGTCGCTGAGTTCTTATCCGGTGAGGATGGCCTCGTGAGCTGCTTTACTTTCTTCTTCAAATGCCTTACACAATCCACCAACGCGTGGATGGTTTTGTCTTGCCACTTACACCACTTTTGGAGGGTGTTCACTCGTGAATACAGCTTCTTGGTGTGGTATTCAGGCTCACCCCACACTTGCGGATCAAAGTGATAGCGGCCTGCTCCGATCCTTCTCTCATAGTGTCTCTGCTCCTCGTTATCACAATCTTCCGGGCCATTAGTGTTCTCGGGTTTGCTAGGTGCTGCCTTGGGGCATTTGCGTGTTGGTGGGTCGAGAGCTGGGTTATACAACTGATCTTTGAGGACATAGAATGAGACGTTACACTGCTTGTCGAGCATGGTGAGGCTTCGGTTAGGCAGTAGAACCTGCGTGCCGTCTCTATGCAGTAGGGTGAAGTTGTAAACCCATTTGTCCCCTGACTTGCCTCCGAAGAAACCACTTTTACTTAGGTATAACTCATCAATGAGATTCGGCTTCTTTGGTGAATCAGGGAATATAAACCCTTGAGCCCTCAGGATCTTGGTGACTATCCAACCGTTCTGAAGTCTTCTTGCTCCTCGCTTCTTGCGGTCGCACCATACATTGTGCCGATAAGTGAGCATTTGAATGGCAAAGAATGCACCCAATGATGGTACATGCAGCGGCCCTTGGAACTCTTTCTTGTTCTTCATTTGAGTGATGAACGGCTTCAGTCCGAGTCCGAACAGTTCAAGCTCGGCCGTGTGAATAACACCAGGGTTAAAGGTCGAGAAGAATGTTGATGCTAGGACGCGGTTTGTGTATCTGATCGCAGGGTTCCTTATGCAGCTTGTCTTGCTCTTGCCTCCGAGGTAAGGTCCAAAAGATATCGTTTCCCACAAGGCGGCCAACTCATCACGAGGGTACACAAACTTGTGAAGCGAGCTTCCATTCCTTTCAAACCCAAAGATTTCATCAAGCTCCTTGAAACTGGCCTTGTAGTGCACGCTATCCATTTCAAACTCAATGTGGCCGAATCCTTTGCCATGTAAACGCTTTGGATCTCTCTTGGGGTAGATGATGACCTCCAAGGTTGCAAGAAACTGCTGTGTAATCCCTTCATAGGCAACATCGCTCATCTCAAAGAACTTTGCCAAGCCCATATTCTCAAAAATGAGGGTCACGTCATCAAGTATCTCGAGTTTCCTCAGCAACTCCAAGTCAGGGAAGCGACCTTGAGCCACTCTTATTGAGTTAAAGTGGTCCAAATATTCCTCAGTAGTTGGGAAGTGTTCTTCCTCGGGCTCGGCCTTTGGTTCTTTCTTGGACTTTTTGTCACCGTTGTCTACATAAGGGACTAAGGCTCCGGGCTCATCGTCATCCGATCCCACAGCTGCCTTCTTCTCGTTCCTCTTTGATTCGAGAGCTGGTGCCAGAGTGAGCTCAGTATTTCTTGCTCGTTTGGGGGTTGGCTCGTCATCGGGTCGCATCGAGGGTTTCTTACTGGTCCCTCCACTATGTGGCACGGCAACGGATTTTCCCTTCAAGACTCTCTTCTTGCCCGCACTTTTGTTTGTCTCGTGGGTAGGAACGGTTTGGTCTCCGGCCATCTGCAAGGGAGATTCTCAAAGAAACTGTCAGAACCAAGTATATCGTTAAGCACATGTATCTCAAGATTGGCAAGTACAAAACTTTTTCTCTAACAGAACTGGTATTCATAGCTTTTTCAAACATCAAGGAAAGTAATAACAAGCCAGAACAACCGATTAGAGACAAGTTATCTAGACATTTCAGCTCAAACACACAAATCATCATTAAGACCGATTCCAAGCGCATTTCCTCAAGAATTTTAAAAACTCAAGAGCAAGTGATATTAAATGCAAAGACCGGATTTTCGTGTGTTGTCTACCCTGGTGGAATTTACAAAATTGTTCCCAAAGGCCGATATACTCTAAAAGAATCGATTCCACATTTTACAAACATTTAAGCTCGCAAAGAATGAAGGAAAAAGATGAGTTCTTTAAGATGCAAATACCTTTGGGAATGCAAGATTTAAGCTGAATGAGATGCTTATGCAGAGTAGACAACACCCTAACGAGTCTAGAATGCTTGGAATCACTCAAAATGAACGACAAATGAGTGAGTTGTTTTCGTGAAATGCAGAGAAAAGAGTCAAGAGGGCAAACTCTGCGTTTTGGCTAAGTATGGAGGTTGGTATGGGCTGGAGCGCGCTTTCCAGCTGGCATTTGGACTGTTGTGGGACTGGTCCCCCCTTCTGCTCCAGCTCCAGCCGTTGACCGCGCCAAAAACTACTTTGACCGGGTGTTCAAATTCAAAATGCCGCGCAACCCTTCAAATGGACGCGGTATGGGGATGACGTTGGCTGTACGGACCAAGCCAAATTTTCTCGTGTTACTCTGAGCTGCCTCGACTTGTTCCACCCCGAGGGTACCAAGCCGAGTTGGCTGAGCCCGTGCCAACGAGTAAATCCCCATAGCTTCCACGTCTCTTCTTTGGACCTCGCAAAGCCTCTTCTTCGTTCTAAGTGTTTCATGTGTTCTTGCTTTTGATCATTTCTTGAAACCGAGTACCTCGGCACGCTCCACCACGAGGGCATCATGCCGAGGTCACTTGTTTTTAGCAAAGAACACGTGAAGCTTGGGGGTTTAGCCAGGCTGGCCTTGGTGTAAACTGGTCGCGGCCTTGGATCAAGGTTTTTGACTGTTTTAAGTGAACATCGCCCCTCGGTATACTTATACCGAGGTGTTTACACCGTGAGCCTCTCCCACACTTAGTTATTTTACCATAGCTCTTCTCAGACACGACCATGATGAAATTAAGTCGAGGAATCTAGCTGAGGTTCTCAAGCTTTCACTCGGTAAAAGATGACCATGGTATGAATATACCGAGGGTCGATACCAAGGCTATGTATGCTCTTTGACTGAATTCATCAGGCCGTGTCTTTTTCAAGCTTTCTCTCACTTTCACCCTCAAGGTTCACTGTCTAACTCCTTAAACACTTAACAAACCCTTCAAAAAGCTTCAAATAAAAACAAAAAAGAAAATGAAAAACGAAATATGTACATGGATAAGCTTGGGGTGTCTCCCAAGAGCACTTTGTTTAACGTCGCTAAGTTTGACTTTTCATACCTTTTCAGGCTGATTCCGGTTCAAGTAGAGGAACTGAGGTAGCTCCCTCCTTTGTTTCTGATGCCAAGTAATGCTTTACCCTCTGGCCGTTTACCACAAAACCTTGTCCATCTTTTCCTTTTAAAACCACGGCTCCATAGGGTCTTACTTCAACAATCGTGAACGGACCAGACCACCTAGACCTCAGCTTCCCAGGAACAGCTTCAGTCTTGAGTTAAATAACAGAACTTGGTCCCCTTCTTTGAACTCTCTCTTGTGTATCTTCTTGTCATGGAGCGCCTTGGTTCTTTCTTTGTAGATCTTAGAGCTCTCAAAAGCATCTAACCGGATCTCCTCAAGCTCATGAAGCTGTAGAACTCTTTTCTCTTGTGCGGTCTTGATGTCAAAGTTCAAAAGTTTCACTGCCCACAAGGCTTTGTATTCCAACTCAACCGGTAGATGACAACTTTTCCCATAGAGCAAGTTAAACGGTGAGGTGCCAATGGGGGTTTTGTAGGCGGTTCTGTAAGCCGACAGAGCATCGTCAAGTTTCTTGCTCCAATCATTCCTAGATGAGTTCACGGTCCTTTCCAAAATGGCCTTTATCTGACGGTTGGAAACCTCCACTTGGCCGCTGGTTTGCGGATGCTAAGGGGTGGCCACCTTGTGCTTTACTCCGTGCTTCTTCAAAAGACTCTCAAGAGTCTTGTTGATGAAATGGCTTCCCCCATCACTGATGACTACTCTTGGTACTCCAAACCGTGGGAAAATGATACTCTTGAAGAGTTTTACCACCACTTTTGAATCGTTGGTCGGAGGTGCAACCGCTTCAACCCATTTACTCACATAATCCACTGCTACAAGGATATATTGATTCCCATATGAGCTTACAAAGGGACCCATGAAGTCAATGCCCCAACAGTCGAAGACTTCTACCTCAAAGATTGGGTTTTGGGGCATTTCATTCCTTTTGGATATGTTTCCGTGCCTTTGACAAGCTTCACACCTCGAGACTACTTCTTGGGCGTCTTTGAACATGGTCGGCCACCAGAAACCGCTCTGTAGTACTTGGCAACTGTCTTGAACACACCTAAATGACCACCATACGATGAGCCATGGCATTCTTGTAGCACCAGATGAATTTCTTCTTCGGCCAAGCATCGCCTATAGAGATGGTCCTTGTTAAGCACGTAAAGGTACGGCTCATCCCAATAATACCTCATCACATCTCTAAAGAACTTCTTCTTCTGATAGGTATCAAGATCCGGTGGCTCTAAACCGCAAGACAAGTAGTTCACTAGATCTGCGAACCATGGTAGGCTTCTTTCTTTGATCGTGTTGGCTTCCTCCACTTCTAGGTAAGACCTGACTAGCATAAGGGTCTCCTCTGGTAATGCATCATCAATTGGGACCTGTTCTTCAATCCTCAACCTGGAGAGGTGATCTGCGGCTCCGTTTTCAATGGCTTTCTTGTCAAGTATCTCCATATCAAACTCTTGGAGTAATAGGATCCACCTCAACAACCTCGGCTTAGCGTCCTTCTTAGCCATCAGATATCTCAAGGCTGCATGATCTGTGTAAACTGTAACCTTTGATCCCACAAGATAACTCCTGAATTTATCAAATGCAAACACAATGGCAAGCATTTCCTTCTCGGTGGTGGCATACTTTTCTTGAGCCGAGTCTAAGGTGCGGCTTGCATAGTAGATCACATGGAGCTTCTTATCTTTCTTCTGCCCCAAGACAGCTCCCACGGTATAGTCAGATGCATCAGTCATCACTTCGATTGGTAAAGACCAATCAGGGGCTTGTACAATCGGTGCACTGATCAAAGCCTCCTTGATTCTCTTGAACGCTTCCTCACATTCTTCATCAAAGTTGAAATCCACTTCTTTGCACAATAACCTGGTCAAGGGCCTGGCTATCTTGGAGAAATCCTTGATGAACTGTCTATAGAACCCAGCGTGGCCAAGGAAGCTTCTTATTCCTTTCACAGAATTCGGGGCTTGTAGGTTCACCATCACCTCGATCTTGGCCTTATCCACCTCGATGCCTTTCTCTGATACCTTGTGTCCTAAGACAATGCCTTCTTGGACCATGAAATGACACTTCTCCCAGTTCAAGACAAGCCTATGCTCCTCACATCGCTTGAGAACCTGAGAAAGATTAGCAAGACATTCGGAGAAAGAGGAGCCGTATACGGAGAAGTCATCCATAAACACCTCAACTTTCTCTTCAATTAGATCAGAGAAAATGTGCATCATACATCTTTGAAAAGTGGCCGGTGCATTACACAAACCGAATGGCATTCTTCTATAAGCATAAGTGCCATAAGGGCAGGTGAATGTGGTTTTCTCTTGGTCTCTTGGATCTATTGGTATTTGGAAGAATCCAGAGTATCCATCGAGAAAACAGAAATAAGGATGATTAGCTAACCGTTCAAGCATTTGATCAATGAATGGTAAAGGGAAATGATCTTTTCTTGATGCAGAATTCAATTTCCTATAGTCAATGCACATGCGATGGCCGGTTATAGTTCTTTAGGCTATGAGTTCATCCTTATAGTTTTTCACCACCGTGATCCCACCTTTCTTGGGCACAACGTGTACAGGAGATACCCACCGAGAGTCAGAGATTGGATATATTATCCCTGCCTCAAGGAGCTTTAGTATCTCTTTCTTAACCACCTCTTTGAGGTTCGGGTTAAGTCGACGTTGGTGCTCAATAGAGGACATGGCTTGGTCCTCTAGGTGGATCCTGTGGGTGCATATATCCGGAGAGATCCCTCTAATGTCAGCCAAGGAATACCCTATGGCTCTCCTGAATTTCCTTATTTCATTAAGCAATGCACGTTCTTCATGTTCAAGCAAGCTATCGTTTATGATCACAGGAAAAGTAGAGTTCAGACCTAAGAACGCATACCTGAGCCCTGTTGGTAGAGGCTTGAGCTCAACAGGGGGTGCGTCTGCCTCATTCCAATCGGCATCAAAGCTGCATTGGCTTGGAACAGCTTCCTCGGCCTTTGCTTCATTCTCGCGCGGTTTACCATCGGCCTCGGTATGAGTTGTCACGGCCATGATATCCCGAGGTGTCTCTTCTTTTCCCTTGGACTCCTCGCTGTTTAGAATGTCGAGGCTGCTCGTGTGGAGCTCCAAAAACCTTGCTTCAGCTCCAAGTTCCCTTGGTTGGTCCAAAAGACGCTTGTACACCTCGCTTTCCTTGTTCAAGTACCCGTGCTCGCTTTGTTCACGTGTCAAGACCACTTGTAATGGGTCTTCTGCGTTTAACTCTTCAAGGAGCTCATCAGCCAGCTCCTCCATTACCTCCACATAGAAAACCTGACCTCCAATGGTCGGTTTCTTCATCATCTCCTTCACATTGAACTTCATAGTCTCGGAACCGATGTGTAGTTCAATCATTCCTCCTCTCACATCTATTATGGCTCCTGCGGTTGCTAAGAATGGTCGGCCCAAGATGATAGGGTCTAATGGTTCCTCGTCCATCTCAAGAACTATGAAGTCCGTGGGGATTTCTATCTCACCGATCCTCAAAGGTAGATCCTCAAGCAACCCCACCGGTAATCTAACCGATCTATCAGCTAATACAAGAGAGATCTTGGCCGGCTTGTAGCTTTTGTATCCCAATCTCTTGGCCACCGTGTAAGGCATTAAGCTCACAGAAGCTCCAAGGTCACATAAACAGTTTGAGAACTTCAGGTGACCTAAAGCACACGGCAAAGTAAAGCTGCCCGGATCGGATAGCTTCCTTGGTATAGATCTCCTTTGTATTATTGTGCTGCACTCATGACTCAGTATCACCATACCTTGGAGCTCCTTTGTCTTGTTGAGGATCGCGTCCTTTAGAAACTTCCCAAGCTGGGGTATGGCTAAGAAAGCATCTATAATGGGTAAGGTGAGTTGCGTGTTCTCCAAGTGTTTCTCAAAGACCGCCTTGGCTTTGTCTAAGATTTTCTTTTTGAAACGCCCTGGGAACGGTATCTTGGGTTGATAAGGTGGTGGTGGAACATAGGGCTTTTCAAGCTCGGTTGTCTTTTCCACCTCTTTTCCTTTCTCCTTGATCGGTTCCTTCTCAAAAACCGCTTCTTTACACGCATCATCTGAGGCTGCCTCCCCCTCTAATTGCTCATTGGCCTCAATGAGCTTTGTCTTAGGCGTTGGAGTTTGTAATTCCTTACCACTCCTCAATGTGATGGCGTTCACATACTCTTTAGGGTTCGGCTCCGGTTTACCCGGTAAAGTCGGGCCTCTTGATGATGTAGAAGCTTGATTCTGCTTAAGCTCTCTGATATCTTGCTGCATTGTCGCGTGCTGGCTCTCAACCCTTTGCTGGCCCTGTAACAGTTGCTGTAATATCCCACAGACGTCGTTCCCCATCTGATTCTGACCCGTTCCCTGAATCTGTTGTTGATTACCCATCGGCTGCGGATTGAACCCTGGTGGAAACTTGTGTTGCTGTGGTTGGTTGTTGAAGTTGTTACCCTGAGCCGCTTGATTCTGCTGAGTGCCGTGCTGTTTCCCACTGAACTGTTGCTTGGGCTGGAAGGTATTCTGAAAAGGAGCCTTTTGAGCATAGCTTTGTTGTTGTTGTTGAGCAGGGTACACTTGGTCTTGGGGATTAGCAACATTCGGGTTTCTGTATGAGAGGTTTGGGTTACTGTTGTAGTTGTTAAACCGCTGATACCTCTGCTGATTCCCTATGTAATTCAGCTCCTCTTGTGTTAGACCATCTTCATTAACATTGTCAAAACTTGGCCCTTGCTCATCAAACTCGCCTACAAAGTTTATTGGCTTTTGAGTCGCCATCAAAACTTGTCAAGCTTGCTCTGAAGCTCTCTTATATCCTTTTTCATACGCTGTTCATCACTAGATCCCTCTGTACGGTTTGCTCTGTCAAAGTCCTCTCCATATGTATCATTGGACATAGCTAGGTTCTCGACTAGTTCCATTGCCGCATTGATCTCTTTCCCAAGAAAATTCCCATTTGAAGCTGTATCGAGTTGGTTTCTGATCTTGGGGAGTGCACCTCGGTATAGAGTACTCAAGAGGGATGCCTCTGAGAAGCCGTGGTGTGGCATTGGTTAGTATAGCTCCTAAACCGTTCCCAGGCCTCACTAAAGCTCTCGTTGTTGTGCTGCGTGAAACTTGAGAACTTTGATAAGAACTTTGATAAGAACCGTTCCCAGGCCTCACTTCCTGAGCTTAGCCGTGCGTGATGTGGAAAAGAACTTTGATAAGAACGCCAGTTTACACTGCTCCCAGGTTTGTATAGAACCCCTCGGTATATTCTTTTCCCACTGGTGTGCTTTATCACCGAGGCTGAAAGGGAACAAGCGTAGCTTGAAGCTATCTTCGGAGACGCCATTTATCTTGGTTAAGTCGCAAACCCGATCAAATTGATCTAGATGCTCGAGAGGGTCTTCTCCAGCCAGACCGTGGAACTTTGAGTTTAGCACCATATTGAGCAGGGAGGCTTTAATTTCAAAGTTGTTGTTTTGAACTGGTGGAGCTTGAATCCCAGCTCGGTATTGGTGTGCATTAGCTCGGTCATTCTCTCCAACACAGATTGGAGGATGTTGTCTCTGAACTTGTGGCGGTGGCGGATGAACATGATGGGCTTGTTGCTCATTTCTATTCGCTTGGTGTTGGTTTTGCTGAGCAAGCCGTTCGTTTCTTTGAGCCTGTTGCTGATTAACATAGGCTTGTTGTTCATTTCTTCCTGCCTGCGCCTGATTAGCCTGAGCCTGGTGCTCGGCTGCCTGAGCTTGTTGCTCCATTCGCTGTTGTTCTGCCATTCCAAGTCTGTCAAAGTGACGTTCTCTCTCGCGATTTCGCCCTTCTAATCTGTCGATGTTATCGTCGTATGGGAAAAGCGACCCTGTGCTCCGAGACCTGGAATTCATGCACCTGAAAACAAAACAAGAACTTGGAAAGGAGTTAGTAAAACAAAAGAAAGAAAAGCTTGAACTTAAGAACAAACAAGAGACTAATGCTCCTACAAGTTGGCAACGGCGCCAATTGATAACTAAGAGTTTTCAGGCTCTTAGAAGGGTTATCAATCCCCTTGTCAAAGTAGTATAAGGGGTGTCAAACCAAGCTTGTAAACGAGACACTAGCCTATGTCATTTGTTCTCTTAAGTCAAGAGAAGAAGGTAAAAGTTTGGTGACGATGATTAACAAGCAAATAAGCAATAAAATTAAATAAAAACAGAGATTTAAACTAATCAAGATGCAAACAACAAACAGGTGATTCAGATGATAATGAATGATAAAGGCAGAAGCTTTAGACAGGATATTTGACTCGGGTGCTTCCAAGTTAAACTAATGGGTTAATGAATCATTTTATCAAGCGATTTCATTTAACTTTGAACTCAAGGCATGTTAATCTTTTCATGAAAGTATTAAACATCTAAACTGATCCTCCTTCATACCAAAATGTCTTTTGAGAAGCACGAATCAATCAGCAATAAGATTCAGTTCAAATATGTCATTTAAGAGAACAAACTATCACTCTCGCGATGAAAGACTCTTAAACCTTCAACCGAGTGGTTCAGACATTTCTACAAACACTTTTGATGCGAGATATGCCTCAGATCTGAACCTCAAGTGATATGCTTGGATCCAGCCTAGAGATCTCGTCGGTTAAAGAATGAAACATGCAAGACTAGACACCTAAACCCACTAATCTATCTTGAAAGCACCCTAATCTACTTATCTAAAGCCGCTTAAACGACTACTCACTGATCATAACGAGCTCACTAAGTCTTTTGCAAGACGTGTAGCTAGTCATGATAAGGAGTTTTGATGCTGGATGATAAAAGAAATAAAGAGAGAACAAGATTCTGATGCAAAAACGAGATATCGGATTAGATTAATCAAGTTTCACAAAAGAGGCAAGTTCTTAAAGCTAAAAACAGATAAGAGATAAGATAACTAGGTTTTTAGTCTCAAAATGTATTTATAGCAAAGGGAAAGTGTCGCGGGTCAGCCCGGAACAAACCGGGTACTGAACCGCTTCCTTGGGTTGATGGGTGAGTGCCACGGTGTGTCGGAAAGTGAAGCCGAGGTCTTTATGCCGGGGTGTGCACGTGAGTCAGGATCCAGATGAAGATCTCGTGAAAAACACGTCAAGAACATGCATGAACCCTAGTCTTTGATCCATCCTCACGTGTGTGTTCTTGAGCCATTCTGTTCTTGATTCTGGGTTCGTGACAAGGGACCTCGGGATAAAATGTCGAGGGGTCAAGATGTCGAGGTGCTTGGGAGAACACAGTCCGGCATGCACGCCGAGGTCATTACACCGAGGTGTACTTTCAACACTTAGTCGTTTCCAGCTTCAGTTCTTACGTATGCAAGCCTCGATCTAATCATGCCAAGGCTTTGGCACGAGGTCTAGTCCAGAATACTTCCAAGATATGAGCCTCGACTTGAGTGATGCCAAGGTAAAGATACCGAGGCTTGTGAAAACACTTAGCGCGTATCGCAACTCATTTAGGCTTGTATCGACCATGTCATCTTCCGGAAGCAGTAACTTTCAGCACACGACTCAAATTGCTCTGGGACCAGTTCCACAGTCAAGATGACTCAATAAGCTCGAACTTTGGTGAAGAAACCATCGGAGCTTGGGGAGTGGAAGGCTTCCCGGATTTCACATCTTTGCGCCGCATTGAAATCACCGGAAAATAGACTTTTAGACTGATGTGAACTCCGGAGATCCTATCTTCCAAACCTTTGCTCCGAATTGAGCGATTCCAAAGGCTCTGAGAATATCTTCCATGGATCTCGAACTTTGATGAAGATCGGGTAAGCTGGTTCGGACAGGAGGGGCTCCGTCCGCCATGATCTTTGAAGTTCGCCGTTCAGCTCTCGGGTACGCGCAATGCTGGTGTATGCTCCGGAAGCCATATCTTTCTCTCCACTGGTCCGAATTGGATGATTCCAACTGTTCTGGAATCTTTGCTTGGTTATCTACAACTTTGGTGAAGACCCCGCCAACTGATTCGGACCGGAAGGTTCCCCGGATTGTTGATCTCTGAATTGCGCGGGCAAGGACAACTTTTGGTCGTAAAAACCTTCCCGCGGTAAGAAAAATGGCTGAGGGCTGTGTACCGCGGTAAGCTTTTTGGTCGTAAAAATCCTTGCCTCGGTCAAAAACTTGTCCCGTGGTATTTTTGCACTCGATACTCGATTCTGGCCGATCGGTAAGGTTTTTGGCCGGTAATGAGCATCCGGTAAACATTTTGGCCGAGGTTTACGACCAGCTGGTACGAGATTTGGCCGAGAAATTCCTCCAAGCGGTTTTCACCATTTTTGACCCTTTTCTTCACCGTTTTCTTTTCTGTTCCTCTTCTTAGGCTCCAATTGGTCTCCAAAGCTCCTGATAAAGACTTCAAAACATGCAAAACTCTTTGGGACCTAATGCAAGCCCTAAGTCCTATTTTGACGCGTAAAGACTCAATTTACATGAGAAAACACATGATGAGGACTCTATAATGCAACCTAAATGATGTAAAATAGACATATCACTTCCGGAAGGATCTCCGCCGTTGTTTTGGTCATCTCTCCGTTTATCTCCGAACATCTTTTCGGATCATGTTCAAGAAAGTTTTCGGTGTAAGAAAGCTTAGTTTCCCCACATACGGCGCCAAATTGTGTTGGTCGAAACTCGCACAATCAAAATTTGTTAAGGAAAAAGAGGGATCTAAAGCTTCTAAGTGAAATTCTCAAGGACAAAGATCGAAAAGTAGTTTTATTGCTTAGGGTTGCTGTGATTGCGTAAAAGTTACATAATGAGAGAATTACATCGACTATTTATACTAAATCTACAAACTGCCTAGCCAAGATTCTCTCCCGAGATTCTCGGAACTTTTCCTTTTCTCTTGTGCGGCTGGCGACTTCGATCCTTTTTAGGGTAAACTCCTCTTGGGCTCATTTACTGGATCTTCGCGGTTACCGGCTCGACCTATTAATGCTTTCGACCCTTCGGCTCGGCCCATTCTCCTTCTCTTTCGGCCAAATCCACTCCTCGTTTCCGGGTGATTTCTTGGCTCTGGTACGTGGGAGACCTTCCGGACCAAGACCGGCTCGGTTTGGTTCTTCGCCTTCCTTGGTTTGGCTCGGTTAAATCGAGCCTTCGATTCGGCCGAACCAGCACTTGGCTCGGCTCGGTTCGTGACCATGCCTGGTTTGGCTTGGTTTGAGATGGTATCCGGTTCTGCTCGGTTTAATTGTGTCGGTTGCGTTTTGGTTCGCTTCTTCCTTTGGTAAATCGTAAATTGAGCTTTCTGAAACCTAATTTCGACACTTAGTCTTTTTTAGGCAGTTAGGTTCGTGGGGGTGAAAACCGATCCCAACAACCAATGCTCCATAGCTTCTAAACTCTAAAACCCTGAATGGTCCTGACCATCTTGAACTTAACTTACCAGGAAAGAGCTTGAGCCTTGAGTTAAATAAAAGAACCAGATTTCCCACCTTAAACTCCCTCTTGAGAATTTTCTGATCATGCAAGATCTTGGTCTTCTCCTTGTATATCATTGCACTCTCAAAGGCATTGAGTCTGATCTCTTCAAGTTCATGCAACTGGAGTAACTTCTTCTCTTGTGCTGTCTTAATGTCAAAGTTCAATATTTTAACAGCCCAAAGAGCCTTGTACTCAAGCTCTACTGTTAAGTGGCAGCTTTTTCCATAGAGAAGTGTGAAGGGAGATGTGCCAATAGGTGTCTTGAAAGCAGTCCTATAGGCCCAAAGAGCATCATCTAACTTCTTGCTCCAATCCTTCTTTGAATTGTTCACTGTCCTTTCCAAGATGGCCTTGATCTGTCTGTTTGAAACCTCTACTTGGCCACTGGTCTGAGGGTGATATGGACTAGCTATCTTGTGCTTGACACCATGCTTCCTTAGCAGTCCCTCTAGAGTCTTGTTCACAAAATGAGAACCTCCATCACTTATCACCACTCTAGGAACCCCAAACCTTGGGAAGATGGTGCTTTTAAAGAGCTTGACCACCACCTTAGTGTCATTGGTTGAGGAAGCAACAGCCTCAACCCATTTGGAAACATAATCCATAGCAACAAGTATGTACTGATTCCCATATGAGCTCACAAAAGGACCCATGAAGTCAATACCCCAGCAGTCAAAAAGTTCCACCTCTAAGATGGGATTTTGGGGCATCTCACTTCTCTTGGAATGTTGCCTTGTCTTTGGCACTGATCACAGCTTGATACAACCACCTGAGCATCTCTGAACATTGTAGGCCACCAGAACCCTGATTTTAACACCTTGGCCACTGTCTTGAAAGATCCTAAGTGACCTCCATAAGCTGAGCCATGATATTCCTGTAGCACTGGTTGCATCTCTTCCTCAGCTAAGCATCTCCTATATAGGTGGTCTTTGTTAAGCACATACAAAGAAGGTTCATCCCAATGATACCTTTGCACCTCTTTGAAGAATCTCTTTCTCTTCTAGGCATCTAGTTCAGGTGGCTCTACACCACAAGAGAGATAGTTAACAATGTCTGCAAACCAAGGTAAACTCCTCTCTCTTATAGCATCAGCCTGTTCCACCTTTAAGTAAGACTTCACAACCATTTAGATGCTCTTCAGGAAGTGAGTCATCTAGAGGGACATCTGATTCCACTCTCAGCCTAGAAAGATGGTCAGCAGCTCCATTTTCAATGCCCTTCTTGTCCTGCACTTCCATATCAAATTCTTGCAGGAGAAGAACCCACCTCAAGAGTCTAGGCTTGGCGTCCTTCTTAGTCATGAGATATCTGAGGGCTGCATGATCAGTGTACACAATGATTTTTGAACTCACAAGGAGCTTCTGAATTTATCAAATGCAAAAACTATGGCCAGCATCTCCTTTTCTGTGGTTGCATACTTTCCCTGAGCAGAATCAAGGGTCCTACTGGCATAGTAAATCACATGAAGTTTTATGTCCTTCCTCTGGCCAAGCACAGCTCCAACTGCATAGTTTGAAGCATCTATCATCACTTCAAAGGGTAATTTCCAATCAGGATCCTGGACAATTGGTGCACTGATCAATGCCTCCCTGATCTTCTTGAAAGCTTCCTCACACTCAGCATCAAAGACAAATTCAATCTCTTTGCACAACAGCCTTGTCAAAGGCCTAGCTATTCTTGAGAAGTCTTTGATGAATCTCCTGTAAAACCCTGCATGCCCAAGAAAGCTTCTTATCCCATTGACTGAATTTGGAGCTTGCAGATTCAACATCACTTCCACTTTTTCTCTGTCCACTTCTATTCCAGCTTCTGAGACCTTGTGCCCCAACACTATTCCCTCTTGAAGCATGAAGTGACATTTTTTCCAATTTAACACCAAGCTGTGCTCCTCACACCTCTCCAGGACCTGAGACAGGTTAGACAAACAAGAGGAGAAAGAGTGTCCATAGACTGAGAATTCATCCATGAAGACTTCTACTTTCTCCTCAATCAGATCTGAAAAAATAGACATCATACAAAGCTGGAAAGTAGAAGGAGCATTGCACAGCCCAAATGGCATGCGCCTATAAGCAAATGTCCCATAGGGACAGGTGAATGTGGTCTTCTCTTGGTCTCTTGGATCTATGGGGATTTGAAATAATCCAGAGTAACAAATCTAGAAAACAAAAGAAAGGATGGTTTGCAAGCCTCTCTAGCATTTGATCAATAAAAGGCAAAGGAAAATGGTCTTTCCTAGAGGCTGCATTCAACTTTCTGTAGTCTATACACATCCTATGACTTGTGATGGTTCTAGTTGCAATCAGCTCATCCCTTTCATTCTTTATCACTGTCATTCCCCCCTTCTTGGGCACCACATGTACTGGTGAAACCCATCTAGAGTCTGAGATTAGATAAATTATCCCAGCCTCTAGGAGTTTGAGAATCTCTTTCTTCACTACCTCTTTTAAGTTGGGATTGAGACGCCTTTGGTGCTCAATGGATGACATAGATTCCTCTTCTAGTTGAATCCTATGAGCGCATAGGGAGGGTGAGATACCCTTTATGTCATCCAAAGAGTAGCCAATGGCTCTCCTATGTTTCCTAAACTCTTCTAACAACTTATGCTCTTGGTCCTTTAACAGCTTATCATTGATAATGACTGGATAAGACTCACTGAGACCTAAGAAAGCATACCTGAGCCCCTTGGGAAGGGGTTTGAGTTCCAATTGTGGTGCTTTAGACTCATTCTAATCCTCTTCCCAGCTGGTTTGGTCTGGTCTTTACCCATTGCTGTTGTTTAACTGCCCTTGTTCAGACAACATTTCTCCTTGCAAACCCACTTTCTCTTTGTCTTTTGAACCTACACCGGGTACCACAACGAGATGATGCACCCCAGTGTTGGTTCTAGCTCCCATGGTCTCGTCAAAAAATTTCAACACCAGGCCTGATACAACTTTTGTCTTGCCCGGTGCAAATCTCTGCGCATTTTCGACTCGTTTTACACCGATTACCGCACCTGGAAGATGCATCGCAGTGTTAAAACTCTCAAAACTCCTTTGTTCCTCAAGCATATACACCGGGTAAGGCTTGTCCGATTTTGATCCCGGTATAGACTCGTTCTTGTGAAAATCTCCAACACCGAGGTCTATAATGCTGGTGCTTAGCTCGGTGTAGACCCCATTCGAACTTGTTGAGCTCGGGACATTCCACACCGGGCATGAAATAGCCGGTGTCCTGCTCGTTGCTGGTTCTTCCGTCCTTTTGTAATCATTCACACCGGGTTCCACATCGAGATGATGCACCCTGGTGTTAATGATCTCTTGACACTTAGGCGTTTTTAAGCCTCCAAAACCTTCTTATTGAACTCTGTAGTCCAATTCCATGAAAGATGCTCTGCCTCCATCTGGTTTGTGTGCATCAAGAAGCTGCATAAACCCCAAAGTCTCATCTTCTAGATAGCCATACTCACCATGTTCCTTTGTTAGAGCTATTTGAAGAGGGTCCTCAAGATTTAACTCCTCCAAGAGCTCATCAGCTAGCTCATCCATGGTCTCTATGTAGAAGCATTGTCCTTCTATGGTAGGCTTTTTCATCATGTCCTTGATATCAAACTTCAGCTTTTCTTTACCAAGTTGTAGCCCAATGATGCCACCTCTTACATCAATAATTGCTCCTGCTGTGGCTAAGAATGGCCTGCCCAAAATCAGTGGATCAACAGGTTCTTCATCCATCTCTAGAACAACAAAATCTATAGGCACTTCAAAACCACCTATCTTGACTGGTAAGTCCTCTAACATCCCAACATGTAGCCTTATTGATCTATCAGCTAGGACAAGAGAGATTCTAGCAGGTTTGAACACTCTATATCCAAGCTTTCTTGCTATAGAAAATGGCATTAAGCTGACAGATGCTCCCAAGTCACAAAGACAGCCTGCAAACATCAATGGTCCTATAGCACAAGGGAGAGTGAAGCTCTCTTGGGATTCTCTGAATTATGGCACTACACTCATGGCTTAGCACCACCATACCCTGTAGCTCTTTGGTTTTGTTCAAGATATCATTTTTTAGAAACTTTCCAAGTTTAGGCATCATCAGAAATGCTTCAATGAGAGGCATTGTAAGTGGTGTCTCATTAAGAGTCTTCTCAAAGAGTGCCCTTGCTTTATATACAATCTGCTTCTTGAACCTTCCTGGATATGGGAGCTTAGGTTGATAGGGAGGTGGTGGAACATAAGACTTTTCTGGTTCTGATGGCTTTTCCACCTCTTTGTCCTTCCCTTTCTTTGATCTTTCAGCTTCTTGATCATCCCTTGGGGCTGCCTCTCCACCAATTTGATCATTGTCCCCAATGATCACATTGTTGTGCTCTATACCTGGTAGCTCTTTGCCACTTCTCAATGTAATGGCTTTAGCATACTCCTTTGGATTTGGTTCATGCTTACCAGGTAAGCCACCTAGGCCTCTGGAAGTGGATGCCTGATTTCTGTTTCAGCTCCTTGATGTCTTGCTGAATAGATGCATACTGACTTGCATACATTTGTTGACCCTGAAGCAGCTATTGTAGAATCCCGACCATATCTGGCCCCATCTGCTGCTGCTGGTGAACCGGTGCAGACTGAAACTGATGCTGAACCGGCGCCTGCTGCTGAAACTGTGGTGGACTGAAACCTGGTGGTGCTTTTGGCTGCTGCTGCTGTGAACTGAAACTAGAACCCTGAAGTGGTTGCTGCTGATGCTGACTGTAGCCCTGATTCTGAACAAACTGATTATTAGGTTGAAAGGACCCTTGAAAGTTGTTCTTGGGAACAAAATTCTGTGGAGCTTGAGAGGTAGGGTAGACTTGGTCTTGTGGGTTGGCTACATTGGGATTCCTGTAAGAGAGGTTCTGATTGGCATTACCATATTGATATCTTTGGAACCTCTGATTCCCAATATAGTTTAGCTCTTCCTGAGTAAGACTGTAACTTCCCCGATCTGCAATAGGGTCGCCGGGACAGACCATGGCCGTGAAGAGGGGAATAGTGACCGAGAGTCTAAGGAAAATACGAGCCATGGTCCGGAATAAGGGTTAACTCTAGTTAATGTGGGACTTAGCCAGGAAAAAGAAGAGAAAGATAGCTCAGTAAGGAGGGCCGAGCTAAAAAGAGTTGGAAAGGTGAGCTAAGCTAGTTGGACCAGCTGCCGGGAAGCTCAGTTCAGCTGGATTAAGAGTAAGACAGTTGGTCTAGCTGAGTGGCCAGTGAACTAGCTGGACTGGGGTGGTTATGGGCGGTTATGGCCGAAGGGTTGCAAAGTCTATGTGCCCAATCAATGCACCTGTTCGGCCAAAAACTCGCACCTGTTCGCCCAAAGTAGTTACCGCAAGAGAAAGTCTATATATAGATCCCTTGGGCCACATTTTCGGGTACGCACAGATAGGGAGAGAAAATCTACCCAAACTTCTACCAAATCGTGAGACTAAGGCAATCCGAGAGAGGGAAATAACTTGAACGGCGGTGAGGAAACCGACCGGAGCGGCTGGTGCGGGTCGCGGAAAAAGAAGAAGGAAAGGAAACGCGGCAAGAGCAATCGACCGCGGGATTACTAAGGTGTGTTCTATTAGTAGATGCGTATGGTTAAACTATCGCTCCGCCGGACGAACCGAACGATCGACCCAAGTATGGGCTAGGCCGATCAGACGGGAAGTCGCGGCCGAGGCGATAAGGATCCACTGAACGAGCCTGACGATCAGCCAAAGTATGGGCTAGGCCGGTCCGATCGCAAGCCTCGGTTGGATTTATAATAAAAGTCGCCGGCCATGGAATTGAGATTGGGCCGGCGATGATGCGCGATGGGTCGTATGAATGTAGGCCAGATCCGGTTGGTGCGACGGTTGAGCAGCTTGGGAGACAGAACGGATCTCGCCAAGACTCGGCCTGTCTAAGGCTGATCCATGATCCGGATTATAATAGTTTACCGTGGGTTAAAGTCGGGGTCGGGAATCATAGGCATGAAATGCATACATGTGCATAAATAATACTTAGCCAAAATAGCGAGTACTTATGATGTTTGTTTACAGGAAACGATGAACGCGGGAAGGAAAGAGGATAGGCGCGCAGACCGTTTAGCCAAGGATGATGGGTGGTGTGATAGAACAGATATTTAGGATCATACGAACTTATAATATCTTATATGCAAACTCTTAAGTTGTATTGAATCCTTTATTATATCAATAAAATATATGTTCTCTTACTTGTTCATTACATATTAACTCTAAACTTAGTGAATCTCAGAATACACATATCGAATATGACTTAAACAAAGGACTTGACCCTAAAATTGGACTGATGGGGTCGGAGCCATATAGCGGTCCGACCGGGAACAACCTCCACGGGCTTAGAGTCCGGGATGGGGTGTTTTAAGTTGGTATCAGAGCATGCTTACTCCTAGGACGTTTTTGTTGGGTTTTGGGTACACCACTCATCGGCTAAAGGGTCTCGCGCTAGGTTGTTGCTTAGGCTTGTCTAGGAATCTTGGTAATAGTTAGGATGCACTAACTAAACGATTTCTGCAGATGGGTAAAAGCAACAAGACGGGAAAAAGTAAAAAGAATAAGGAGACGGCCGAACCAAGTCAGGCCAATGTGGAGGATCAGCCTGCTCTCAACCCCACCGGACCTGAGGCTGGGGAAAGAGAGAAGAGCAACGGGAAAAGACCAATGGTTGACCAGGATGGTCAGGAGGCGATGGATCGTGAGGAATTTGCCGAGATATCGGATAAAGGTGCTGAGAATAAGGAAGGTGCGGCGGCTGGCACGGGAAACCAGACCGCAGTACCAACACCTGCGGAGATGTGGCAAACTCTCCAGGCTATAATGACGCAACTGACGGTCCTGAGTCAGGCTGCAGCACCAGCAGGAAACCTGTCCGATGGGCAATCCACAAGGATCCGTACGGCCATTCCGATCGTAGCAGAAAAGGAAGGCAGGGCTGCGGAGGTGGTGGAACTCGACTCATCACCGACTAAGCTGACAAAGAAGGTGGACTATTTGGTCGTGTTGGATCACGTGGCCAGGCTTGGAACTAGGCAATTCCAAGATAGTTCTGACCCGATTGAGGCGGATGAGTGGAAAAACCGCTTAGTCCAAAATTTTCGATCCACCAGATGCCTGGAAGATTACAAGAAGGACATTGCGGTCCATTTTCTTGAAGGAGATGCACACAATTGGTGGGTATCAGGGGAAAAACGCTCGGGAGGAACTGATACTTTTGCCGAGTTCGAGGAGGAGTTCAACCAAAAGTACTTTCCTTCGGAAGCTTGGGATATACTCGAACAGCAATTCCTGGAATTAACACAAGGAAACCGGACTGTCCGGGAGTACGAGGTGGAATTCAACCGTCTGCGACGGTGTGTTGGAGGGGAATTGGTGAAGGAGGATACACAGATCCGGCGTTTCCTCCGCGGCTTAAGAGGAGAACTCCGAACCCATTGCTCCTCACGCACCTTCAGATCGGTTGCGGAATTAGTGGAACGGGCTGCGGCTGTTGAGTCTAGCATTGAAGAGGAAAATAAGGAAAGAGCTTCGACACGTCCCAACCTGGCGAGTAAGATCGTGGATAACAGGAAACGGAAATGGGATCAGGTCGGTGAAGGCGGTCAAGCCTCGGCTAAACAAAGGGAATGTGCGACTTGCGGAAAGAAGCACGGGGGTATATGCTGGAAAACGGTTGGAGCATGTGCCAAGTGCGGAAGCAAGGACCACACGGTTCAAAGCTGTCTGCGGATTGAGCAAGGGCAGCTCAAGGTTAAAAATGAGGAAAGCTCCTGTTTCTATTGCGGAAAGGCCGGACATTTCAAGAAGGAATGTCCTAAGCTGCAAGCTGAAATACGGATGGAACAAAGAGGAAACCGTAGCGGGGACACACAGCAAGCCAAGAGACAGGCTGTGGCACCCCGGGTGTACGAGTTGTCCAAGGAAATTGATGAGGCCGGAAGTTACAGTGAGATCACTGGTAAGTTTCCTAGCCTATTCAATAATTTAAATTTCGAGCATGGCATTGCATCGGGGTAGAAAGGATAGGAAACTTAGCATTTAGGAAAAATGTGTAGGGACCCTAGAGATAGGCGGTGTGTCAACACACGTCTTATTTGATACCGGAGCTACACATAGTTTTGTGAGCCCGGAAATGATAGGAAAAGGCAGGTTCTGTAAAGAACCTGGGAAAGACTATGGGATAGTCAATGCTGCAGGTGGTCAGGTCATGTTCTCGCAGGGAACAGTCCATGACATCTCGGTAATGATCGGGGGTGTGAACCTACCAGCGGACCTAGTCATAGTCCGACTCAAGTATCACGAAGTGATATTGGGAATGGACTGGCTGGGAAAACATAAAGCAACGCTAGACTGTTACCAGGGACGGGTGCGGTTCGAGCGGGATGCTGGAAAGCTGGAGTTTCAAGGAATTCGACCAACTTCAGGGAGTTTGATTGTCTCAGCAATCCAAGCGGAAAGGATGCTAGAGAAGGGTTGTGAGGCTTACTTGGCCACAATCACGTCGGCCTAAGTGGGCAAGGATGCCGAGATCACGGAAATTCCGGTAGTCAATGAGTTCGCAGATGTGCTCCAGGCCTTAACAGGTTTACCACCTGACTGGTCGGATCCATTTACGATAGAACTCGAACCGGGAACGACCCCATTCTCGAAGGCGCCTTACCGGATGGCTCCGGCAGAAATGGCCGAGCTTAAGAAACAGTTGGAAGAGCTATTGGAAAAGGGATTTATCAGGCCAAGTAGTTCACCATGGGGAGCGCCGGCTCTATTTGTTAAGAAGAAAGACAGAAGCTTTAGGCTGTGCATCGACTACCGAGGGCTTAACCGAGTAACTGTTAAGAACAAGTATCCATTGCCTCGGATAGACGAGTTGCTGGATCAGTTGAAAGGAGCGACGGTGTTCTCAAAGGTGGATTTGGCTTCGGGTTATCATCAGATTCCCATAGAGCCTACGGATGTGCGCAAGACGGCTTTCCGGACTAGGTATGGCCACTTTGAATTTGTGGTTATGCCATTCGGATTGACCAACGCACCAGCAGCCTTCATGAAGATGATGAATGGGATTTTCCGTGATTGTCTGGACGAGTTTGTTATCATTTTCATCGATGACATTCTTGTGTATTCAAAGGACCGGGAAACGCATCAAGGTCATTTGAGGGCTGTGTTACAATGATTAAGGGACCAAAAGCTATATGCAAAATTGAGCAAATGTAGCTTTTGGCAAAGGAGTATTGGGTTCCTAGGCCATATTGTCTCGGACCAAGGTGTATCGGTGGATCCGGAGAAGATCAAAGCCATTGAAGAATGGCCAAGACCCAAGAACGCCTCAGAAATAAGGAGTTTTCTTGGCTTGGCAGGATATTACCGGAAGTTTGTGAATGGATTCTCGAGTTTAGCCAAGTCATTGACGCGGTTGACCGGAAAGGATGTGAATTCACGTGGACGGAGGAGTGTGAAAAGAGTTTCGCCGGGCTGAAGGAGAAATTGACAAGCGCACCGGTTCTAGCCTTACCGGAAACAGACGAGTCGTATGTGGTGTACACGGATGCATCTATAAACGGGCTGGGATGTGTCCTGATGCAAAAAGGCAAGGTGATCGCTTATGCATCAAGGCAGTTACGGAAACATGAAGGGAATTATCCAACCCATGACTTGGAAATGGCGGCAATAGTCTTTGCACTTAAGATATGGGGATCTTACCTCTATGGAGACAAAGTGCAAATCTACACCGACCATAAGAGTCTGAAGTACATCTTCACGCAGCCTGAATTAAACCTAAGGCTAAGACGGTGGATGGAACTTGTGGCGGATTACGACTTGGATATAGCTTACCATCCTGGTAAAGCTAACTTGGTCGCGGATGCTCTGAGCAGAAGACGGTCCGAAGTGGCTGCAGGGAAAGAAGCGGAGATGCTAGTAAACATGATTGGGACATTGCGACTTAATGCTTTGTCCACCGAACCAGAACCGTTGGGCTTAGGGGTGGCAGATCAAGCTGACCTACTTACCCGGATTCAGATTGCACAAGGAAAAGATGAGGTCTTGTGTAAGGCTGTGCAGAACAGGAAGACGGAGTACCAAACCTCAAACAATGGTACGATTGTGGTTAATGGTCGGGTATGTGTTCCAGAGGTGAAGGAGTTAAAGGAAGAAATCCTTAGGGAGGCACATCAGTCTAAGTTCTCGATTTATCCTGGACTTAATAAGATGTACCAGGATCTGAAACAGTATTATCATTGGGTTGGGATGAAAAGGGACGTGGCTGAGTGGGTGGCAAGATGTCCTACTTGTCAACTGGTAAAGGCGGAACATCAAGTCCCGAGTGGGTTGCTACAGAGTTTACCCATTCCAGAGTGGAAATGGGACCATGTAACGATGGATTTCGTGACTGGTTTTCCCCGGACAAGGACCGGACGTGATGCGGTCTGGGTTGTGGTGGATCGATTAACTAAGTCTGCTCACTTCATCGCAATCAAAAAGACGGATGGTGTTGAGCAGATTGTGGTCAGGTATCTGGATGAGATAGTGCGGTTGCATGGTGTTCCGGCAAGCATAGTCTCAGACCGGGATTCGCGGTTCACATCTTTCTTCTGGAGGGCTTTTCAAAAGGCCTTAGAAACAAGAGTGAACATGAGCACAGCTTACCATCCGCAGACAGACGGTCAGTCAGAACGTACCATACAAATCCTTGAAGACATGTTACGGGCTTGTGTTCTGGATTGGGGCGGGTCATGGGAGAAGTATTTACCCTTAGCTGAATTTGCCTACAACAACAGCTTCCAAGCCAGCATTGGGATGTCGCCATATGAAGCCTTATATGGACGGCCGTGCCGAACACCACTTTGTTTGACCCAAGTGGGAGAACGGAGTACAGTCGGACCGGCTATTGTGGAGGAAACCACGGAAAGAATCAAGTTCCTAAAGATAAAAATAAAGGAAGCCCAAGACAGACAGAAAAGCTATGCGGACAAGCGTCGGAAAGACCTTGAGTTCACGGTGGGCGATCTAGTATATCTTAAAATGATCACGTTCAAAGGAAGGGCTCGGACTTCCAAGAGGGGGAAGCTTGATCCAAGGTACATAGGACCATTCCGAATTGTGGAAAGGGTTGGGGCAGTCGCATACAAGTTGGATTTACCACCGGCGATGGAAGCATTTCACAATGTTTTCCATGTATCCCAACTAAGGAAGTGCTTGACGGATCAAGATAAAGTCCTGACCGACATCCCTTTGGACCTTAAAGGGAATCTGACCGTGGAAACAAGACCAGTCCGAATCATTGACAAGATGGAAAAAGCAACAAGGAAAAAGATGATTCCGATGGTCAAAGTCGTTTGGGAAAGTAACGGAGTGGAAGAAGAAACTTGGGAAATAGAGTATCGGATGATGGCTGATTATCCCGAGTGGTTCGAGGAATGGAACAAGGTTCTACCCCTTAGCCCGGATTCGAGGACGAATCCCTTTCAAGGGGGGAAGACTTGTAACGTCCCCGATCCGCAATAGGATCGCCGGGACAGACCATGGCCGTGAAGAGGGGAATAGTGACCAAGAGTCTAAGGAAAATACGAGCCATGGTCCGGAATGAGGGTTAAGTCTAGTTAATGTGGGACTTAGCCAGGAAAAAGAAGAGAAAGATAGCTCAGTAACGAGGGCCGAGCTAAAAAGAGTTGGAAAGGTGAGCTAAGCCAGTTGGACCAGCTGCCGGGAAGCTCAGCTCAGCTGGATTAAGAGTAAGACAGTTGGTCTAGCTGAGTGGCCAGTGAACTAGCTGGACTGGGGTGGTTATGGGTGGTTATGGCCGAAGGGTTGCAAAGTCTATGCGCCCAATCAATGCACCTGTTCGGCCAAAAACTCGCACCTGTTCGCCTAAAGTAGTTACCGCAAGGGAAAGTCTATATATAGACCCCTTGGGCCACATTTTCGGGTACGCACAGATAGGGAGAAAAAATCTGCCCAAACTTCTACCAAATCGTGAGACTAAGGCAATTCCAGAGAGGGAAATAACTTGACTGGCGGTGAGGAAACCGACCGGAGCGGCTGGTGCGGGTCGCGGAAGAAGAAGAAGGAAAGGAAACGCGGCAAGAGCAATCGACCGCGGGATTACTAAGGTGTGTTCTATTAGTAGATGCATATGTTTAAACTATCGCTCCGCCGGACGAACCGAACGATCGACCCAAGTATGGGCTAGGTCGATCAGACGGGAAGTTGCGGCCGAGGCGATAAGGATCCACTGAACGAGCCTGATGATCGGCCAAAGTATGGGCTAGGCCGGTCCGATCGCAAGCCTCGATTGGATTTATAATAAAAGTCTCCGGCCATGGAATTGAGATTGGGCCGGCGATGACGTGCGATGGGTCGTATGGATGTAGGCCGGATCCGGTTGGTGCGACGGTTGAGCGGCTTGGGAGACAGAACGGATCTCGCCAAGACTCGGCCTGTCTAAGGCTGATCCATGATCCGGATTAGAATAGTTTACCGTGGGTTAAAGTCGGGGTCGGGAATCATAGGCATGAAATGCATACATGTGCATAAATAATACTTAGCCAAAATAGCGAGTACTTATGATGTTGGTTTACAGGAAACGATGAACGCGGGAAGGAAAGAGGATAGGCGCGCAGACCGTTTAGCCAAGGATGATGGGTGGTGTGATAGAACAGATAGTTAGGATCATACAAACTTATAATAGCTTATAAGCAAACTCTTAAGTTGTATTGAATCCTTTATTATATCAATAAAATATCTGTTCTCTTACTTGTTCATTACATATTGACTCTAAACTTTGTGAATCTCAGAATACACATATCGAATATGACTTAAACAAAGGACTTGACCCTAAAATTGGACTGATGGGGTCGGATCCGTATAGCGGTCCGACCGGGAACAACCTCCACGGGCTTAGAGTCTGGGACCGGGAACAACCTCCACGACCCTCTTCACTGATGTTCTCAAAGCATTGAGAAGGTTCCTCAAACTCTCCTACAAAGTGCATTGGCTTTTGAGTAGCCAATAACACCTTTTCCAGCTTGCTTTCAAGTGTTTTAAGGTCCTTCTCATACCTCTGATCCCTGCTTGAACTCTCACTCCTATTTGCTCTATCAAAGTCTTCTTCATATGTGTCATTGATCATTGCTAAGTTCTCTACCAGCTCTAAAGCAGCATGAATCTCCTTCCCAGAAAGTTTCCATTTGATGCAGTATCCAGCTGGTTCCTAATCTTGGGAAGAGCCCCTCTATAAAGTGTGCTGAGAAGAGAAGCTTCACTAAACTCATGGTGTGGGCACTGGTTACTGTACCTCCTGAATCTCTCCCATGCTTCACCAAAACTCTCATTGCTATGTTGAGTAAAGCTGGAGATTTGGTTTCTCAGCTTTGCTGTTCTGGAAGTTGAGAAGAACTTAGACAGAAATGCTTGCTTGCATTGCTCCCAAGTTTGAATAGAGCCTCTTGGAAGATTCTTCTCCCAATGGTGTGCTTTGTCACCAAGACTGAAGGGGAATAATCTGTGTTTGAAGCTGTCCTCAAATACTCCATTTATCTTTGTCAAGTCACAAACTTTATCAAACTGGTCCAAGTGTTCCAAAGGATCTTCCATTGGCAATCCATGGAACTTGGAGTTTTGGACCATATTCAGCAAAGATGCCTTGACTTCAAAATTGTTGTTCTGCACCGGTGGTGCTTGAATCCCTGCTCCATACTGATGAGCATTGGCCTTGTCATTCTCTCCAACATAGACCTGTGGCGGCTCATATCTCCTTGGTTGATTTTGGAAGGCTGTTAGTGGTGAACTTGTTGTCTTTGCTGCACATTGGCTTGGTTCCTTTCCTGATGAGCTGGAGCTTGTCCCTAGTGGACATAGGCTTGCTGGTGTTGCACCTGTTCCTGCTGAACATTACCCTGATGGAACCCATGACCAGCTCCATTACCAACTCCATTACTAGCTGCATTTCCAGCTCCATTACCAGCGGCATTACCAACTCCTACCCTGTTGCACCTGAGCCTGTTGCTCCTCTTGAACCTGAGGCTCAATGTCAACCACTTGCTGTCTTTGATCTAAGGGACGAAATTGTAGAGAGAACGTCTAAGGGACGAAATTGTACCAAAATTTTAAATTTTTTCCAAGGCAAACAGAGTTTTCTCCTTTTGTTGAATTATTCCGGTAAAACCGCAAGTCTCCTTCTTCAGTGGCTGAAAACTGATGGGCTTGCGGGCCTAGTGTTGTTTTTTAACAAGCCCGTTGGTCCTCCAAAATTTTTAAATTTATAAAACCCTAGTGTCTGCAAGTGCACAGATGTACGTTGTAAGACTTAGGGTGTCGATCCACAGGAACGATGTCTAATCTGCAAGAAACAACAAACTGGGAAGTAAGCAAACTCATAAACCAATAAAAGATTTGGGGTTTTTGGTTAAGATCCTAAACTAAACCTAATCTAATATTCACAAGAGATGCAATGCAGGATGAAATGTTAATCTAAAGCATATCGACTCAAACTAAAGACTCTTAAACTCATAGGTGACGATTTAGACTTCTCCGGTTTACTTTAATTGATATATGGTGGCATTTCCAACTAGCTTCCGGGCGATTTATCTTCATCTGTTTCTGAGAATCTGCATTGAACTACAAAAGACACATGTATGATTAACCAACTGTCGTCACCTTAATCAACTAATCTCTTAAATCTAGCAATTAACTCTCCCTCTCATGCTAAACTTAAGATCATGCATTGGACACTGAATTCGCCTGCTCACATCTTCTCTATAGGTAGCTTTCGACTCCTAAAGAGACTATGTTCTTTTGAAGCTAGGTATGGATGATCTGATACAACACTCTCGTGGCTCTGATCGATCCTAGGCTCAGAGAATAGGTCATGAATCTACTCTCATGCTTTACGAATGACTTAGAAGAGATGAGATCCAGAATATGGCTAAGAACAATAGAAATCCTAATCGATATATATGCTTGTCGATATCTTCGAACAACTTGACTCTCTGGGACTAATCTACATGATGCAATGAATGATAAAAGACATAGAAGAATGCAAAAGAATGAAACAGAAAAGTTAATAAGATAAAAAGGAGGAAGAACAATGGATTTGGGGAAGAACCCCCATCTCCATCCCCTAACCCTAGAAAAACAAAGTTTGGTGGCTCAAAATCTCATTACAGGAGCACACACCCGTTTAGGGCTGCTGAACAATGTATTTATAGGTCCTAAGGTCTTCCAGGTCTCATTTAGGGTTTCTCTGAAGAGGAATGGCAAAATGGGCTTTGATGTTGGGCTTTGTGGCTCGTCCTAGGGTCCACCGGGGGTGAGAGTCTTCCAGGGCAGGTAAAACATGTGTTTCCCGCGGGTGAGAGTCTTCCGGGACTGGTGAACTGGGGCAACTTTTTCTCCATGTATCTTTTGATTGCACCGTTGGATCTTTGTGATTTAAAGTGCTATGGAAAGCTGGTTGTCTTCTCTTGATTTTCTCCAAATTTGAGATGGATCGGACAGTGAGAAAGTCTTCATTTCAGGCTGAACTTCTGACAGTCTGACTCTGAGCTAAAAATGTGGATTTCTTCCAATTTGCCACCATATTCCTTAAGTTTCCTTAAAAGAGCCTTGAAACTACAAATACATGGAAATCGTAATAAAAGTTCTTAAAACAAAGTAAAACCTTTGAAAAAGCATTTGAAATCAATGGTGAAAAGTGGTCAAAATCAGGTGTTATCAACTCCTCCAGACTTAAGACTTTGTTTGCCCTCAAACAAAACAAGATATAATCTGGAAAAATGTCATTCGAAAAAAATGAGAGGGAACTCAAAAATATCAGCAACCATGCTTCTAGACCTTAATTATGGACAATGCATCAATCAGATCAAGTCTAGCAAAAATTCTCACCAAAATACAAACATAACTAGTCCGTTAGTACGTCATGCGAAAATCCACACACTTAGAACTAACTTCCAGTCAACTAGCTCTTAACATTCATTAAAGGTTTCAGTGGTTCTCATCAAAAGGAAATTAAACAAGGCATTCAAGGTTAAGTATCAAAAAGGCTTTTTAATGGTAAGGCTGATGTGTTTAAGGTTACCTTTTTCTGGAGAGATAGGACATTATGCAAAACAGCTACAGAGGATGGAACTGGTAAATGCCCTGACAGTTTCAGTCACACTCTTCTTGCTTCAAGATTTCTGATCTCCTTTCTTCAGGTTCTCCTTATATTTCCCCCAAACTTAGATTTTAGTCCAGGCTGTGAAACCATAACTCCTTAAGTGAATACCTATTGCCTTGGCTCAAGTGATTTCGGCTTCTAAGACTCTTTAGGCTTTTAGATTCCTTTCCTTTCTTTCTTTTTCTCTTTTTTCGTTTTTTTTTTTTTTTTGATAAAAGGGGAAATTGCCTTTTGATTTGGAGTCTTAGGGAGCACTAAAATTACCTTTAAAAATGAGTTCTTCTGAGGCATCAAAAGATTTCTGGCACACTCCCTTCTGGTCTCTTTCAGTCTTTCTCTTGAGTGACTGAAAACTATGTTGTTCCTCCCTCTCCGGCGTTTTTGCACATATCTGTCGATATAAACTTAAGAGAGAATGCATGAGGTTTGAACATGAAGGTTTCGGTTAACGGTGTGGTACCAGCTTAAGAAGAACTGGCCATCTAGGACAACAAAGAGTAGTATCAATAAGGAAAAGATGTCCTAGATGTATATCATTATGCCTTCTTTAAAACCATTGATGAGAAAATTAAATGTCAAGATTAAGTCCAAGTAAAACGAGCTAGTATATCCTGGCAGAAAAAATCTTCATGAATAGAAGTCCTCCGGTGGGATTTAGTAGTGCAAGTACTCTAGCTACCGCCTCGTCTAGTACTAAACCTTGAAAGAGTATTTAATGAGTGATTGGTGTAGAAGCAAACAGGTTGGTTATCATCATTTGATTTTGTCATTTTTCTCTCAAAATGTTTTGACCTTTGAAAACACTTTTTGAAACTCAAAAGACTTTGAAAAGGTTTAAGAAAATCGAAAAATTTGAAAAATTTTAAAGAAAATGCAGAATGCAATGGCCCATGCAAGAAAAGGTGGTTAGAAAGGGATGAAATCCTCCCCCAGACTTAAATCACATTGCCCCCAGTGTGAAATAAATTAGGCAAGGATTAGAAATAGAGTATGTGAAAGATTTAAAAAATTTAAGGAAAAGAAAACTTACCTGGTGGTGGTGATGCTTGATCAAACTTGGATGCTAGGGACCCAAAACTGGTTTGAACAAGGTGGTGGTGGTGAGAGTGGCCAAGAATGAAGTGGAGGTGGCCAAAGGTGGAATGGATGTGGCCAAGGATGGATGGAGGTGGCCAAGGGTGGATTGAAGTGGCCAAGGTGGCCGGCTGTGCTGGCCGCGGATGAAGACATCCTGGCCACAGAAGGACATGCGCCGGCCGCGGTTGAAGATGTCGCGGCCGAACCTCCTTTGGCCGCGGTCAGCTCCTTTTCTTCTCTTTTTTTTTTATAGCATACTAAAGCCTGTCTAAAATAAGAAAAACAAAACTTTTAATAGAAAAAGAAAGCTTAAACAAAAACAAATAAGTACCTAAAATGGGTTGCCTCCCATCAAGCGCTTTGGTTTATAGTCCTTAGCTAGACTTTGCAAAGAAAAAGACTTAGTTCAAATAGGATCTTGTCCGAAGACAAGTCCTTTTCGAAATCCTCTTGTTCTGTCTTGCAGTTTCCTCATCACTCCAGAGTTCTTCTGGTTCAAATGTCTGGGCTATTTGCTCTCCTCTTTTGCTCTTAAGTGGTGTAGCTTCATAGAAAATGTCCTTGTCGATATTGGCAAAGGAAACTCGCCTGTTGGGCCAATCCATGATAGCTCCAGCAGTTGCTAGGAAAGGCCATCCAAGAATAACTGGATAAGAGTCATCTTTGGTCTTTACTATGTATAAATCGACAGGTGCAATGCAATCTCCAATCCTTAGAGGAATGTCTCGGGCTATCCCTCTTGGTGTTGCACTTGAATCATCTGCTAAGCTAATCTTTGTCCTGGTACTTGAGACGTGCTTAATGCCAAGTCTCAAAGCAGTTGCTTTGGACATCATGTTAATGCAAGCTCCATAATCACAAAGAATATTGAGGAATCTTTCACCTCTAATGTCACAAGAGATAAGAAATTGACCTTTGTCTTGAACTTTGTGCAGAGTTCGAACTGGTCTTTCCTGTGGGTGATCTGGTGCCTCAAATGTAGAATAGGAATCACAATAGAACTTGGCAGCATCAAACTCGATGATTGAATCTATGTATGGCATTTCAATCCTCTTAGGTGATTCATCCTCCACATCTATGACATCTGGTTCTTCTTCTGTGATCTTCATGCATGGGATGTAAGAGTCATGCTCCTCTGGTTCCCCAGGGTCTAGGTGATGCAGACTTGGAGTGAGATGGTGGTTTCCCGCGGGTGGAGACGTCGCATCCGCTGCTGAGAAGGGTCCGGCCGCGGGTGAAACTATCGCGGCCGCGGTGGGGATGGGTTTAGCCGCGTCTGAAGTCCTTGCGGCCGCGGTAAGGAACTCTCAAGGCTGCTCAGCTGCTTCTCCTTCTTCATCTTCCAGGATGTCTTCAGGATTATTCTGGGTGTCCATTGTGGGATCTCCTGCATCAGAATCGGTTGGTCTTTCTTCTTTTTGCTGACCATGAACAATAGAATTCTTCTCATGATTCTCAAAGATCTTCCTCACAACAAGGTTGGTGTCTTTTTGGCACTTAGAGAGATGCTTGATGTCAGAACTAGTTTCCATGCTCTTGTGCTCAAGCTTGCTCAGGCGAAATTCAATGTCTTGAAGTTCACCATCTGTCTTTCGACTGTACCATGAAGCGATTTCATTGGACTCCTAGATCTCTAGCTTAGCAGCCTTGGCATCAATGGATCCTTGAAGGATATCATACTTAGGGCAGCAATGTCTTGAGAGGCAGATCTTCTAGCGATTTAACATGGTAAGTGAGGTCATCAATCCTCTTGTACAGGGTGGCTTCCGTAACAACTTGAAAATCAAGGTATTGATTCAGCATAGCTCCTAATCGATTCAGTTGGAGCCTAAATCGATCAGCTTAAGCGTTTTGGTGCAGAATCTGATGAGGAAGAGGGTGAGATGATCGACGGTTCACCAGGTGTGGTGAATAGGGCTCATCTCGGTGGTGTGGAGGTTGCGAGTCTCCATGGTGGTGGTTCGGATTAGGGTTTCAAAGATGATGATCAAAATCACGTCTAGAGGGTGATTCACATATGCAGCGAGCTTCACACAGGTCGCAGGACCTTTGCTCGGGGTTAGGGTCTCTCCTTGAATGATCCATACTTCAAAGGTTTCTGAAACTATGGCAAACAGAAGAAAGAATAAGCAGAAAAAGAAAAAGTTAGGGTTTTTATGAATTTGGGTTACTTCCTATGTTGCTTTGGCAGAAACTCGACATATATAGTCGTCTGCGGCTTCAACCTCTCAGGTTAAGACCTCCAGCGACTTCATGCCTCCCCGGCAACGGCGCCAAAAAACTTGATGGGCTTGCAGGCCTAGGGTTGTTTTTTAACAAGCCCGTTGGTCCTCCAAAAGTTTTAAATTTATAAAACCCTAGTGTCTCCAAGTGCACAGATGTACGTTGTAAGACTTAGGGCGTCGATCCACAGGAACGATGTCTAATCTGCAAGAAACAACAAACTGGGAAGTAAGCAAACTCATAAACCAATAAAAGATTTGGGGTTTTTGGTTAAGATCCTAAACTAAACCTAATCTAATATTCACAAGAGATGCAATGTAGGATGAATTGTTAAAAGAACATCTAAAGCATATCGACTCAAACTAAAGACTCTTAAACTCATAGGTGACGATTTAGACTTCTCCGGTTTACTCTAATTGATGTATGGTGGCATTTCCAACTAGCTTCCGGGCGATTTATCTTCATCTGTTTCTGAGAATCTGCATTGAACTAGAAAAGACACATGTATAATTAACCAACTGTCGTCACCTTAATCAACTAATCTCTTAGATCTAGCAATTAATTCTCGCTCTCATGCTAAACTTAAGATTATGCATTGGACACTGAATTCGTCTGCTCACATCTTCTCTATAGGTAGCTTTCGACTCCTATAGCGACTATGTTCTTCTGAAGCTAGGTATGGATGATCTGATACAGCACTCTCGTGGCTCTGATCGATCCTAGGCTCAGAGAATAGGTCATGAATCTACTCTCATGCTTTACGAATGACTTAGAAGAGATGAAATCCAGAATATGGCTAAGAACAATAGAAATCCTAATCGATATATATGCTTGTCGATATCTTCGAACAACTTGACTCTCTGGGACTAATATACATGATGCAATGAATGATAAAAGACATAGAAGAATGCAAAAGAATGAAACAGAAAAGTTAATAAGATAAAAAGGAGGAAGAACAATGGATTTGGGGAAGAATCCCCATCTCCATCGCCTAACCCTAGAAAAACAAAGTTTGGTGGCTCAAAATCTCATTACATGAGCACACACCCGTTTAGGGCTGCTAAACAATGTATTTATAGGTCCTAAGGTCTTCCAGGTCTCATTTAGGGATTCTCTGAAGAGGAATAGCGAAGTGGGCTTTGATGTTGGGCCTTGTGGCTCGTCCTAAGGTCCACCGGGGGTGAGAGTCTTCCAGGGCAGGTAAAACATGTGTTTCCCGCGGGTGAGAGTCTTCCAGGACCGGTGAACTGGGTCAACTTGTTCTCCATGTATCTTTTGATTGCACCGTTGGACCTTTGTGATATAAAGTGCTATGGAAAGCTGGTTGTCTCCTCTTGATTGTCACTAAATTTGAGCTGGATCGGACGGTGAGAAAGTCCTCATTTGAGGCTGAACTTCTGATAGTCTGACTCTGAGCTTAAAATGTAGATTTCTTCCATTTTGCCATCATATTCTCTAAGTTTCCTGAAAAGAGCCTTGAAGCTACAAATACATGGAAATCATAATAAAAGTTCCTAAAAAAAAGTAAAAACTTTGAAAAAGTATTTGAAATCAATGGTGAAAAGTGGTCAAAATCAGGTGTTATCAAAAACCGCGATGATCCTCTTTCTCTCCGACGTTTTTGCATATATCTGCATATAAGACAATAAAAAACCAGAGTGCGTATGGTTTGAAAAAGGATGGGTGAAGGTAGAGAACTTGGTAAAGATGAACTAGCCATTCAAGATCAATAAATAGTGGTAAAAAGGTAAAGGAGTCCTGAATGTATGATTTATTTCCCTGATGTTATGCTTCAATGAGAAAATTAAGTCAAAATAAGTCCAGATAAAATGAGATAGTATATCCTATCATAAAGAATCTCCATGAATAGAAGTCCTCAGGTGGGAGTTCGTAATGCAAGTATTCTAGCTACCACCTAGTCAAAGCCTAAATCACAAAAGAGCAAAAAACGAGGAAATAGCGTAGAAGCACACTGGTCTAAATCATCATAGTATTGTTTTATTTATGTTGCTGGTTTGAAAACTTTTTTTGAAAAACTTTTTGAAAAAGATTTTTGAAATTTTTTATGAAAAATTTTATGTGTCCAAAACAAAAACAAATCAAATTTCGTTAGTAACGGATGAACGTCCTCCCCCAGACTTATTTCACACTGTCCTCAGTGTGATAAATCTTGGAAAGAATGGTAAAGAAAATAGAAAATTGAATTGTTTACGTGTACTTATCGTGTTGGAGAATGCTGCTCGTCTTTTGTATTTGTTCATCCTTATTAAAAACCTGAAATTAAATGAAACAAAAACAAAGCAAAGGAAATAGAAAATAAACGTCAAAGGGAAATAAATAAAATACCAAATGGGTTGCCTCCCAGTAAACGCTTGTTTTAAGTCGTTAGCTTGACGTTGTTGATCAATTAGACTAATTCAGGGTAGTGACACTCATTGATCTCTTTCTTCTTTGATGAAGGTGCATCGGTCAAAACCATCACTTCTCTCTCGTCTTCTCCTTCTTCTGCGAGATATGGCTTTACACGCTGTCCATTTACTGTAATTGAATTTCCAGCTTTATTCCATAAGACAATGGCTCTGTATGGTTTGACTTCCTTTATCGTGAGGGGTCCGGACCATCTTAAATGTAATTTTTCTGGGAAAAGCTTAAGGCGAGAATTGAAAAGAAGAACTTTATCATTAGGAGCAAAAGTTCGATGAATAATCTTCTTCTCGTGATATGCTTTATTCTTCTCTTTGTAGATCTTCGAGTTTTCGTAAGCAATAGTAGGGGTGATTAGCTAACCTTTCTAGCATTTGATCTATGAAGGGAAGTGGAGCATGATCTTTCCTAAATGCTGCATTCAGTTTCCGATAATCGATACACATACGATGTCCAGTGACTGTTCTTGTAGAGATCATCTCGTCTTTGTCGTTTTTAATGACAGTGACTCCTCCTTTCGTCAGGACAACATGAATTGGGCTAACCCAAGTGCTGTCTGAAATAGGAAATACTATTCCAGCTTTTAAAAGCTTCATAATCTCCTTCTTGACAACATTCATGAGGTGTAGGTTTAGTCTCCTTTAACTTTCGATTGAGTTCTTAACATTATCCTCTAGATTGATCTTGTGCATACAAATATCTGGAGAGATTCCAGGTATGTCATCAAATGAATATCCTAAGGCTTTTCTATGCTTTCTCAGCTCAGACAACAGCATTGTGGTTTTTTCTTCCGTTAAATCAGAGTTTATAATGACAGGATAAGTAGAATTTGGTCCAAGGAAAGCATACTTAAGTCCAACGGGAAGAGGTTTAAGCTTGACTTTAGGGGCTTTAAGGTCGCTCCACGGATCATTTATTGCTGTGGCAGTGTCTTTAGGAGGTGTAGGAATGTTTGTTTGGTCCTCAAGATTTAGATAGTTTAGAGGTTTCCTATAAGTTTCGGACTTATCAAGCATACGCGCTCACTCACTTGAAATTTCTTCAAGGAAATTGCGTTCATCTTTTGTGGGTGAAAACGTGACACTTAAAGGGTCGTCGAGAAGAAAATCTTCATAGACTTCCTCGATAATTTGTCTAACTCATTAATCCAAAAAATTTTGCCATCCAAAATTTGGTTTATTGAAACTTTTGCTCATGTCAAATTGCATAACTACACCGGCTAGATGAAGATCGATTTTTCCTTCAGGAACATTGATTATGGCTCCGGCTGTAGATAGGAATGGTCGTCAAAGAATAAGGGGATACCTAGGTTCTCTTTCTAGTTCTAGAACGTTTTTCGATTTTGACAGAAACGACTATTAAGATACCTACGGTTTGTTTAACAGAACCATCAGCTAATACTAAAGCAATTTTATTGGGCTGGAAAGTGTGTTGTCCTAAACGTTTTGCAACTGAAAGAGACATCATGTTTATGCTAGATCCTAAATCACAGAGAGTACGCTCAAAACCTACATTATTGATGGTGCAGGAACGTACAAAGCTCTCAGGATCGTCTTTCTTTTGAGGAATCCGGCTTTGCAGGATAGAACTACATCCATGGGTTATCATCATAACACCTTCTTCAAGAGTTAAAGAATTTGTTAGAATACCCTTCATGTATTTTCTTAAAGCGGGAATCATAGCGCAAGCTTCTACGAAAGGTAATCTCACATTTAATTGATCGATTAGCTCTTTCAGCTTAGCTTTTTTTTTTATCCTTCTACGGGGCTCTTAAGGCTCTAGGATATGGTGGTTTAGGTTTATAGACACGTGTTGGTGGAGGGAGAATCGGGCCTTCACCCGAGGACTTCTCGGGATGTATCTTCTCTCATACCACTTTTTTTTCAACATCTTCAATCGTGACTCTTTCTCTTTCTTTTTCCTTTTCTTTACCCTTTTCCTCATCTTCGGGATTTTTAGGAAATTCAGGCTCTTTGTAAGCTAGATCACTCCTAAGTGTGATAGCTTTCACATGATCGAAGGGGTCGGCTTCGCTTGAGCTTTCAAAAGAACCTTCACTTGACTCCTACTCAGAATTATCTGTGTTCTTAGACTTATCTTTAATCATTAGACTAAGGAGGGTGGAAAATTTATCATTGAAATCTTCTTGCATCTTTTTTATTTCAGAGCTAAGATCTCTGATTTCCCTAGACTTAGATTTTTCAAGCTCTAGAATCCTTTTGTTTAGATTTTCAGCTTCAGAAGAGGGAAACTAGGATAGGGAATGTAATTAGATTGAACAGCCAAGATTTTTTCGGAAGAAGATTTCCTGCGGTTGTATGACTCGTGACCATGGTGGAATGGGTCTTGGCCGTGGTCCGAAAGAATGGACCCACGGTGATCAGGTACGAAAGGGAAATCTTGAATTTTATAGACTTCTGCAGTGTTCACCATCTCTTGATTATAAGATTTCATTGGGTTGTTCCAACCATCAAAGTTGCACGTATTGTGTGCCTTGTTTGGTTGTTGCAATCCAAGTTGACTCATTATTTGATGGAGACACTTCATAACTTCTGAGATCTTTTAGTTCTTCTCAGGAAGTGCAGACTTGCCAAAGATTGCTTGATTACGAATACTTCCTGCCAGGTTCTTGATGAAAACACGAGCATCTTCTACAGATCTAGTAGAGAAATCTCCATTACTTGCAGTGTCGAAAGAATGTTGCAATTCTTGAGTTACACCTCGACAGAAGATACCCATCAGGTATTCGTCGGAATTTCCGTGGTGTGGACAATCTCTTTAGTATTCTCTAAATCTATCCTAAGCATCTAAAATATCTTCATCTTCTTTTTGTTCAAAAGTTCTTATCTTTTCCTTAAGAGATTGGAACGATTTCTAGTGTAAAAACAATTTAGGAAAGCCTCTCTACACTCTTTCCACGTTTTTAATGAAACAGGTTCTAAAGATTTTAGCCATTTGTTGGCATTGTCTCTCAAAGAGAATGAGAAAAGACTACACTTGTGGTAATGCCCATTTGCTGTAATGGTTGCACATAATTCTTCAAATGTCTCGATATGGTCCATCGGGTGTTCGGATGAATAACCATAAAATTGATTTTGTTAAACTAGGTGGATGTAGGGTACCTTTATTTAGGTTTTACCATCCTCTGGTAAGGCTGGTTGAATAGCTCTTCGATATCCCAAAAACTTTTCGAGTGAATCAAAACTTCTGATAAGTTCATCATCATCTTCACGTCTTGCTGATCCAATTAGCTCATCATCATTACAATCCGATCATCAAACTCTTCTTCGCTCAGGTCATCTTCAATCGGGTCACCATCCATACGATATGGCGGATCACCGAGAGTCTCGGGAACACGTTCCCAGTCTCTCGATACAAAGAAACCTGAAAAGTTCAAAAGAAAAAGTAAAAGTAAACAAGTGTTCTAATGGATTTAAGCTGAGATTTGCAACGAATCAAATCAAAGTCCCCAGCAACGGCGCCAAAAACTTGATGTGATTTTAAACGGGGTTGGTTGTTTTTATTAAGCTTCAGGTTTTAAATTTATAACCCCTAAATGTCTGCAAGTGCACAGATATGCGCTGTAGTACTTAGGGTATCGATCCACAGAGACTTAGTTCTTTCAGTACGAATTCACACTAATGCTTAAATCAGACTAGAACTAAACAATTTGGGTTTTTTGGTTTTGGGTGTCACTAAATCTAGCAAGTAAGTAAAAATCAAAGTCGAATGAAAGCAGGGAAAAAGCGAGTAAAATCGAAGACTATAAACAATGGTAAACAAACGCTGGGTTCAAGGGTATCACAGGGATTCATGGACTAAACCTATATTGAAATTAAGTAAATGATAAAGTTAAAGAACTACGTATGTTCTAGAAATCAAGGCACAGATGTATGAATAGCCTACTTTCGCAGCAATAAACAACTATCTCTCGCAACCCAACCAGTAAGTTTCCACTCTAATCCTCGAAGGGAGTAGATGCAATAATTGAACAAGACTCATCAACATTCATAACTCATCTATAGGTAGGTTTCCATTCCTATAGAATCATTGCTTGTTTCACCCTAGGTCAGATAATCAATGAAAGATTTCGCAACAAATCATATCAGATCGGCTTTTAGGTGCCAGCAGAGAATCACGCAGTAAGATTAAAGGCAAACAAAGAACATCTAGAAGATTATAAATGTTAAATCTATCGATTCATAGATAAGAAACACGAAATTCTCTTTGAAAAATCCCTTTAAGCCCAACTGGGAAACTACTCAAACATATTGTAAACAATCACAGATGGAGGCGCGATAATGCTCTTGATATGTTCATAATTTGCATCATTTAGGTTGTATATTTTATTTCAAATCATATCTTATTTCATGCATTTTAGGTTTTTAGGGTTTGTTTTAGGACTTAGGAGTTGCATTAGGTCCCAATGAGTCTTTGCATGTTTGGAGTGTTTATCAGGTGTATTTGGAGCTATTTGGAGTTGAAAAGGTGGATCCAGGAAGAGGAATGGCGATCAGGACTTGAAAGATGGTGAAAATGGGTTTTTGGAGGTTCTCGGCGATTCTCATGTACCGCAGGCAACTTTTATCGGCGATTTCCATGTACCGCGAGTGAGCCCCTCGGCCAAAACGCGTACCGCTGCTAAGGTTTCTCGGCCAAAATTTCCGGGTAAAGACCCATCTCAGAAATCGCGTTACCCGAAGGTCTTTCTAGTCGATTCAGTTGTCGAGTGTTTCATCAAAGTTGGAGAAGATTGGATCATGGTTCCAGAGCAGGGGTAATCATATCATTTGGAGCCGTGAGCAGAGAGTTAAGCTCGTCGTAAGGCACCCCTGTCTCGCTGCCGTTTTGGACCGACCCAACGAGCTCCGAAGATGCGAAGGACGATGCAATTCCAGACTGATTCAGTCTACAGGGCCTTCATCAAGATCCTAGAAATTTTAGTCCTATTTCCATAACGTTTTAGATCATTCAATTCGGAGCTATGAGTAAGAAGATAACGTTTCTGGAATGGACGCATGTCTAGAAGCTTCTCTCTGACCGTGTCAATGCACTGCGAAGATGAGCCCTCCAGGGAACCTTCCACTTCCCAAACGCCGAAGGTTCCTTTACCAAAGTTGAAGATGTCTGAGGTTTCGGTCCACTGAAGTTGGAATCGCACCATTTGGACCAGTCTCTTGGGAGTTACTCTCCCACGAATGTGAAGTGGTCCAAGGAGACCTGAGGCCTGCGAGATGGTCTTGCGACTTGGTTAACTCGTAATGCCTGGAGATTAATTCCTGGGGGTTGAGCTGCGTGTTGAGATGTGCGAGTAAGGTATCACTGGGTAAGGTCCGATAGACAAGACTTTTTAGGGTCTCAGGGTTATCAATCCCCTTGTCAATGTAGCACAAAGAGGTTTATCAATCCAGATGTGGTGTTAGACACTAAACTATGTGATCAAGTTCTTAATTCAAGCAAACAAGAGTGATTTTTGTTAACTAATGACAACTAACAAACTTAAACAGGTTTAAAGACAAATGACAATGACAAATGATGTGAATATGATATGATGGAGGCATGAGATTCTAGACATGATAGTTGGTTAGGGTGCTTTGGTGCTAAACTAGAAATGCTAATGACAATGATGAGACATGATTCAAATGATTAAGAACTCTAATCTAGGTTAATCCTCTCATGAAGGTATTAACCCCTATACTAATCCATTTTCAAACCAAATTCCCATTTGTGAAATATGAATCAATATGCATTAATAAACAGTTCTCAATGATCATTCAAGCAAATAACAATACATCATCATGCAGAAAAATGCTTAAACCTCTAATACAACTCTTTCAGGAATTTCATCAAACACTTTTGGTGCATGAAATTCCCAGAATCTAGATCTCAAGTGATTATCAAGGATCTAGCATAGAGAACAGTTGTTTAGAGAAATGAATCAATGAATCTAGCCTTAAGAACTCCTAATCTAACACTTTAGCACCCTAACCTACACATCTAGAACCTCATTAAGGTGACTACTCACTAATCATAATCAACACACTAGATCCTTTGCAAGATGTGTTGTTAATCATGATTAGAAGTTTGATTTGATGATAAGAAATGATGAACAAGATGGAAAGAAACTTCAAAATCGATCTTAAGCTCTCTAAAACAAAGTGTATTCAGTAGGTTTTCACCAAAGGGGAAATAAGACTAAAAGTAGATTCCCCCTTCTCTACAAATTAGGTCTAAAAACCTTATAAAGGAGGCTTGGGCGAACCGGGTCAACCCGGAACAAACCGGGTACTGACCCGGCCTTGGTGGGCAAAGATGGGTTTGCCACGGTCTGGTGTGTTCTTGGTGTGACCGTGGCAATCCTGACCGTGTCAAAGTCTTCACTTGTGTTCTTGGTTCCTTTTGATGCCACGGTCTGATCAAGCTTCGTCTGGAACCCGTGGCAAGTCACCATGTCAAACGCCGAAGATGTGTAAATGTTGCCACGGTCAAGCTCCTAAACCGTGGCATTCAGATCGTGTCAAAACCCGCATGTATGTGAAATCTTTCCCAGCCAAGTATTTGTTTGCCACGGTCAAGTCTCAGACCGTGGCATTGAAACCATGCCAAAACCCGAAGCCGTGTAAAAGTTGTCTCCAGCCAATTGTTCATTTGCCACGGTCAAGTCCCAGACTGTGGCATTCAGCTCGTGCCAATCGCCGAAGCTTTGCAGGAGTTGCCACGGTCAAGCCTCAGACCGTGGCATTAAGGCCGTGTCAATCGCCGAATGGTTGCAAAGTTCTTCTCAGCCAAGTGTATGTTTGCCACGGTCAAGTGTAGACCGTGGCATGAAGATCGTGTCATTTGCCGAGGGTGCACAAAAGTTGCCACGGCCAAGTCTGGATCGTGGCATTCCATCGCGGCATGTTTAACTTAGTCATTCTGGGCTGTCTGAACCATCTCGCATTCCGGAGAGTGTAACTTCCTGGACACTTGTCCGAATTGAATGATTTCGGTTGCAGAAGACATAGGACTCATTTATCTCCAACTTTGGTGAAGGAAGCTTCGGTGCTTGGGAAGTGTAAGGCTTCCTGGAGGGCACATCTTTGCAGTGCATGTACACGACCAGAGAGAGGCGTCTAGACATGTGTCCATTCCGGAGACCGTATCTTCCTGCTCATAGATCCGAATTGAATGCTCTTGGACGTTCTGGAAAGACGACTCAAATCGGCCTGGATGTGCACCGTCCTTCGCATCCTTCAGAACTGATCTGCTCGGTCCGGAATACCTGCGAGATAGGGGTTCCTTCCGACGAGCTTAACTCTCTGCTCACGCGTCCGAATTCCACGATTCCACTTGCTATGAGACCGTGATCCAATGCTGTCCAACTTCTATGAAGCACCCGCCATCTGAATCGGACCGGAAGGTTCCCCGGACAGGTGATTTCTGAGACATGTTTGCACCCGGAGATTTTGGCCGATACACTTCACTCGCAGTACATGAAAATGGCCGGTAAAGCTTCCCGCGGTACATGAAAATGGTCGGTAATACCTTCCTGGCCAGCGAGAATGGCCAATATCCTCCAAAGACCCAATTTTTCCACTTTTCAAGCTTTGTTCACCATTCCACCTCCTGGATTCATCTTTTCAGCTCCAAATTCACCTGATAAACACTCAAAACATGCAAAGACTCATTTGGACCTAATGCATCTCCTAAGTTCTAAAACAAACCCTAAGGACCTAAAATGCATGAAATAAAACATGATTTGGAATGATTTATGCAACCTAGATGATGCAAATTATGGACATATCAACTCCCCCACACTTGTCCTTTGCTTGTCCTCAAGCAAAAAGAGCAAATGAGAGAAAGAGGTTGTATGCATTGGGAGTTCACATTTCCTTTTTGAGAGAATTGATCACACTGAGAATTCAAGTTCATGCTCAATTATGCAATGCAAAGCCATACTCAGATATATATCAACTCAACAAGGAATCTCCACAAGTTCTTCTCTCTCTCAACTCTTTAACATTCATTAAGCTTTTTTAACAAGTGGATCAAATGGTGCATTGTTTAAACAAACATAGTTTGGCTAGGGTGAGGTTATGAGACTAAAATGATCTCATCAATGCTTGAGTGGGTTCAATGCAGCAAAAGGATCTCTCAATGAATGACCAAACTTTGGCAGAATGCTAAAGGTAAAAGGCAACCTATGCATACAAGGGCAAAGACTCATCCCACCCCACACTCTACTCAAAGTTTCCTCACTTGCTCACTTTTCACACTCATTCTTCTCTCACTAGGGGACTCTCTTTTCTTTTTCATACACAAGTCTTGGAGTTCAAACTTTACATAGCTCTTTTTCACTTTCTTTTGTAACCTCTAACCTCTTCTTTTTTTCTTTCTTTTTTTTAAAACATTTGAGCTCTTTGGCTTCTTTTCTTTTCACTTAGAGGCTAGACTCTTTCTTTTCAAAACACTAGAGCTCACTTTCTTTGACTCAAAACTCCAAGACTGATTTCTTTTCTTTTCCATTCCCCTAGTTCTCACCATTCTCCTTTCATTTCCACTCATCTCTCCTTTTTCCACTCACCAACAAGTATTCCCCCACACTTAGTTCTTGCCAAATCTCTCAGCTCCATGATGATGGAACTTAGCACTCAATGAGACTTGCCCTTGTCTCCCTAAACCTAACACTTTCTGCTAACTTTGGTCCAAGGTGGCCTCTCAATCACACACAAACAATTGGCTTGAAAGAAGGATGGGTTCAGGGTGAGGAAAACTGATCTATTATGCAGATTCAGCTATTTGAGCTAAGGAAGAGGATGGTAAAAAAAAACGGATTCTAGCTCAAATATGTATATTGGTATCCACAAGCTTGTTCAAACAATGCACCAAATGATAATTTCAAGTCAAGTTCAGGGTTTTCACTTAATTAGAGTTGAGTTCAATTCAAACTTGTTTCTCAGATTCAGATCATTTTAGACTTTGCAAGCACAGAAAAAGATTCACAAGCATATTCAATTCAAGTTCTCAAAGTGATGTACTCTCTAGAAAACCTATCATTACTCCCTGCAAGATGCAACCTACATGCATATGCAATCTAGACTCAATCCTAAAAATGAGAATGCAACTACATGATCATTTTTTTTTTGTGTAAATATTTTCAGATTTTTCCATTTTTTTGGTTTTTATATGCACTTAGATGAGACTAAATGAATATGCAACTAGAATATGACTCAAGACTCAAAGTGTAAAATAAGAAAAGAGAAAACATGATTAGTAAAGGATGAAACTCCTCCCCCACACTTAAATAACACAGTCCCTTGTGTTATAAAAGCATGAGAAAGGAGTTAAAACAAAGTAAACAAGGAAAATGCGAAAAAAAAGAAAGTCTACATGCTATTTACAAGGTTTTGAGTGTTTACCTCAATCGCTGAGGTCTGATCCCAAGTAGTGGGATGGGTTGGAGGGTGAATGGCTGAGTTGTATAGCTGATCTTTTAGGACAATAAAAGAGACATTGTGCCTTGCTGTGAGAGTGGTGATGGCTGGGTGTGGCAACAGAACATGAACCTTTTCATCTTGTAAGAGCTTGAAGGTGTACAAGAAGTTTTCACCATTGCTTGCTTTTAAAAACCCAACTTTGGTGAGGGTAGCTTCATCAATCAACTCAGGCTTGGCCTCAACATCATCAAAGACAAAACCTCTTGCTTTCAGAATCCTTGTCACTAGCCATCCATTGTGCAACTTAGTGAGCTTCTTTCTTTTACCCTCACTCCAAGCAATGTCCTTGTAAATCAGCATTTGACGTGCTAAGAATGCACCACTAGAAGGGATGTAATGTGGGAGGGCAAATTCTCTCTTGCTCTTTAAGTGACTGATAAGGATGAAGACCCATACCCAATAGCTCCATGTCAGCTAGATGCACCACTCCATCATTGTGCTTGGTAAAGAACATTTGGCAAAGCACCTTGTGAGCATATCGGATTGCTGGGTTTCTTATCCATGAGCTCTTGCATCTTCCTCCTCTGAAGCTTCCAAAAGCAATTGTGTCCCACAAGTCAGTGATCATGTGATCAGGGTATGTGAACTTCACTGTCTCTTCTTGTGCAGGTCTTGGAAAAGCAAAGATCTCATCAAGTTCTTTGAAGCTGACATGGTGTTGTGCATCATCTATTGTGAACTCTATGTGCCCAAGACCATTGCCCTCATTGATTCTTTCATCTCTTGGGCCATATCCACAAACTTGAAGGGATGCAAGAAACTCTTGTGTAACACCATCATGAGCCACATCTCTCATCTCAAAGAATCCACCAAAGCCCATGTTGCTGAAAATGAGCTGAACTTCTTCAAGAATTCCCATCTTCATCAGCAACTCCATATCAGGGAACTTGGTTTGCAGCACTTTTACACCCCTGAACATAGCAAAGTAGTCATCAAAGGTTGGTTCACTGTCCTCAGAACTTGTCTTTGCATTCTTAACCCGCTTCAATGCTGTTTCAGGGTCACTCTCTGTTCCTTCTTCATCCTCAGCCACAGCCACCTCTTTTCCTGCCCTGTGAACGACCTCAAGCAATGCCAACTCGTTACCAGAAGTTTTTTAAGTGGAGGCCTTTGTTTTCTTTGGCGCAGCAACCTTCTTTGTTTTCTTTTCAGCTGGATCCTTTGGCTTTCTCTGCCTTTTCTGTTTCTTGAAAACTTTGTGCCCAAAAGGCAGAATCTTATCCTCTGAAGCTCCAGCTTTCTCTTTTCTGGCTTTGTCCACGGCTGCTTGTCTTTTTGTTCCTGCCATCCTGCATTTTCTCAAACCATTGTAAGCACCAAAGCAAGAGAACAACAAAAGTTTTTCAAAAATTCACCAAGTTCATGAGCAGCACCAATCGATTTCTCTTTAAAAGAAGGTATTTCAAGCTGATTAAAAACTCATTAAACTCAAAGCAATGGCAAGAAGCAATGCACACAAAGAGTTCAGCTTGAAACACAATTTCTAAAAAAAAAATCGATTCACATGATGATTTTCAAGAAAATTTCTCAAAAATTCCAAGAACAGGTCATTCTCAAGCAAGATTCATGAAATCCCTATCCATTCTACTTGCACAATACTCACAAAATGATTCCAAGGTATCAAGAAGCCCATTAAAATCGATTCCATTTGTTTTTCTCTGTTCATGAACAGTACTCTAAAGCATGGAAAAGGTGAGTTTTAACAGATTAAATACCTTGGAACCTTCAAGTTTCGAGTGTAAAACGGATGTGCAACAAGAAACTAGACAGGATTACGAGTTCAATGCAGTTGGAATCACTCAATTTGATGCAGCAACGAGAGAGATATGAAGGTTTAAAGCTTAAGAATGGAGAGAAAGGGAGCAAACTCTCGATGAAGAAGAAGGAGAGGTGGGGAACAGCTGGCTTGGCGCGTCTGTTGACCGGTCAACGTCCGTACGGTCAACTGGAATTCAAATTTTTTTGATCGCGCCTCTTTGACCGTGTCACGTGCCCGTGTCTACAACTCGAGAATGCTTCCTCTTTGCCACGGTCTTGGTTTGGCCGTGTCTTCAGACCGTGGCAAACCCCGAACTACGTCTCTTTTCCTTTCTCTTGCCACGGTCTGGTTGTTTCCCCGTGGCAAACTCCTCGTGGCCGTGCTCATTCCTCGGTCAAACCCTCCAAATCTTTGCCACGGTCAAACCTTTGGCCCGTGTCTTGTAGACCGTGGCAAACACCGAACGACGGCCATCTTGTCTCTCCTTGCCACGGTCTTGGTTTCTCACCGTGGCAATCTCCTCGTGTCAAAGACCGATCGCTGCACATTTCATTTTCATTTTGCCACGGCCTTAGCTTCTTCCCGTGGCATTGTCCTCGTGTCAAACCCCGAGCATTGGACATACCATCATCATGTTGCCACGGCCTGGTTTTGAACTCGTGTCTTGTAGACCGTGTCATCCCACAAACATTGGCCGCTTCACCTTTGCTTTGCCACGGCCAGGTCTTTATCCCATGGCAACCTCTAGTGTCAAACCCCGAGCCTTGTCCATTCTTCTTGTTCTTTTGCCACGGCCAGGCCTTGAGACGTGATTGTCTCCCCGTGGCAACACAAAGAGGCTTGCCACGCCTTGTTCTTGACCGTGGCCAGTGCCCATGTCAAAGGCAGAGCACAAGCTTGTCTCCATTCCTTCATCTCTTTTCATTTTGCATTCACTTTCCAAGGGTTCAGACTCACACCTAACACCTGTAGACACTAAACAAACCCATCAAAACATCCTAAAACATAAAAAGAAAGAAATCAAAAGATCAAAACCATATTTACAAAGGATAAGTTTGGGGTGTCTCCCAAGAGTACTTTGTTTAAAGTCTCTAAGTTTGACTTTGGAAAACCTGTTTTTAGCTGGGGTGAGGTTGAGCACTAATGCTCTTCAGCACTTCAATGGTCCTGAGCAAGGAAGCTGAGTTGGTTTGCTGCCTTTGGGAACCATTAGACCCTTGTCCTTGAGATCCCACCTTGAGACCTCTGTCCACCAGCTCTTGAATACCATCTGAGTCTTTATCAAAGATGGCCCTTGTGAGACATGCCCTCACTTCAGCAAACAGACCTGGCTTCCCATTGCAATCCAGCTTATACTTCAGAGAACCATCATCATCAACCCAAGGAGTGAGATCAAAGTCCTGAGAAGAAAGATCAGGTTTAATACTCTTGTCTTCTGATGCTGAGCCATCACTTTTGGTGTTAATCATCCTTAGATCACTAAGTGTAGGAGACCATGAGAGCAAGATGTCTTCTTCTCTGATCAATGGCTGTTCAGTCCCATCCTTGTAAACAGAGTTGGTGTGAGGTTCTTTTTCCATTTCCACAGCTGAGAGAGATTGGGATCCACCTAAAATTCCAGCACTTCCTACATACTTCATCTCAAGTACCTTAGGGGGTTCTATCTCTTGAACAACTGATCCACAAAATTCAGCTAAAGGTGGTTGAACAGGATAAAAGGCATCCTTATCCACCTTTGTAAGCACCACTCTTTGAGTATCAAAGTCAATCATTGCACCAGTGGTGTTGAGAAATGCAGTTCCAAGCAATAGGGGGAGCTCTTTGGTCTTCTTCATCTTCATGATCACAAAATCAGTGGGAATTATGCATTCACCAACTTGAAGTGGATAGTCTTCTAAAAATCCATATGGTTTCTTGGAGTAGGAATCACCAAAGGTGATAGAAGAGGGGTAGGACGTTATAGACTTGACCTTTAGCTTCTCCATCATATCTTTAGACATTATACTCACACTGGAGCCTGAATCACACAAAGCATTCTCAACTCTAAAGTTTCCAAGAGTGCAAGAGATGGTGAACTTCCCTGGGTTGCCTAGCTTTGGGAGGGAGGTGGGCCTCATCTGAGTTGATTCAGAGGTGGAGGCACAATCTGTTAGCTTTGCTTGACCAGTTGGCAGCTCCTTTGTTTCAATAGACACGGAATCATTCCCTTGCTGAACAGAAAGAACTGAACCGGCTGCCCCCACACTTTTATTCTCAATGTCCTCATTGAGTTCATGTATGAAGCCCATGAAATCCTCTATAATGGCATTCTCATCCACATGGGTTTGTGCAGGTTCACTAGAGACTTGACCATAGAGAAGGTCTTCTATTTCTTGCACAACAGCTGAGTGGTCATCATTGGAGTAGATGGCATTGCAATAATCCTTTGGGTTTTGAAGAGCTTTACCAGGAAGAGAGACTTGTGGTTCAGAAGTGCAGATGCCCTTGTTCTTTTTAATAGACTTTAGTTCTGCGCCCAGTGTCTCCATGTCAGATACCATCTTTTGTTGTCCTAGTAACAGCTGTTGGAGAAGAACATTGAAAACAGGACTTTGTTGAACAGTTGGTGGCTGAAACTGATGTTGAACCGGTGCTTGCTGTTGGAACTGTGGAGGACCAAACCCAGGTGGTGCCTTTTGCTGCTGTGTATTGAAACTAGGACCCTGAAATGGTTGCTGTTGCTGACCAAAACCTTGATTCTTACCAAACTGATTCTTTGGTTGAAAAGATCCTTGAAAGTTGTTCTGGGGAACAAAGTTCTGTGGAGCTTGAGGATTGGGATACACCTGGTCTTGTGGGTTAGCTACATTGGTGTTCCTGTAAGAGAGGTTTGGATTGGCATTACCATACTGATACCTCTGGAACCTCTGATTTCCAATGTAGTTTAGGTCCTCTTGGGTTAGACCTTCTTCACTGATGTTCTCAAAGATTTGAGATGGTTCCTCATACTCTCCAACAAAATGCATTGGCTTGTGAGTTACCAACTTCAACTTGTCTAATTCACTTCTCAACTCCTTAACTTCCCTAGTGAGCCTCTGTTCTGAGCTTGAACCTTCAGTCCTATTTGATCTGTCATAGTCTTCACCATAAGTATCATTGCTCAATGCTAAGTTCTCCACTAGCTCTAAAGCAGCATGTATCTCTTTACCCAGAAAGTTCCCATTGGAAGCAGTATCCAGCTGGTTTCTAATCTTGGGAAGAGCTCCTCTATAAAGTGTGCTGAGAAGAGAATCCTCACTAAACCCATGGTGTGGGCATTGGTTTGTGTAGCTCCTGAATCTCTCATATGCTTCACCAAAACTCTCATTGCTGTGCTGAGTGAAGCTAGAGATTTGGTTCCTCAGTTTTGCAGTTCTTGAGGTGGAGAAGAACTTAGATAAGAATGCTTGCTTGCATTGCTCCCAGGTTTGAATGGAGCCTCTTGGAAGATTCTTCTCCCATTGATGAGCTTTGTCACCAAGACTGAATGGGAATAGTCTTAGCTTGAAGCTGTCTTCTGAAACTCCATTAATCTTGGTCAGATCACACACCTTATCAAACTGGTCCAAGTGTTCCAAGGGATCTTCCATTGCTAACCCATGGAACTTTGAGTTCTGGACCATATTCAGCAATGATGCTTTCACTTCAAAGTTGTTGTTTTGCACAGGTGGTGCCTGAATACCAGCTCCATACTGATGAGCATTGGCCCTGTCATTTTCTCCAACATAGACTTGGGGTTGCTCATATCTTCTTTGTTGTGGTTGGAAAGGGTGGGGTTGGTGGTGCACTTGTTGTCTTTGTTGAACATTGGCCTGATGCCTCTGTTGATGAGCTTGAGCTTGTCCTTGGTGGACATAAGCTTGTTGATGGTGCACCTGTTCCTGATGAACATTACCCTGATGAAACCCTTGACCAACTCCATTACCAGCTCCATTTCCTTGAGTCTGTTGCTCATGAACTGGTTGTTCTATATCTACCACGTGATCTCTTTGTTCTTCCATGTCAGCCTGATCAATCTGCCTACCACGTCTGTCCCTTCTCCTCCTTGGTACCAAAAGGTTGATGTTGTCGTTGAGAGGGAAAGGAGGACCACAGCTTCTTGATCTAGACCTGGTGTTCATACACCTGAAATCATAAACAGAACTTGAAAGGAATCAGTAAAAACAAGAAAGTAAGCACTTGATCTCAAGAACAGATCAGAGCTTAATGCTAAACAACCCACAATTTGGCAACGGCGCCAATTGATAGACAAGACTTTTTAGGGTCTCAGGGCTATCAATCCCCTTGTCAATGTAGCACAAAGAGGTTTATCAATCCAGATGTGGTGTTAGACACTAAACTATGTGACCAAGTTCTTAATTCAAGCAAACAAGAGTGATTTTTGTTAACTAATGACAACTAACAAACTTTAACAGGTTTAAAGACAAATGACAATGACAAATGATGTGAATATGATATGATGGAGGCATGAGATTCTAGACATGATAGTTGGTTAGGGTGCTTTGGTGCTAAACTAGAAATGCTAATGACAATGATGAGACATGATTCAAATGATTAAAAACTCTAATCTAGGTTAATCCTCTCATGAAGGTATTAACCCCTATACTAATCCATTTTCAAACCAAATTCCCATTTGTGAAATATGAATCAATCTGCATTAATAAACAGTTCTCAATGATCATTCAAGCAAATAACAATACATCATCATGCAGAAAAATGCTTAAACCTCTAATACAACTCTTTCAGGAATTTCATCAAACACTTTTGGTGCATGAAATTCCCAGAATCTAGATCTCAAGTGATTATCAAGGATCTAGCATAGAGAACAGTTGTTTAGAGAAATGAATCAATGAATCTAGCCTTAAGCACTCCTAATCTAACACTTTAGCACCATAACCTACACATCTAGAACCTCATTAAGGTGACTACTCACTAATCATAATCAACACACTAGATCCTTTGCAAGATGTGTTGTTAATCATGATTAGAAGTTTGATTTGATGATAAGAAATGATGAACAAGATGGAAAGAAACTTCAAAATCGATCTTAAGCTCTCTAAAACAAAGTGTATTCAGTAGGTTTTCACCAAAGGGGAAAGAAGACTAAAAGTAGATTCCCCCTTCTCTACAAATTAGGTCTAAAAACCTTATAAAGGAGCCTTGGGCGAACCGGGTCAACCCAGAACAAACCGGGTACTGACCCGGCCTTGGTGGGCAAAGATGGGTTTGCCACGGTCTGGTGTGTTCTTGGTGTGACCGTGGCAATCCTGACCGTGTCAAAGTCTTCACTTGTGTTCTTGGTTCCTTTTGATGCCACGGTCTGATCAAGCTTCGTCTGGAACCCATGGCAAGTCACCATGTCAAACGCTGAAGATGTGTAAATGTTGCCACGGTCAAGCTCCTAAACCGTGGCATTCAGATCGTGTCAAAACCCGCATGTATGTGAAATCTTTCCCAGCCAAGTATTTGTTTGCCACGGTCAAGTCTCAGACCGTGGCATTGAAACCGTGCCAAAACCCGAAGCCGTGTAAAAGTTGTCTCCAGCCAATTGTTCATTTTCCACAGTCAAGTCCCAGACCGTGGCATTCAGCTCGTGCCAATCGCCGAAGCTTTGCAGGAGTTGCCACGGTCAAGCCTCAGACCGTGGCATTTAGGCCGTGTCAATCGCCGAATGGTTGCAAAGTTCTTCTCAGCCAAGTGTATGTTTGCCAGGGTCAAGTGTAGACCGTGGCATGAAGATCGTGTCATTTGCCGAGGGTGCACAAAAGTTGCCACGGACAAGTGTGGACCGTGGCATTCCATCGCGGCATGTTTAACTTAGTCATTCTGGGCTGTCTGGACCATCTCCCATTCCGGAGAGTGTAACTTCCTGGAGACTTGTCCGAATTGAATTATTTCGGTTGCAGAAGATAGAGGACTCATTTATCTCCAACTTTGGTGAAGGCAGCTTCGGTGCTTGGGAAGTGTAAGGCTTCCTGGAGGGCACATCTTTGCAGTGCATGTACACGACCAGAGAGAGGCGTCTAGACATGTGTCCATTCCGGAGACCGTATCTTCCTGCTCATAGATCCGAATTGAATGATCTTGGACGTTCTGGAAAGACGACTCAAATGTCTCTGATTCTCATGAAGGACCCGGAAACTGAATCGGCCTGGAAGTGCACCGTCCTTCGCATCCTTCCGAACTGATCTGGTCGGTCCGGAATACCTGCGAGATAGTGGTTCCTTCCGACGAGCTTAACTCTCTGCTCACGCGTCCGAATTACACGATTCTACTTGCTATGAGACCGTGATCTAATGCTCTCCAACTTCTATGAAGCACCCGCCATCTGAATCGGACCGGAAGGTTCCCCGGACAGGTGATTTCTGAGACATGTTTGCACCCGGAGATTTTGGCCGATACACTTCACTCGCGGTACATGAAAATGGCCGGTAAAGCTTCCCGCGGTACATGAAAATGGTCGGTAAAACCTTCCTGACCAGCGAGAATGGCCAATATCCTCCAAAGACCCAATTTTTTCACTTTTCAAGCTTTGCTCACCATTCCACCTCCTGGATTCATCTTTTCAGCTCCAAATTCACCTGATAATCACTCAAAACATGCAAAGACTCATTTGGACCTAATGCATCTCCTAAGTTCTAAAACAAACCCTAAGGACCTAAAATGCATGAAATAAAACATGATTTGGAATGATTTATGCAACCTAAATGATGCAAATTATGGACATATCAAGGTCTAAGGTTCCCGAGCAAGAAAAATACTAAGTCCACAACCGTGCGACTTGAGCATGCGAGTTGGCCAAGCTTGGAACTGAGCCGCATGAAGACTCGCAATTTACACCGACTTGAGCATGCGACTTGAGAGTGATGGAGACCATTCCGCACACATCTCTGAAGGCCCCTGCTACATGGTCGTGCGAGGTAAGGAGCAAAGAGAACTAAACCGCATGAAGGTTTGCAAATCACACCGAGAGAGTAGTGCGGCTGAGCTTACATGGGTTCTATCTCGTTCAAGCTTATTTCTTTGGCTGTGTGAGTTAGGCATGCGACTTGGGACTAAAGGAGGACCAAGTCGCACACATATTCTCCCCAGATTTCGTCTTGGTCATGCGAGTTGAAGAGCAAGAAGACTGAACCGCATGAAGACTCGCAAAACACACCTAGATGGGCATGCGGCTGAAACTAAGGGACTTAAGGCTCACAAGACTGCTTTTTTGGCTGTGTGACTTGGGCATGCGACTTGGGAGGCTCCTGACCACCTCGCACACTCGTCATTTTATCCATCAAAGCCGGGTCAGGACACGGTTTGTTCCGGGCTGACCCGGTCCGTTTTAAAGACCTATATATAGTTTTTAGGGTTTTATCCCAAGGACCTAAGCTTTATTCCATAATCTCTTTGCCTCTTTTGTGTAAGAAAACTCCTTTTGAAGAGAAATATCTGATTTTGGGCGTTTTAATCAAGAGAGTTTGAGAGATCTTGTGTTTAAAAGCTGTCTTCTTCTTAATCTATCATCTCCATCTTCATTTACACACTTCTAATCATGATTAACAACACATCTTGCAAAGGATCTAGTGTGTTGATCATGATTAGTGAGTAATCCCCATATTAAGGTCTTTGATATGTAGATTAGGGTGCTTAGGTGGTAGATTAGTGAGCTTATGAGTTAGATCATTCATATTCCATTCTCTACAACCTGTTCTTAATGCTAGATCCATACACATCATATGTGGTCTAGATTCTGGGCATTTCATGCACCAAAAGTGTTTGATGAAATGCCTGAACCAAGGTTGTTAGAGGTTTAAGTGTTATTCATCATGGGAATGATTGTCTATATGCTTAAATGACATATTAAACTGGTTCTAAATGCTTGTTGATTCATATTTCACTAATGATGATTAGGTTAGAAACTGTTTTAGCATAGAAGTTGATACCTTCATGAGAGGATTAACTTAATTAATGATGTTTAAGTTGAATGGTTTGCTTGATCACATGATTCATTAGCTCACTAGTTTAACACTAAAGGCACCCCACTATCATTTCTAAGACCTTTCTCATCATCATACATACATTCTCATCTCATTTAGCTCATTTACTTGCTTGTTTAAGTTTATCATTAGCTTTAATCCTTGTTTTTCCATTCTTAGATGTCATTAATCATCAAAACTTCACTCATTTGCCTTGAATTAAGAACTGATACTGCATCTTAGTGTCTACACATGATGGATTGATACCCTTTGTACTGCAAAGTGACAAAAGGGATTGATAACCCCTCATTTAGAGCCTTGAAAACTCTAAGTTATCAATTGGCGCCGTTGCCAAAGTGTGATAGCATTAAGATTGTGTCATTTCTTGAGATCAAGCATTTTATTTAGTGTTTTCTAATTTCTTTCAAGTTCTGTTTGTGAGTTTCAGGTGCATGAACACCAGGTCTAATGATGCCAAAGATGGGTAAGTTTTTGAAAGATGTCATTCTGAACAAGACTAAAGAGCTTCAAGGTATGGTGGTACTGAGTCATGAATGCAGTGCCATCATTCAAAGAAAGTCCATTCCAAGAAAGCTGACTGATCTAGGGAGTTTCACACTCCCTTGTGCCATTGGGCCTCTACTATTCTCTGGATGCCTCTGTGATCTGGGAGCATCTGTCAGCTTGATGCCATTCTCCATAGCAAAGAAGCTTGGCTTTAGAGTGTTCAAACCTGCAAGGATCTCTCTTGTCCTTGCAGACAGATCAGTTAGGTTACCTGTTGGGATGTTGGAAGATCTGCCTGTCAAGATAGGTGGTTTTGAGGTTCCAACTAATTTTGTTGTGCTAGAGATGGATGAGGAACCAGTAGATCCTCTTATCTTGGGCAGGCCATTCTTGGCCACAGCAGGAGCTATTATTGATGTGAGAGGTGGCATCATAGAGCTTCAACTTGGGTCTGAGAAGCTCAAGTTTGATGTGAATGAGATGATGAAGAAGCCCACCATAGAAGGTCAATGCTTGTATGTGGAGACAATGGATCAGTTGGCTGATGAGTTGCTTGAGGAACTGAACACTGATGACCCTCTTCAAGCTGCTTTAACCCAAGAACAAGGACACCATGGGCTCTTAGCAGAAGAAAGTGAAGGGTACAAGCTATATTTGGACAATGCTAGAGAACTTGGTCCTGAGACAAGGTTTTTGGATTTGTAATAAAGTGGTCCTGAGGTCTTTGATAACAGAGGATCAGGCACAAGCCAAGGAGCAGTCCAAGCAGTCATTGCCGTGGGTTCCAAGGTGAAGGAGCATGCTAGGCTGTTTGAGCAAGACAGCTTCAGTGCTGATTGGGATGAGTCTAAGGCACCTCAGCTGGAACTCAAACCTCTTCCCAAGGGGCTCAGGTATGCTTTCTTAGGTCTCAATGAGTCTTATCCTGTCATTACCAATGATATGCTGTTAGAGGACCAAGAGCATAGGTTGTTAGGAGAGTTGAGGAAACATAGGGGAGCCATTGGCTACTCTCTGGATGACATTAAGGGTATCTCAGCCTCCCTATGCACTCATAGGATTCACTTAGAAGAAGATTCAATGTCATCCATAGAGCACCAAAGGCGCCTTAATCCCAACTTAAAAGAGGTAGTGAAGAAAGAGATTCTCAAACTCCTAGAGGCTGGGATAATTTACCCAATCTCAGACTCTAGATGGGTTTCACCAGTCCATGTGGTGCCCAAATAGGGGGGAATGACAGTAATAAGAAATGAGAAGGATAAGCTAATTGCTACTAGGACTATAACTGGACATAGAATGTGTATAGACTATAGAAAGCTCAATGCAGCCTCTAGGAAGGATCATTTTCCTTTGCCTTTTATTGATCAGATGCTAGAGAGGCTTGCAAACCATCCCTTCTTTTTTTTTCTGGAAGGCTACTCTGGATTCTTTCAAATCCCCATAGATCCAAGAGACCAAGAGAAGACAACATTTACTTGCCCTTATGGCACATTTGCATACAGGCGCATGCCTTTTGGTCTTTGTAACGCCCCTGCCACATTCCAGCGTTGCATGATGCATATATTCTCTGACATCATTGAAGAGAATGAGGAGGTGTTCATGGACGATTTTTCTGTTTATGGCTCCTCCTTCTCCGATTGTCTCTCTAATTTGTCACAGGTCTTGGAGAGATGTGAGCAGCATAACCTGGTGTTGAATTGGGAGAAATACCACTTCATGGTGCAGGAAGGGATTGTACTTGGGAATAAGATCTCTGAGAAAGGCATAGAGGTTGACAGAGCAAAAGTGGAAGTGATGGTGAATCTGCAAGTTCCCACTTCAGTCAAAGGGATAAGGAGCTTCCTTGGGCATGCAGGGTTTTACAGAAGATTCATCAAAGATTTCTCAAGAATAGCCAGACCCTTGACAAGGCTGTTGTGTAAAGAGGTTGACTTTATCTTTGATGTTGAGTGTGAAGAAGCCTTCAAGATGATCAAGGAGGCATTAGTCAGTGCACCCATTGAGGCTCCAGACTGGTCCCTTCCTTTTGAGGTTATGACTGATGCATCAGATTATGCAGTTGGAGCTGTACTTGGCCAGAGGAAGGACAGGAAGCTTCATGTCATCTACTATGCCAGTAGAACCCTTGATTCTGCCCAAGAGAAGTATGCTACCACTGAGAAGGAAATGTTGGCAATAGTCTTTGCTTTTCATAAATTCAGAAGCTACCTGGTGGGATCAAAAGTCATTGTATATACTGATCATGCAGCCCTCAGGTACCTGATGACCAAGAAAGATTCCAAGCCTAGACTATTGAGATGGGTCCTCTTACTTCAGGAGTTTGATATGGAAGTACAAGACAAGAAGGGTATAAAAAATGGAGCTGCAGACCATCTCTCTAGGTTAAGAGTGGACTCTGAAGTCCCTCTTAATGACAGTCTTCCTGAGGAATCATTGATGGTGCTCAACTCTTATTTAGAGTTTGAGGAAGTGGATAGCATCCAAGAGAAGAGAATGCCCTGGTTTGCTGATATTGTGAACTTTCTTGCTTGTGGAGTGGAACCATCTGAACTGGATGCTTACCACAGAAAGAAGTTCTTCAGAGATGTCCAAAGATACCATTGGGATGAACCCTACCTGTATGTATTGAACAAAGATCAGCTGTATAGAAGGTGTCTTGCTGAAGAGGAGATGCAACCTGTGTTGCAAGAGTGCCATGGTTCAGCTTTTAGGGGTCACATGGGAGCATTCAAGACTGTGACCATGGTTCTTCAGAGTGGGTTTTGGTGGCCCACAATGTTCAAGGATGCTCAGATGGTTGTTTCAGCATGTGATGCCTGGCAGAGGCATGGGAACATTTCAAACAGGAGTGAGATGCCTCAAAATCCAATTCTAGAGGTTGAAATCTTTGATTGTTGGGGAGTGGAATTTATGGGGCCTTTCATCTCATCTTATGGGAATCAGTACATACTTGTGGCTGTGGACTATGTGTCCAAGTGGGTTGAGGCCATTGCTTCCCCTACCAATGATTCCAAGGTAGTAGTGAGGTTGTTCCAGAACATTATCTTCCCAAGATTTAGAGTACCCAGGGTTGTTATTTCTTATGGAGGATCTCACTTTGTGAACAAAACTTTGGAAGGTTTGCTGAAGAAGCATGGAGTGAAACACAAGGTAGCTACTCCTTATCATCCTCAAACTAGTGGCCAGGTTGAAGTATCAAATAGACAGATTAAAGCCATTCTTGAGAGGACTGTTAGCTCAAGCAGAAAAGATTGGAGCAAAAGACTGGATGATGCATTGTGGGCTTATAAAACAGCCTTTAAGACTCCAATTGGGACATCTCCTTTCAATCTGCTATATGGGAAGAGCTGCCAACTTCCTGTTGAGCTGGAGTACAAGGCTTTATGGGCTGTGAAGTTGCTGAACTTTGATATCAAGACAGCTCAAGAGAAAAGGATCATCCAACTCCATGAACTTGAAGAGATCAGGCTGGGGGCTTTTGAGAGCTCCAAGATATATATAAAGAAAAGACCAAGGCTCTGCATGATCAAAAGATTCTGAAAAGGGAGTTCAAGGAAGGTGATTTGGTGTTGCTGTTCAACTATAGGTTTAAGTTTTTTTTCCTGGAAAACATAAGTCTAGATGGTCTGGTCCCTTTAAGATTCTTGAGGTCAGGCCATATGGAGCTGTTGTGTTACAGGGCAAGGATGGTCAAGAGTTTGTGGTCAATGGCCAAAGGATCAAGCACTACCTAGTTTCACAAAAGAAGGAGGAAGCTACATCAGTTCCCCTTCTTGATCCACCACCAGCCTGTTAAACAGGTTTCCAAAGTCAAACTTAGAGACTTTAAACAAAGTGCCCTTGGGAGACACCCCAAGCTTATCCTTGTACATAGTTCTTTTGATTTCTTTTTTTTCTTTCTTTTTATGTTTTAGAACTTTTTGATGGGTTTTGTGAGTTGATCTCAAGTTCTAGGTGAGTTTTGGAGGCTGTGGCTCAGGGATAAAGTGGAATGGAGCATGTGAGAAGGCTGAGAGAAGTGTTTCAGGGATGAAAACTTGATGGACGCCTGTGTGCTACTTGGGCGTGCGGCTCAGTCAGGCCATGGACCAACTCGCAATTCAGTCCTGCTTGGGTCTGCGGGTTATTCACTTGGCACCAAGAGATTTGAGCAAGAAAAGGCTAAGTGTAAAAACGTGCGGGTTGAGTCTTCTAGTTGGAAGCTCGTGAGACCAAGCCGCACTGGCATTCGCAATAGACACCGGCTTGGTGATGCGAGACAGTGCAAGGGCCGACCCAGGTCGCATCTGAAGAAAAGGACCCAAAAACACCAAAGTGTCAAAACCTGCGGGTTGGTCATGCGGCTTAGCACAAGAGGAGGCCAGACCGCAGCAGAACTCGCAATTAAGACCGCGTTGGGAGTGCGAGAAGGTCCGATAGCAGTCAGGCCGCACACCAGGAGGAAGAAGCTGCGGCGTCTAAGTGTCAGAACGTGATGCTTAGGCGTGCGGGTTAGGCGCAAGAAGAACCAAGCCGCACACACACTCGCAAATCACACTGAGACAGGCCTGCGAGTTGCTACGAATGATGCCAGGCCGCACAACAAAGAAGAAGGACAAAAACGCCTAAGTGTTGGAGCTGCGAGATGGTCCTGCGGCTCGGAAGCAAAGAGACTAGGCCGCAGCAACACTCGCGTTTTATACCGACATGGTCATGCGGAACAGTCCGAGCAAAGCCCAGGCCGCACACCAAGAGGAGAAACCTTTGGCGTCTAAGTGTACAAAGGTGCGAGATGGTCATGCGGGATGAGAGAATGAGATCCCTGGTCGCACGAACGTTCGCAAATTGCACCGACCTGGGAATGCGGCTTAAACAACTAGGAGGAACCAGGCCGCACATTGAGAAGGAACGAGCATATTGTCTAAGTGTGAGAACGTGCGACCTGGTCATGCGAGGTGGACACGAAGGATCCCAGGCCGCACGTTAACTCGCAATTCACACCGGCTTAGACATGCGGGTCATCAGGAAGTAACACCGGGTCGCAGCATGAGATGAGAGACAAGACCATGCAGAAGAATATGTGTGCGACTTGGTCATACGGGACGGTCTGAGGATTTCCCAAGTCGCACACAAGTTTGCGTTTTACACCAAATTGGTCGTGCGGCTCGGTCACGGGAGTCCCAGCCCGCACAAGGAGAGAAAGGAGTCTGGTCAACGAGAAAAGGACAGGTCAAAGCCTTGACTGGTCAAAGTGGATCTATTGACCACCAGTCCAAAGGCTGTGCCAAGTCCAACACTCTCTCTTCCTCACCAAAACCACGAGTTTGCTCTCTTACCTCATTTCTCTCCATTGTTTTCATCATAACTCTCTCATTTCTCCACCAAATTCGTTGTTTCAAAGTGCTCTGAGCTCGTTTTTGAGTTGTTAACATCATCCTGATAGCATTTCGAACTCGTTTTCATCATAATCCCAAGGTATTCACTCTGTTAAAATTCATCTTTTTCCATGTTCTTAAATGGTGATTTTTGAACTTCAAAGTGTGGAATCCATTTTGATAGGTTGTTTTAGACCTTGGGATTATTTTTATAAATGCTAGGGTGCTAGATAGTCATGGAAAACAGAGCACTTTCTTGGTGATTCATTGTTCCTGAGTTTTGAAAATTGTTGCAAGTTAATACATGAAAAATTGATTTTTCTTGGAAAAGAAATGAACTTGTTTCCTGCTGAGTCCTTGCTTTGCACTCTTGTTTTTGCATTGCTATGAACTCATTGGACTGATGCTTGGCTTGAGAAACTTGTTCATGTGCTTTGGAAATCGATTTTTGCAACAAATGTTTTGTAACTTATTTGGAGAATTTTGTGAAACTTGATCTTGGGCTCATCTTGTCTTTGAGCAATTTATTGGCAGATGACTGAAAGAACTAACTCTCTAGCCAAGAAGAAGGGCACTGCATCCAAGGACAAGGGTTTGGTCTCAGGGTCTTCACAGCCAAAAAGAAAAGGCCAAGGCACCAAGAAAAGCACAAAACAAGGGAAAGGTGAACATTGCTTCTGGTTCCAAGAAGAAAGGGAAACAATTGGCTGTGGTATCTGATGACGAACGGACTGAGAGTGGCTCAAGCAGCTCAGCTGGAGGTTCCCAAGGCACCATTGAAGAGGCATCAAAGAGGATCAAGAAAACTGAACCAGAAACACCTGATTATCTGGCCAAGTTTCAACAGATGGGGATCCAGCAAGGGAGGTTCCCTGATGTGGACTTTCTGAAGAAGATTGGCATCTATGAAGATGTCAAAACTGTACTTGGGAACATGGGCATTGAATCACTCTTGGAGATGAGAGAGACCGCATATGAAGAGGAGTCTCAAGAGTTATTGGCTTCTTTTGATGCTTTTATGTACTACCCAAGGGATTCAAGGATTCTTCAAGGGGATGGTCTTGGATACATGGAGTTTACTGTGAAAGGAAAGGACTACAGAGTGACATTCAGGGAATTGAATGAGATATTTGGGTTTTCAGCGCCTAAAAACGTTCTTCTCTCCAACCAGATTGATCTTAGAAAGGAAGATATTCAGGCTCTATGGAGATCAATAGCTTTTGGGAAGTACACAGCTGGAGCAGCTAAGTCCTCTTGGATAAGGAATCAAGTGCTGAGATATGTCCACAAGATCCTCTCTCACAGCTTCTTCTTCAAGCTTGATGTTCGGAGAGTTCATAAAGGTGATCTGAATCTCCTTGGTGTGGGGCTGAAACAGTTGATGCCAACTCATGAAGATGGGAAGCCCTATGAAGGATATGCTTACACACCTTGCCTTGCCTCTCAATTAGCAAGGTCTTTGATGTTCTACAAAAAGTGCATTTGGGGTTCAACAAAGAAAGATGCACAGCTGGCCCATGGATGGGTTGTAACAAAGATCTGGAAGGCAAGAGGGTACAGGTTCAAGGAGAACAAGGCAAGGTTTGACCTGATTAATGAAGCCCATTTGTGTAAGATCGGTTTCCTTCAAGGAAGAGTTGGAGCCAAGCTGGTTTACAACTTCAAGTCTGATAGACAAGACTTTTTATGGTCTCAGGGCTATCAATCCCCTTATCAATGTAGCACAAAGAGGTTTATCAATCCAGATATGGTGTTAGACACTAAACTATGTGATCAAGTTCTTAATTCAAGCAAACAAGAGTGATTTTTGTTAACTAATGACAACTAACAAACTTAAACAGGTTTAAAGACAAATGACAATGATAAATGATGTGAATATGATATGATGGAGGCATGAGATTCTAGACATGATAGTTGATTAGGGTGCTTTGGTGCTAAACTAGAAATGCTAATGACAATGCTGAGACATGATTCAAATGATTAAGAACTCTAATCTAGGTTAATCCTCTCATGAAGGTATTAACCCCTATACTAATCCATTTTCAAACCAAATTCCCATTTGTGAAATATGAATCAATATGCATTAATAAACAGTTCTCAATGATCATTCAAGCAAATAACAATACATCACCATGCAGAAATATGCTTAAACCTCTAATACAACTCTTTCAGGAATTTCATCAAACACTTTTGGTGCATGAAATTCCCAGAATCTAGATCTCAAGTGATTATCAAGGATCTAGCATAGAGAACAGTTGTTTAGAGAAATGAATCAATGAATCTAGCCCTAAGCATTCCTAATCTAACACTTTAGCACCCTAACCTACATATCTAGAACGTCATTAAGGTGACTACTCACTAATCATGATCAACACACTAGATCCTTTGCAAGATGTGTTGTTAATCATGATTAGAAGTTTGATTTGATGATAAGAAATGATGAACAAGATGGAAAGAAACTTCAAAATCGATATTAAGCTCTCTAAAACAAAGTGTATTAAGTAGGTTTTCACAAAAGGGGAAAGAAGACTAAAAGTAGATTCAAGGTTTTCTACAAATTAGGTCTAAAAACCTTATAAAGGATGCTTGGGCGAACCGGGTCAACCCGGAACAAACCGGGTACTGACCCAGCCTTGATGGGTAAGTATAGGTTTGCCACGGTCTGGTGTGCTCTTGGTGTGACCGTGGCTATCCTGACCGTGTCAAAGCCTTTTCTTGTGTTCTTGGTTCCTTTTGATGCCACGGTCTGATCAAGCTTCGTCTGAAACCCGTGGCAAGTCACCGTGTCAAACGCTGAAGATGTGTAAAATTTGCCACGGTCAAGCCCCCAGACCGTGGCATTCAGACCGTGTCAAAAACCGCATGCATGAAAAATCCTTCCCAGCCAAGTATTTGATTGCCACGGTCAAGCTCCAGACCGTGGCATTCAAACCGTGTCAAAACCCGAAGCTATGTAGAAGTTGTCTCCAGCCAGTTGTTCATTTGCCACGGTCAAGTCCCAGACCGTGGCATTCAGCTCGTGCCAATCGCCGAAGGTTTGCAGGAGTTGCCACGGTCAAGCCTCAGACCGTGGCATTTAGGCCGTGTCAATCGCCGAATGGCTGCAAAGTTCTTCTCAACCAAGTGTATGTTTGCCACGGTCAAGTGTAGACCGTGGCATGAAGATCGTGTCATTTTCCGAGGGTGCACAAAAGTTGCCACGGCCAAGTGTGGACCGTGGCATTCCATCACGGCATGTTTAACTTAGTCATTCTGGGCTGTCCGGACCATCTCGCATTCCGGAGAGTGTAACGTCTTGGAGACTTGTCCGAATTGAATGATTTCGGTTGCAGAAGACAGAGGACTCATTTATCTCCAACTTTGGTGAAGGAAGCTTCGGTTCTTGGGAAGTGTAAGGCTTCCTGGAGGGCACATCTTTGCAGTGCATGTAGACGACCAGAGAGAGGCGTCTAGACATGTGTCCATTCCGGAGACCGTATCTTCCTGCTCATAGATCCGAATTGAATGCTCTTGGACGTTCTGGAAAGACGACTCAAATGTCTCTGATTCTCATGAAGGACCCGGAAACTGAATCGGCCTGGAAGTGCACCGTCCTTCGCATCCTTCAGAACTGATCTGCTCGGTCCGGAATACCTGCGAGATAGGGGTTCCTTCCGACGAGCTTAACTCTCTGCTCACGCGTCCGAACTCCACGATTTCACTTGCTATGAGACCGTGATCCAATGCTCTCCAACTTCTATGAAGCACCCGCCATCTGAATCGGATCGGAAAGTTCCCCGGACAGGCGATTTCTGAGACATGTTTGCACCCGGAGATTTTGGCCGATACACTTCACTCGCGGTACGTGTTTTGGTCGACAAAGTCCACCCGCGGTACGTGAAAATGGTCGACAAAACCTTCCTGGCCAGCGAGAATGGCCGATAACCTCCATAGACCCAATTTTTGCCACTTTTCAAGCTTTGATCACCATTCCACCTCCTGGATTCATCTTTTCAGCTCCAAATGCACCTGATGAACACTCAAAACATGCAAAGACTCATTGGGACCTAATGCATCTCCTAAGTTCTAAAACAAACCCTAAGGACCTAAAATGCATGGAATAAAACATGATTTAGAATGAATTATGCAACCTAAATGATGCAAATTATGAACATATCAAAGTCCTTCATTGATGAGCCAGTCCAAACTCTCCTGCTCAATCCCTCCATCACCACAGTCCAAGTAAAGAGGAACATTCACTTCTACTTGCTGAAGGAAGAGCTGTACAATGTCCAAACTGATCCACCAATCCTCAAGTACAAGAAAGCTTGCAGAGAAGAAGCCTCCAAGGAAAGGAAAGCAACCGCTAAAGATGCTACCACAAGTGCTGCTGGTGCTGGAGATGATGGTCTGCCTCCACATCAAAAACGTTATGGTGGAAACAGATATCACTTTGATGATTACAACTGGGAGGAGCCAGGCACTTCAGGGTTTAGAGCTCAACAAAAGATCGGTGTTCTCCAACAATGGTGCAAGTACCAGGATAAAACTATCCACAAGATGGCAAAGTGCATCAAAGAGATGAAGAAGAGGATCAAGAAGCTTGAAAACCCTTGCAAAGGTGGGTCTCCAACACCGGTTTCACCAAGGAACAGAGAAGAGATTGGAGAGAGTTCCATCAACTGCACGGCCCTGGTCCCATATGGCACAGCATGGGTGGATCTTGAAGACGGTTCTGATGAGGCAAGAGATCACTCGTGGGAGACACCATCCGGTCACACTTCAAACCCCTCTTACTCTTTGGGGTCAGACTTCCACAGCTCTTAGGTAACACTCCATCTCTGAATATATGCATGTAGTTAGCTTGTTTTCTCTTTGCATTTTTGTGATTTTGCTTTGCACTTCTCCTTCATGCTTTTATAACACAAGGGACTGTGTTATTTAAGTGTGGGGGAGGAGTTTCATCTTTTACTAATCATGTTTTCTCTGTTCTTATTTTATACTTTGAGTTTTGAGTCACATTCTTGCATGCATCCATGTAGTTTCATCTAAGTGCATATAAAAAAACCAAAAAAATCGAAAAATCAAAAGAAATTTCACAAAAAAATGTTCATGTAGTTGCATTCTCATTTTTAGGATTGAGTCTAGTTGCATATTCATGTAGGCTGCATCAATGCAAGGGAGTGATGATAGGTTTTTCCTTGAGAGAATATCACTTTAAGAATTCAGTTCACTGCCCTAGTTTCTAGTTCTTTGCTGCATGTAAACAAGAAAGAAATCAAAACTGATCCATGCTTTGAACTTGTTGAGTGAATTAAGCTTTGATTAGTCCAGCCTTATCTAAGTGAGAACCATAATTTGACAATCTAATTATCATTGCTTGTGCATGTCATTGTGAACTCATGGGTACCCTTAAAATATTTGAGCTCTTTTATCCCTTTTACCACTCTTTGCTAGCTCAAATAGCTGTTCTCTCACCATGAGACAGTTCCCTCCCTTTAACCAAACCTTCCTTGAAGCCTGAAACACTATAGTGAGAGATGTGAGGCCTTTTTCTGAATAAACTTGACAGAAAGTGTTGGGTTTAGGGCGACAAGAGTAGGGTCTCATGTAGATCTCGCTCAGCATCATGAGTCTAGAGTAGGCTAGGAAGAGTTCTTGAGAAACAGTGAGTGGAAAAAGGAAATTTGAGATGAAAACCAGGGGTTGAAAGAGAAAAGAAAGCGGTTTGGGGTCTGCTGTTTAAAGAAAGAAAAGCTCTTGTGTGTTGAAAAGAAAAGTCTAGCCTCTAAGTAAAAAGAAAAGAAAAGAAGCCAAGAGGGCTCAAGTGTTTGGAAAGAAAAGAAAAGAGGCTAGAAAGTGTTATATAAGAAAGAGCTAAGTGGAAGATTCAGACCCCAAAGCCTGAGTTTAAAGTTGAAAAGATGAACCCCCTGGTGAGAAAAAAAAAGAAGGAGAGTGAAGTGAGGAGAGGGTTGATAAGGCAATGAATGTCTTGAGAAAGGAGTAGCTAGGATGTAATCTTCATGGGAGTAGAGTTAAGGTGAAAGACCAATTTGGGGCATTGGGTAGATGGGATTCTGATATGTATGCACCAGTTGCCTTTTACCCTTAGCATTCTGTTAAAGTTTATTCCTTCTTGAGTGATCCCTTGAGCTGCATGGAAACCATAAACATTAAATGAGATCATCTTTGTCTCATGACCCTGTCCCAAGACAAGTGAGTTCACATGATTTGCATAAACATGATTCACATGAGCTTTAATGAATGTCAAAAGGTTGGAACTATGGCTGTTTGTGAAAACTTAAGCTTGAGCTTGATTCATTTATTGATAAGTATGGCTAAAGTTTTGTGAGTAATCTTGTTTGCAATGCATCTTAGAATTAGCAACTAGGACAGTGAGCCTTGAATTCTTTTAGTGATACACTCTCTCATTAAGGAATATGAACTCCCAATGCATCCAACCTCTTTCTCTCATTTGCTCTTTTTGCTTGAGGACAAGCAAAGGACAAGTGTGGGGGAGTTGATATGTTCATAATTTGCATCATTTAGGTTGTATATTTCATTTCAAATCATATCTTATTTCATGCATTTTAGGTTTTTAGGGTTTGTTTTAGGACTTAGGAGTTGCATTAGGTCCCAATGAGTCTTTGCATGTTTGGAGTGTTTATCAGGTGTATTTGGAGCTATTTGGAGTTGAAAAGGTGGATCCAGGAAAAGGAATGGCGATCAGGGCTTGAAAGATGGTGAAAATGGCGATTTTCACGTACCCCAGGCAACTTTTATCGGCGATTTTCATATACCGCGAATGAGCCTCTCGGCCAAAATGTGTACCGCTGCTAAGGTTTCTCGGCCAAAATTTCCGGATAAAGACACATCTCAGAAATCACGTTACCCGAAGGTCTTGCCGGTCGATTCAGTTGTCGAGTGCTTCATCAAAGTTTAGAGGATTGGATCATGGTTCCAGAGCAGGTGGAATCATATGATTTGGAGCCGTGAGTAGAGAGTTAAGCTTGTCGGAAGACACCCCTGTCTCGCTGCCGTTTTGGACCGACCCGACGAGCTCCAAAGAATGCGAAGGACGATGCAATTCCAGACCGATTCAGTCTACAGGTCCTTCTTCAAGATCCGAGACATTTGAGTCCTCTTTCCAGAACGTTTGAGATCATTCAATTCAGAGCTATGAGTAAGAAGATAACGTTTCTGGAATGGACGCATGTCTGGAAGCCTCTTTCTGACCGTGTCAATGCACTGCGAAGATGAGCCCTCCAGGGAACCTTCCACTTCCCAAACGCCGAAGGTTCCTTCACCAAAGTTGAAGATGTCTTAGTTTTCTGTCCACTGAAGTTGGAAGCGCACCATTTGGACCAGTATCTTGGGAGTTACTCTCCCACGAATGTGAAAGGGTCCAAAGAGACCTGAGGCCTGCGAGATGGTCTTGCGAATTGGTTAACTCGCAATGCCTGGAGATTAATGCCTGGGGGTTGAGCTGCGTGTTGAGATGTGCGAGTAAGGTATCATTGGATAAGGTCTAAGGTTCCCGAGAAAAAAAAATACTAAGTCCACAACCGTGCGACTTGAGCATGCGAGTTGGCCAAGCTTGGAACTGAGCCGCATGAAGACTCGCAATTTACACCGACTTGAGCATGCGACTTGGGAGTGATGGAGACCATCCCGCACACATCTCTGAAGGTCCCTGCTACATGTTCGTGCGAGTTAAGGAGCAAAGAGAACTAAGCCGCATGAAGGTTCGCAAATCACACCGAGAGAGTAGTGCGGCTGAGCTTACATGGGTTCTATCTCGTTCAAGCTTCTTTCTTTGGCTGTGCGAGTTAGGCATGCGACTTGGGACTAAAGGAGGACCAAGTCGCACACATATTCTCCCCAGATTTTGTCTTGGTCATGCGAGTTGAAGAGGAAGAAGACTGAACCGCATGAAGACTCGCAAAACACACCTAGATGGGCATGCGACTGAAACTAAGGGACTTAAGGCTCACAAGACTTTTTCTTTGGCTGTGCGACTTGGGCATGCAACTTGGGAGGCTCCTGACCAACTCGCACACTCGTCATTTTATCCATCAAAGCCGGGTCAGGACCCGGTTTGTTCCGGACTGACCTGGTCCGTTTTATAGACCTATATATAGTTTTTAGGGTTTTATCCCAAAGACTTAAGCTTTATTCCATAATCTCTTTGCCTCTTTTGTGTAAGAAAACTCCTTTTGAAGAGAAATATCTGATTTTGGGCGTTTTAATAAAGAGAGTTTGAGAGATCTTGTGTTTAAAAGCTGTCATCTTCTTAATCTATCATCTCCATCTTCATTTACACACTTCTAATCATGATTAACAACACATCTTGCAAAGGATCTAGTGTGTTGATCATGATTAGTGAGTAATTCCCATATTAAGGTCTTAGATATGTAGATTAGGGTGCTTAGGTGGTAGATTAGTGAGCTTAGGGGTTAGATCATTCATATTTCATTCTCTACAACCTGTTCTTAATGCTAGATCCATACACATCATATGTGGTCTAGATTCTGGGCATTTCATGCACCAAAAATGTTTGATGAAATGCCTGAACCAAGGTTGTTAGAGGTTTAAGTGTTATTCATCATGGGAATGATTGTCTATATGCTTAAATGACAGATTAAACTGGTTCTAAATGCTTGTTGATTCATATTTCACTAATGATGATTAGGTTAGAAACTGTTTTAGCATAGAAGTTAATACCTTCATGAGAGGATTAACTTAATTAATGATGTTTAAGTTGAATGGTTTGCTTGATCACACGATTCATTAGCTCACTAGTTTAACACTTAAGGCACCCTAATCCACTATCATGTCTAAGACATTTCTCATCATCATACATACATTCTCATCTCATTTAGCTCATTTACTTGCTTGTTTACGTTGATCATTAGCTTCAATCCTTGTTTTTCCATTCTTAGATGTCATTAATCATCAAAACTTCACTCATTTGGCTTGAATTAAGAACTGATACTGCATCTTAGTGTCTACACATGATGGATTGATACCCTTTGTACTGCAAAGTAACAAAAGGGATTGATAACCCCTCATTTAGAGCCTTGAAAACTCTAAGTTATCAGCTCTCCTCGACGGCTCTCTTCGAAGACGGCGGCCTCCCTATGTTTTCACACAAAATCTCTCTCTCTCTCTCTCTCTCTCTCTCTCTCTCTCTCTAAGTCTGTCGTCTCCTTCGTTTCTCCCGCTTAGAACGACCTAAAGAGGGTATTTATAGCTTCTGGAGTTGTCGTGGACACTTAGGGTTTCAAAAAATAAAGGGAATCGATTGGGGCTTTAATTAGGTTGTCTAGGAAGTGAGTGACTACTGTCTGTGGTCGCGGTGCTCCTACCCGTGGGGAAATATAGCTTGGCCGCGGTCTTGGCTTGTGTCCTCCTTCCGAGACTGCATTTTCTGTCTTTATTGCATTGGGGGTATCTGAATATCTAACCGTTGGATTGTCATTAAACCAAGAGCATTAGAAAGTTGGTTGTATCCACTATGTTTTCACAAATTTTGGGGGTGATCAGACGGTGAGAAGGTCTTCATCTCTTGCCATACTTCTGACGGTCTGCATATATCTAAAATTGCTGATTTGTTCCAAATTGCATATCTTTTGTCCAAGTTTCCTAAAATCTTTTGAAACAGAGTTAAACACCTGCATAAGACATCATTATGATCCATAAAAGTGGTCAAAATACAGTGTTATCACCTTCCGCCCGAGTGAAGCTAACTTTAGCTCTCCGACAATCCAACACAGCTCAATGACGTTTCAGCCATGTCATTCCCAATATGACCTCATATCGGTTGAGTGGCGTTTCAATCAAATCTGCAAGTATCTCAACACCTTCTACTATCACCGGAACATTTTTGCAGGTTCGTTGAGATATGATGGCCTTCGGTCTACCGGTTTCGACTTTTCTTGCCTTTTTCACAAACTCGCCTTTGAATTCCTAATACTTTGTTAATTTAAGGCTCAGAAATCTGTGTGTAGCACCCGTATTAAACAAAGTGTTAGCTGCAATCATTTCCACCAAAACCGATCCTACACGGTTTTCTAAATCGAAGGGACTCGACACCAAGAAGGACTCACATAGAATTCTAAATACATATTTACGCAATTCCAAATGCTAAACAAAAGGACTTAGCAGCGCTCGGTTCTGCATCGTCGTCATCCACAGTTACATACTCGTAATCCTCTCCATACACATCTTCGGCAGGGTCCTCGACTTCTGCAACATAGACTCTTGGTGCTAAAGTGGGTCGCTTTGGTGGTGGTGCCAGCTGATCCCTGTTCTGATTCCTTTGTTGATGTCCTGCAGTTCTTACTCTACAATCCTTTGCCAAGTGACCTAGCCGTCCACACTGGGTACAAGCAGTTTTCGCATAGGGGCATGATGGCTTTGTGTGGCCAATCTGACCGCATCCAAAACACACTCGGTTATCACCACCATAATGTCCAGTGTGAGATCTCTCAAATCTGCCATAAACTGGTAGTCTCACTACACCCTGAATGGCACCCGGTTCTTCTGAAACTGCCGCTGAGTGTCCACTTGTCTGGTTACTCAGGACTGAGTACCCCTTACCATCTTTGCCTCGTCCTCAATTCCTTTCTCCATCAGTGCCGCTTTTTCAACAAGGTCAATCACTGATGCATAGTCCACCAGTTGATAACAGTTACAGATTTCCACCCGTAATCCCTCCATAAATTTTTTAACAAGACAACGCTCAGACATGTCTCTTCCAGCAAAAAATTTCAGGAGGTTGAACTCCTGAGCATAATTCCTCACGGTGCGATTTCCCTGCTCCAACTTCAGAAATTCTGATCCAAGTTGGTCTTCAGCCTCCTGCGGAAAATATTTCCGGTTGAACTCATGTGTGAAATCATCCCATGGCATCACATACCCCCTTGCCATGCCTGAGATCACTCATTCCCACCATTCGTAAGCCTCGTCTCTCAGGTAATGCACTGCCAGCTCAACCTTGTACCCAACAGGACACCTGATCGATGCGAAGTTACGCTCCAACAGTTTCCTCCAGCAGTCAGTCTTCATGAAATCAGTCCCACCACTGTAAGTCTCCATGTTGAATTCCCTCATAAACCTCAATACCTCATGGTAGGTAGGCACCTGCGGTTGGTACCCATTCACTGCTGGTGACATATGCTGCTGATATCCATTCATTGGTGGTGGCATATGTGGCTGAAATCCATTCACTGGTGGTGGCCCCTGAATCAGAGGTGGAGGTGGCAAATCTTGTGCAACATTTTCCTGCATTGGTGGCTGACCTGCGGACACATCTAGAGCTGCTCCCGGAGCTACAGCAGCCGCTGGAATCTGACCCAAAAATGGTCCAAGCATCTGCTGAACTCCTTGCAACACGGCCGCACCTACAGCTGCACCTATAGCCGCGGTATCCACCTGAAGTACCCCAGCTGCTGTTTGCAGCAACATTCTCCTGTACGATGACGGGTATTTCTTCCCGTGGTTCAGGTGTATTTCGGTTATTGTTTCCAATTCTGTTGCGACGAGTTCTCGACTTCCTGAAAAATGAAATGCTCGGATCAGATCTTTCACCTAAAGAATCAAAGAAGATTGACTCGGGCTATGGTTGTTGTTTCCCTATTCTCTAACCCCATAATAAAAAAATATATATATATATATATATATATATATATATTTTTTAAATCTGAAATTCAATTTTTCTTATTATTTTTTTTTTAATGCGAAAATTTTGAAATCAGAAAAGAGTTATTTTTTTATTGTGAAAACCCGCTCCCTTCTTAAGGGAACCAGACGGACCAGCTATCAAATCCGTGAGATCCTGAGCCCGCCTTTCATCTGGATTTGCTATCAACTCTGAACGCCCCCAAACGTCCCTACCAGTGAGCCCAACGTCCTCTCTAGGCCCATGGGCTCATTGTCCTCTCTCTAGACCCGTTGGCCCAACGTCCTCTCTAGGCCCATTGGCCCACCCCTGTCCGAAGGTCGGGAGTCGTTTGGTTCGGGAGGCTCGTAAGACTTGTCTACTGCCCTTACAATCACCACGTGATCTTTCCCTGTGCTTTAGTCCTCACTCACACGGTACCGCAGACTACTTCCTGGTAGATCACCCATCCTGAGATTAGTCCAGCATAAGCATGTTTAACTCTGGAGTTCTTTCATGACATTTGACCGGAAAGATAAGTGCACTTCGATGACATAGGTAGCCAAACCAATTCTTATAAGTCTTTTCACATATATCGGAATCAGGATGTTCCAATTCTCTCTGACTTCCAAGGAATTCATCCTCGAATTCTCTCTAACTTAACTATTTCCCAAGATGCCACCCGGGTCAGAGCTGGTTGGCTAACCTTGGCTCTGATACCAATTGTGAGATCCCGCTCCCTTCTTCCTTTACGGGAACTAGACAGACCGGCTATAAAATCCATGAAATCTCTAGTCCGTCTTTCATCTGGATTGGCTATCAACTCTGAACGCCCCCAACCGCCCCTACCAGCAAGCCTAACGTCCTCTCTAGGCCTGTGGACCAAACTTTCTCTTTTTAGGTCTGTTGGCCCAATGTCCTCTCTAAGTCCGTTGGCCCACCCATGTCCAACTTGTCTACTGTCCCTGCAATCACCACGTGATTTTTTCCCATGCTTTTGTCCTCACTCACACGGTACCGCAGACTACTTCTCGGTAGATCATCCATCCTAATATTGCTCAGACATAAGCACGCTTAATTTGGAGTTCTCTCAAGACATTTGACCAGAAAAGATAAGTGCACTTTAATGGACAGCCAAATCAATTCTTATAAACATTTTTACATATACTGGAAATCGGAATGTCACACAATTTATTTTTATTTCTCTTAAGAAAAATATCCATAAGAAAGGTGCATTAACTCCTGAGCTTGGGAAAAGTTGGCTAATCGCCCCTCAGTTGGGTGGTGCTTGTGTGGGGGGTTTTTATTAAAAAACCATATAAATAGTTTACTTTCTTTTTTTTTTTGTAAGACGAACAGTGTATAAGAATTTTAATGTTTTACAACAACGAGAACACTACAAGAAATATGTACATTCATAGCATACGAATAACGCTATGAAAGTACTTTCATAGCGTTTTCATAAACGCTGTATCTGCCGGAGCTATAATAGAGTACACCCCTTAATATAGCGTTTATGGAAAGTGTTATTATATTCATATATATAATAGCATTGTTATGATGTTATTATAAATGATACGGTAGCACAAATTAGACGCTGTATTATTAAATGTTGTAGCTTTATTTTTGTGTTATTGACACCTTTATAGTAGCGTGGTTTTATAGCTACATTCTAGTTTACTATAAGAGAAATTCATTGCTGTTGTTAGTTGAGTCGTAGCATTATATTTTAGCTCCAACATCATATACTGTAGCTATTTTTTCATGCTGTATTGTTTAGTGTTGGAGCTGTTCTTACGTGCTATTGAATTTGGCGATGTAGGTTTTTTTTAACCAAATACGATATATCCAAAACCTCAAGAAATGCACTTACTAAATATCAAAACCTGGTAAAAAAAAATTGAAATGCATCTACTTTTCCATATAGAAGAACTGAGTACTGGTTAATGTTTCAGCAACATACAAGCATTTCCAACAAAGAAAACCATAAACACATGTCAGGTTATGTCTTCAACGAAACCATCCTTAAGTTCAGAGAAGATAAAAACTAAAGTATCAGATGACTACTGCATTTAGACGAGTACCACTTTATCCTCTGGCCAAGCAATAGTTGTTCCTATTGCATCTTCCATGCACTCGATCTCAGACGAAGGCCTCCATACGCAAGCATCTTTAACTTTGACAACATCAATCCACACCTTAACTGCATTTGGACCCAAGGGAACAAAATGTACTGTTTGAAGTGGATCGTTTGTGGACCAACGTCCTTCAGCAATCACTCGCTTCTTTCCAGTAATAGCCATCACCAAGCACTTCTTATTTTCATTCCCCGTTTCCATTTGGTTGGATTCCTGTAGCGAAGACATTTTGAATATATAGCTATACACAAAATCAACAAATCCAAACAAACCAAACAAATGAAAGTTTAGTAAGAAAACCTACCTGAGTTATAGGAGTAGAACTTTCTGACATTGCTTTCATTGGTTTTTTTATTGGAGCTGGTGGAGTTGATTCAGAGTTAGCAATAGGAGAACTCGTTTCAGGACTTGCCTCAAAGATTACTCTATTAGCAGGCCAGGCGACAAAGGTGTTGACTGAATCCTCCAAATCTAAGAACTCAGTCGTTGGCCTCCAGCGGAAGGTATTTGGGCATAAAACCACATCGACGATACCTTCACTGCATTAGGTCCGAGAGGTAGTCCGTTGACTAATGCTTTTGGCTCTCGAGAATGCCAACGACCCTCTGCAACAACTTCCTCGTTAGTTCTAGCCCAGTCAAGCAGCTTGCAGAAGTTCCGAGAGCTAGTATTAGGACTCTGTGAAGCAGTAAACAAATGAAACCATTGTCAAGCATTGCACAGTTTTACTTTTACTATAAACTCAACTATAATATTCCGTACTGAAAGAATATTTACCAGAGGCGTAATGTCTTCTGGTTCACATCCGCTGCTAAAGGGAACCACAAAATTGTGAGGCCATGCAATCATCTCTCCAACTGCTTGCTCCATATTGAAGACGTTGCGAGCAGGTCTCCAAAGATAAGCTTCTGGCTTAATCGCTGTTTCCACCAAAACTTTGTATGAGTTTGGGCCTAAGGGTATACTGTTGACAAATTCCTCAGGCTCTTCAGACAAAATACGTCCTTCACCAACTTTTTCATCCGTTCCAGCCCAGTCGAATAACAGACACTTCATTTGTAATTTCATGGTGACACCCTGCAAACGTTAATGGTGAATTGTAAAAACAGATGTAAACATATGACATATATTTTAAATGCTAAATAAGACAAAACAAGAGTTTACTCTTGGCGCAGAATTCTCTCCGACTTCAGCTTCTTGTTTCTGAAAAATGTAATTCGACACTTGTGGTCTTCCTCAAGAAATCTCTGCAGAACTGCATACATTCCTCTGCTAGATATGATTCAGCAATACATCCTTCCGGTCTTGCAGGATTCCTGACGTAGTCTTTCAACAGTTTCATGTGTCTGGTAGGAATTAAGAAGACAAGAATAACGATAATGGAAGATGAAATATGCGGCAAGCAAACTTATCAAAAAACTTGTATAGACAACTTACCTCTACCCATCACTCTCAAACGGCCGGGATTATCAGGCCCAAGTAGCTGAGAAAGGAGATCTTCTTTGGGATTTGTGGACGTCGAAGAGGGAGAAACCGTTTCAACAAAGTGACATTAGAAAACAATGAAATATATTAGTATCTTCATCCGTTCCAGCCCAGTCGAATAACAGACACTTCATTTGTAATTTCATGGTGACACCCTGCAAACGTTAATGGTGAATTGTAAAAACAGATGTAAACATATGACATATATTTTAAATGCTAAATAAGACAAAACAAGAGTTTACTCTTGGCGCAGAATTCTCTCCGACTTCAGCTTCTTGTTTCTGAAAAATGTAATTCGACACTTGTGGTCTTCCTCAAGAAATCTCTGCAGAACTGCATACATTCCTCTGCTAGATATGATTCAGCAATACATCCTTCCGGTCTTGCAGGATTCCTGACGTAGTCTTTCAACAGTTTCATGTGTCTGGTAGGAATTAAGAAGACAAGAATAACGATAATGGAAGATGAAATATGCGGCAAGCAAACTTATCAAAAAACTTGTATAGACAACTTACCTCTCGAAAGGATACATCCATCGAAAGTGCACAGGTCCACCTAATCTAGCTTCCCTCCCAAGATGTATACACAAGTGAACCATTATATCAAAGAAACTAGGTGGGAAAAATCTCTCAAACATACAAATAGTCTCAACGCTTTCGTTTTCCATTCCTGATATTTTCTCCCTATCAACAACACGTTGACATAGATTGTTGAAGAATGCACATAATCGTGTAATGGCTATTCTAGGCCCTTTCGGTAAAAGACCTCTAAGTGCAACTGGTAAAAGTTGTTGCATGAGCACATGGTAATCGTGTGACTTCAATCCCATTGTCTTAGACTCTTCTAATGATACGCACCTGGATATATTGGAGCAATAACCATCCGGTCCTTTGAACTCATGTAGACGCTTGCAGAATAGTCTCTTCTCTTCCTTTGACAAAGTCTACGGTGCTGCAGGTAAGTAAGTTCGTTTGCCTCTGGCTTTAGGATTCAACTCTTTCCTAATACCAAGGACTTGTAGAGCTTTACGAGCATTAAGACCGTCTTTTGAATTTCCACAATGCAGCAAGGTGGAAATGATGCTCGCTGCAACATTTCTTTCTACGTGCATAACGTCTAAGTTATGTCTGACCGGGAGTTCCTATGGATTGCATTTAGACATGTTAACTGAAAGTCTTTAAATTATGTATAGTGTATTTAACAAATATAAATGAAGTTGTAAAATGATAACATACCTCCCAGTAAGGAAAATTGAAAAAGATAGATCGTTTCTTCCATCTAGATAATTCTTCTTCATCTACTTCCTCTTCCTCCTCTGATTCGGATTCTTCGTCTTCACTATCAGCTAATGACTCCGCAGGAATAACCCTTTTTCTTTTCCTTCCAGCTTGTCTAACATTTCCAAACTCGTTTTTGTAATTCTTCAGCAACACAGATATGTTATGACCCGTTAGAATCCTACCCTTCCTTCCATATTCAACTTTTCCATGGAACCATGCCTTCTTCCCACGGTAACTATGCGTGGGTGATAATCCCTTTCTATGACACATGTAAACATGCTTCCTGCTATTAGGTAACCATAAACTATCAGTATGCTTTCCACATAATGGACATCCCATCTTACCTTTTACTCTGCAGCCAGCCAGATTTCCATATGCAGGTAGGTCACTAATAGTCCACAATAGCATTGCCTTCATTGTGAATGTGGTTTTACTGAATGCATCATACATTTGTTCTCCAATGTCCCACAATCGTTGGAGGTCATCGATCAGTGGCTCCAAGTACACATCTATACTGTTGCCAGGTTGATACGGTCCAGGAATCAACAAGGAAAGCATGATATTCTCCTTCTTCATACACAAGTCTGGAGCCATATTATAATTCACCAACAATACAGGCCAACAAGAATACCTTGTATTTTTCATGCTGAATGGATTGAAACCGTCGGTAGATAGACCTAGCCGAATGTTCCTTGATTCTGCGGCAAACAACGGGTACTTGGAATTCATCTGGTCCCATGTTACGGAGTCTACGGGATGACGCAGCTTTCCATCATTACTTTTGTTAGTAAAATGCCACCGTAACTCCTTAGCAGTTTGCTCTGACCTAAACATCCTCTTCAGCCTCGGAATGATGGGAAAGTACCTCAAAACTTTCTGAGGGACACCTTTTTTAAGTTCACCGGTTTGGAAGTTAGTCTTCCATCTTGATGTCTTGCACTTGGGACAGTTGTCTAACTTCTTCAACCCCTTTCTGAAAAGACAACAATCATTAACACAGGCATGGATCTTCTCGTACCCCATATGGAAAGACTTGAGGAACTTCTTCACGTCATACAACGAGGTGTGAAGCACATTATCCTCCGGCAACATACTCGGCAGTGTCTCTAACAGCTCGTTGAAGCTCTTGTCCGACCACCCATTCTGAGTCTTCAGCCTAAACAACGATACAATTGCTGATAGCTTGCTATGGCTGGCACAACTTGGATACAATGGCGTTTCGGCATCAGCAAGTTTAGCTAGAAACTCGTCTTCTCTCTTGTCTAAACCTTCAGCAACATCGCATAAGTCCGTCTTGTTAGCTAACTCTTCATCCAAGTATTCGGCAGCTTGATACAACCCTACAATCTCCTCGTTCCACTCTCTTATCACTTTCCTTGCTTCGTCAGACCCACAGTTTACTTCCCCATGATGATACCAATCAGTCCTTAGCTTGTACGTCTCATCCATAACTCTTGTGACCAAGTGATCCACTACATCATTTTTAGAATGACGGTCTACGTTTCGACAATCAATGCACGGGCATATAACCAAATCACAATCTCCTAAGGCATAGGCAACTGAGTTCACAAAATTCCTAGCACCAATCTCATATGCAGGATCCGCTCTTCAACATATGCATGTCGATGAATAAAAAAAGTCAAAACTATACAGGTAAACTATATAGAAGCACATGTACCCTGAACACATGTTTATTAAGTGATACCTGCATAGGTGAACCCATGCCTTGTCCACCATTGTATACTCCAACCTTAATAACAATTGTTAGCTAAACGACTCAACCCTAAACAAACACCCTAAAAGTACTCCGGAAGACAAAGTAGAGTCAATATAAACGAGTTTCGTATCAATTCTGTGTAAACCCTAAACCGATTAACGAGTTACATTTACCTTGATTATCGATGAAATCAGACACGATTGAGCTTTGTTCGCCTATGTATTTGATGTCTTCTCGCTGTCTTTTAGTTTCTCTTCAGCTTCGAAACCTCAAGAGGGAAGAAATGAGAATGAAAGTGTAGTAAGTAAAACAAGTATAAGAATTAAATGAATCGAATGATGGAATTACATTTAGGGTTTATGAAGAGTGAAATTGGAGTTACCTTTGCATGTGCGTCGTCTAGTTTCCGCTGAACTTGACAAACAACTCTGCCTCAATCGCCGAAAATTTCCTGCTAAACCCAGAAATCTCCAAAATCGAGAGCTTAACTCCAACAGGAATCAAGATGACCTGATCTAAACCCGAAATTGACACTGGTGAAAGAGATTTCCGACGATGAGGGTTTCAGAGACGTCAGATTGTTAATCGGCTTGATGAATTTGAGATCACTCTCTTCTCTCGTAAACCCTAGAACTTTCTATTTTTTGCTCACCCGAGAAAATGTTTTTTTTTTTTAGTCGACAGAATGTTGTTATGTTTTGTCTATAACATGAAATTTTTACTAAGTGTTGGCGGGCATAAGTGTTTTATGCGAGCCAAAGCCTTTTTTTTGTTCCCGCTCACATTATTTACTTTTTAGCATTTTTTAAGTGCTATATTAGAGTACCCAATTCCGAAAATGACATTTAATAGCAGTTACAAATATTACGCTATTAAAATGTGCTATCAATAAGCATATTTCTTGTAGTGGAAAGAGATGAGATCCTAAAAGAGAAGAATGAACCACCTTCATTCAGAAGCTACGACGAGTATTTAGGCATAGATTAGCAGGAATACTGTGGATGAACACCATATCCAAAACCACCTGGCCCTAAACTGCCTGATCCTATACGATGAACACCAAGAAAATCAGCTCCATCTTAGTAACAAGGTATTATATTATTTGGAGAAGATAATCCAAAAAATTACTTGGTGTTAGAAGATCGTTTGGAGGATTGGTTTGATTTTGACCAATTCACGGAGCAAAAGAAGTAGACATGGCAGTGATGCTCTGATTTGGTGAAGAAGAGAAATGACCTATCAAAGGAGAAGTTTTACCCACCCACTGCCTTTTGGACAACCATGAAGACACTTATAAAGAGGAGGTTTGCACCGTCTTGTTGCCATGAAAACATGTCAAGCTTTTACCACAAAACGCCCACAAGCCCTTGGCCCGTAGAAGGAAAAAAAACTTGAGCACTTAGCCAATAAACTTATGGCTTGCGCATGAGCCCAAAAGCATTTCTGATTCACCTTACATTCAATTATTTGACGAATGAATGAAGCACATTTGGCTTAAAAATAGTTCCAACAACTGTGAGATTGATTTTTAAATCTTTGAATTCCCAAACAATTATGCTTTCTTGATGTCGTTGAGGACACTTTGATTCTAGCCGATAACAAGGGTTTATTTGTTTAAGGAAGCAAAAGCACTCTACATTTAATGGGAACTTCTATTTTTCATTAGTCAAGCGTATTTCAAACCTTGAACTGTCATTTCATTATGCAAGCCATTTAAATTAAATTTCGTGAGCCAACAAAAAAAAGATAAAGCATGTGAAAGGCTGAGACTAATACGAAACATATTCACCAAATCAGGTAAAGTTGGAGAGAGAGAGAGAGAGATAGATATCAGTAGAGGCTGGGTATCAATTGGGGCTACTCACTTTGATAGATCACTTTCGGCCAATAAATTTTGAGGAGTGGAGCATTGACTACTGTGCATCTGCTCTACCAAACTAATTTGTTGATTTGTTAATTAAACAATGTGGTCCATCTTTTAGGATTTATAGCCGGTATTCTAGAGTGGATTGCTACTCTTTGATGATTTTTGTTAAATTGGCAATAGAAAATTTGCGGGCCGTTGATTGCGAAAAGTATCAAAAACGTTCTTTGGTTTCTTGCATTAGCCGCTTGTAGCTATAGAAATTGGTGATTCCATCACTTGATGCTAGAGTATTTTTCAAAAGAAATAAAATAATTTCCATAATTGAGTCAATTCCTAATGCTAGACTTCCAGTCCGACTTGGATCACCCAGGATAATCAGAAATATCAAAAATATATCATGTTACGAGGTTTTAACGTATGAGATTTCATTATTAACATACCAATCTATTGTATAATGGGAGAGTTTTTTTTAGGGTGTCTACATCAACAAAAAAAAAATTATAAAATTAATGATTTAATTAATTCACAGACTTTAAAATAACTATTATTTATCAATTAGAAACGATAAAAACACTAATACTAAAATTAATAACTCAATTAATTTTAGACTATTTAATAATTATTATTTTTAATCATAAAGAAGAAGAGTAAAAACTAGAAAAAAAAGAAGAAAAAGTTAGAGACAACAATGATGATAAAACATAAAATTAAAGACGATGAATAATAATAAAAAAATAGGAAGAAGAAGAGAAAAAACAAAATATAAAGAAGAAGAAGCATATGAAAAAAGAAGTAAAAGAGGAAGAATATATATATGAAATAGGAAAAAGTAAGAGAGGAAACAAAATCAGAAGAATAAGATGGAAAAAACCAAAAAAAAAATGATTAATAAGAGAAGAAAAAATAACACAAAGTTAAATAAATAAAAATTTCGGAAAATGCGAGGACAAAAATGTTGAAAATGAAAAAAGGAGACGAGGAGATGATAATGATATAAGATAGTAGAAGATAAACATAACAAAAATATGAAAATACTAAGATGACGAAGATATCTAATAGAAAAAAAAGATAAAAAAGAAGAAAAATACAATGAATTAACTGTTCAATGCTTCGTATTAATTATCATTAAAACATGAATTACTGGGCAACACGCGGGGCATCAATCTAGTAAAAAGTAAAAGAGGACAAAACAAACTAACTGTAACATAGAGATCAAAATTGGAATTCATTTACATGTTTGATATTTGAAAATCCGTGAAAAGTGGAATGCTTGAAACAAAAAATATTCCTAAGTTGCAACCACTACATATTGCTTTAGAGCATCAGCAATGCTAGCATCGATTTAAGAATGCTTAGCAATAAAATAATATTAAACTTAAGAAAGAAGAAAAAAAGAAAAAAATGAAGAAAGAGAAAAAGAAAAGAGAGAAAATGAAGAGAGAGAAAACAAACACCAATAAACATCGCTTCTTTTCTATCAGTCCAATAAATAAACTCCACGTGTCTTATAAGCATCGATGCTTATTGGTCTTATTTAAGCAGCGATTCTTCAATTTATTTTCATTTTGGATTTATTTTTTGGGCTAAGCATCATCTAAGCACTCCTGTTGTGGATGCTCTTATGTGTCTCCCATCATATGCGCGTCCCTCATATATAAAATAACATTAAACAACCTCCAAGTTCCTTTTTTTTCAGCAAAAATATTCGCTATACTTTTCGAATAGCACTATATATCACCTTTTATTATTTTATTTTTTATATTCATTGAGGAGACCAAAAACATGTAAAATATCATTTTAAATATTAAAAACTTGTGCATGTATCATGTACAGATGTATGTATGCAACCATTAATTGGTTTACTCTAAGAGATAACCCATAAATTGCGTTAGTCTCCAAAAGTCAAAACTCACATAAGATCAGTCACGCGCACACACACACAAGATGGATTGGTTCTCGTGGCTATCTAAAACTGACCTTGACCCGACTCTAAGCTACGAATACGGACTCATCTTCGCCCAGAAGAAGCTCCCGAGTGAAGACATCGCTCTTTTCAGCCACAACTTTCTCCGGCAACTGGGCATTACTGTACCCGAACACCGTCAACAGATTCTCAAGCTCTCAAAGAGAGAAACACAAGCACATGGCAGATATCACCGTCGTCCGGCCTCGGTTAAACTCATCTCTACCGTCATAAGGGCGACAAGTATTGGCAATCGCTTGAACAAGTGGATTTTCTTCGGAGCAACCAGCGTAGTTGAACCATTGAAGGAGAAGCAATTGCCACCACAAGCCTTCGGTGGCGGAGCATTTGTAACTGGTAAGGTCAATATAATACACATAATCCACATTTTGCTATGGTATTAGTTATATTGATAATTACAACAAACTAATATTTTGTTTGGGAAAATAGGTAAATTCTTCACAAAAGAATTTCTACACTGTTCCGATTAAAATGAAACTCGATTATATTGTAGGTTTATAAATTTAGGTTAAGTTATGTTATTATGTACACCTCCAGCTCTTCAGGTTAGAAAACATTATCCAGATTTTCGTGTAAGTTACATATAAATTTATAAGAGAAAGATGAGGGTTTCTTTATCTATTTTTAAATGTTTTTATTGAAATTTATGTAGAGTTGCTCTGCTTTCATTTTAAAAAGCTGTAACATTCATTGTAAAAACGTTTTTTGGATTAAATACAATTTTACATTCTTTCAAAAAAAAAATGTTCTGTACAAGAACCAAACTGCATTTATGAATGAAGCAAGAAATCTAAATTTTGTAGATTCACATGTGAATCGGTAGGAGAATTGGTGAATGGATGTGATTAGTTAAAAAAAAATGAAAAAAATTAACAATGTTAGGTAAAAACTTTTAGGAAATAATAAAGTCAATGCGGAAAAGGCACTACAAGTGGAGAGATTACCTCTGATGAAGAATAAAGTGATTGCGAAATCTGGACCGTTGGATCTAAAACACGGTATGCAAGAGAAAATGACGTTCATAGGCAACCGGAGCATGAACCTATCTGGACCGTTGGATCGAAACGTCCAAGAAAGACTCGTATCAGCTTACAGAAGCCCAGATGTGTCGGGACAATGAGGTGGAAACTTAAACGAACGGCTGAGATTATCAGGGCCGTTGAAAGGAAGACCACCGAGCCCAAGTGTGTATATGGAGTACAATAAAAGAGAGGATGATACACGATGGGCTGCTCTGTTTCACAACTTGAAGCCAACATAGATCTAGAGTATAAATGGTTCTTGTTTAATTTTGGGTAAAAGGTATGTAGTGTATCCGTCGTGCTTGATGTACAAACTATTATCTTATGCTCTTACTTATGGGGTTTTATATTTCTTCTATCATGATGTTGTTCGTTTTTACAAATTAAGAAGGTGTTGTAAATGTGTAATTATTGTTGAACAGAATCCTCTCTCTTCTTTTCTCTCCCTTCTCTACCAAAATACAGAGTTCACCCTAATACCTAAGCAGCCGCCAGCGTTGATCTGCCCCTCCCTGGCGCTACTTCCACCGTTGGGGAGGGCCCACCCCTTGTCCCCTTCCTCTTTTTTCTTTTCCCGGCGTACTCCTTTTGGTCCAAGTGCTACTCGTTGGATTTCTCAAATGGTTCCTCCCTCGATGGCGGTATGACCCTCGCGGCATTGCATGGGTCGCAGTGACGGTGGTGCAGAACCTCTGATAGTCGGCGTTACCCACCCAATCTGCCAGTGGGCTGTCTCGAGTCCTATCTCACTCTACATTCTCTGCCGGTGGGAAATGGGATCCAGTGACTCGGCTTGGTGAGGGTTTTCCGACGATGATGGCCCCTAGAGGTTTGTCTTGCTAGTGCTCTTGTGGGACTGTAGTAGACTTGAAGGTAGTCCGCAACGTCGAGTTCCCCTAGGATTTTTTCTGGTGTTTTTGTTTCAGAGCAGCACGAGGAAGGTTTTGCTCTCCGGTTTCTCGTGATGGTGGCGAGAGGCAGTCAGCGTCTTTAACAGTGAGAATCTTTAGTTTCTGCTTTGGTGGTCCTTAGGATCAGATAGTAGATTTCAGATCTGTGTCTCCCCGTTAGCCATGATAACAAGACTTTTTAGTCTTTGTGGAGTCAATAATCTTAAGATACTATGTATTATATGAGGTGTCAATCCAAATGGGTTAAGATTCAATATACTAGGAATGCATAAAACTTCCTCATTCAAGCAAGCAATGATATTTTTAATGTTTTCCTAGCAACCTAATGAGAAAATAAATTAAACATACAAGCAAACAAAAGCCTAACAACTTAAGAAATATTTAAAACGAGATCAACAAAGATAAAATGATGAGCCCTTGGTGAGGTTATGGACTTTGGGTATTCCTATGGCTATTTCATGATGTTATTTTACACAAACAAAGTATTTCGTTTAGTCTAGAACACACAAACTTGATTAATTCATTTCCATGATCCTAATTACTATTTAATCACACAAACATGATCCCGATTACCAAATCAAATTCAATTTTCCATTTAAGAAAAAGTGATTAGAAAGCATCAAATACAAGTTCTATTAACCACAATACTTCTTAAATAATTATTACCATGAGTTAAGAAAGTAAAACCTTTGTTTAGCTCATAGGGGAATTTCTTCATGAAACACCTTTGTGGGCGTGAAAATTTCTATGATCTAAACAAGCTTAATCAAGGATAATCTAGCATTAAGCACACTAAACAAAGAAGGAAATCAATAATCTAAACCTTAGATATCACAAATCCACCAAAGAAATGTATGAGGCAAAACTTGCATAACCAAAATTTATTAAGAATTTCAAAGAGGAAACATAAATTTCTAAGAACGAATCCCGAGAACAGAGATCCGAAGATGGTTTTATTGCTGTTTGGGAAAAACTTTTGATATAAGTGCTTATGTGCGTAGTGCTGGGGTTGCTAAAGATGGCTTAATGAATAAATTAATCTACTATTTATACAAATTCTCTTAGATCGTCCAGCAAGAATATCAAAAGAGATTATCAACAAATTTCCTTATTTCTTTGCACGACCACCACTTCAAACTTTCTCATAGGGTTGAGATTCTTATTGACAGGCATCGTATCTTCCCAGCTCGGCCCATACATGTTATCGGATCTCCAACTCGGTGCAAGACATTTTTCAGCCCGGTCCAATCTTCTCGGTTCCGCTCAGAAAACTAGGGCTCTGTTTAAGGAAAGGCATATCCTGAACCAAAATGGCACTATATTGACAAGAGAGAGTTCTGAGCTTACAAATAAGAAGTAGAGACTCCCAAATATGGAAGGAGATGCATAATTTACATGTGTTCTTATTCCTTTGGATACACGTGAACTTTCCTATGAAAATCATAAAACTGGAACTTTATTTAGGACAAGTCATATTCTGATCCAAAATGGCATTATATTGACAAGAGGGAATTCTGAGCTTACAAATATAATGTAGAGACTACGAAATATGGAACGAGATGCATGATTTACATGTGTTCTTATTCCTTTAGATACACGTGAACTTTCATATGAAAATCAGAAAACTAGGACTCTGTTTAGGATAAATCATATTCTGATCCAAAATGACATTATTTTTACAAGAGGGAGTTCTGAGCTTACAAATAAGAAGTAGAGAATCCTAAATATGGAATGAGATGCATGATTTACATGTTTTCTTATTCCTTTGGATACACATGAACTTTCCTATGAAAATCAGAAAACTTGGACTCTGTTTAGGACAAGTCATATTCTGATCCAAAATGTCACTATATTGACAAGAGGGAGTTCTGAGCTTACAAATAAGAAGTAGAGACTCCTAAATGTGGAAGGAGATGCATGATTTACATAATTTCTTATTCTTTTGGATATACGTGAACTTTTCTATGAAAATCAGAAAATTGGAACTCTATTTTGGACAAGTCATATTCTGATCCAAAATGGGATTATATTTATAAGAGAGAATTCTGAGCTTACAAATAAGAAGTAGAGCATCTTAAATGTGAAAGGAGATGCATTAAATACTTGTTTTTTTATTCCATTAGCTACACAGAAACTCTCCTATGAAAATCAGAAAACTGGGACTCTGTTTTAAAAAAAAATCATATTCTAATCTAAAATGACACTATATTGACAAGAGGGAGTTCTGAGCTTACATATAAGAAGTAGAGACTCCTAAATGTGGAAGGAGACAGGATTAGCTACATTAGGGTTTCTGTATGACAAGTTCTGAATCATTTACTTGTTTCTTATTCCTTTCGTTACACCAGAACTCTCTTATGAAAATCAGAAAATTGAGACTGTGTTTAAGAAAGTCATATTCTGATCCAAAATGACACTATATTAACAAGAGGGAGTTCTGAGCTTAAAAAATAAGAAGTATAGACTCCTAAATGTAGAAGGAGATGCATTATATACTTTTTTTTATTCCTTTAGCTACACCTAAATCTCGTATTAAAATCAGAAAACCGGGACTATGTTTAGGAAAAGTCATATTCTGATCCAAAATGGCATTATATTTACAAGAGGGAGTTCTGAGCTTACACATAAGAAGTAGAGCATCCTAAATGTGGAAGGAGATGCATTATATACTTGTCTTCTTATTCCTTTAGCTACACCTAAACCCTCTTATGAAAATCAGAAAACTGAGACTCTGTTTAAGAAAAGTCAATTTCTGATCTAAAATGGCACTATATTGACAAGAGGGAGTTATGAGCTTACAAATGAGAAGTATAGACTCTTAAATGTGGAAGGAGACTGGATTAGTTACATTGGGGTTTCTGTATGACAAGTTCTGATTGTTGAAGTTGTTATACCATGGAAGTAGATGCATTATTTACTTGTTTTCTTATTCCTTTAGCTACACCAAAAGTCTCCTATGAAAATCAGAAAACTGGGGCTCTGTTTAAGAAAAGTCATATTCTGATTCAAAATGGAACTATATTGACGAGATGGAGTTATGAACTTACAAATGAGAAGTATAGACTCATAAATGTCGAAAGAGACTGGATTAGCTACATTGGGGTTTCTGTATGACAAGTTCTGATTGTTGAAGTTGTTATACCGTGGAAGGAGATGCATCATTTACTTGTTTTCTTATGCTTTTAGCTACACCAGAACTCTCCTATGAATATCAGAAACTGGGACTCTGTTTAAGAAAAGTTATATTCTGATAAAAAATGTCACTATAATGACAAGAGGTAGAGACTCCCAAATGTGGAAGGAGACTGGATTAGCTACATTGGGGTTTCTGTATGACAAGTTCTGATTGTTGAAGTTGTTATACCATGGAAGTAGATGCATCATTTACTTGTTTTCTTATTCCTTTAGCTACACCAAAAGTCTCCTATGAAAATCAGAAAACTGGGGCTCTGTTTAAGAAAAGTCATATTCTGATTCAAAATGGAACTATATTGACGAGAGGGAGTTATGAGCTTACAAATGAGAAGTATAGACTCATAAATGTCGAAAGAGACTGGATTAGCTACATTGGGGTTTCTGTATGACAAGTTCTGATTGTTGAAGTTGTTATACCGTGGAAGGAGATGCATCATTTACTTGTTTTCTTATGCTTTTAGCTACACCAGAACTCTCCTATGAATATCAGAAACTGGGACTCTGTTTAAGAAAAGTTATATTCTGATAAAAAATGTCACTATAATGACAAGAGGTAGAGACTCCCAAATGTGGAAGGAGACTGGATTAGCTACATTAGGGTTTCTGTATGACAAGTTCTGATTGTTGAAGTTGTTATACCTCTGGAACTTGTTTTGATTCCCATTGTAATGTAGCTCTTCTTGTGTTAATCCCTCCTCATTCACATTTTCAAAGCAAGGAGTTTGTTCATCAAATTCTCCATCAAAAAGTATTGGCTTCTGGTAGCCACTAGTACCTTATCCAACTTGCTTTGAAGCCCTTGATGTCCTTTGTCATCCTTTGTTCATCACTAGACTGATCACCTCTATTAGTTCTGTCATAGTCTTTACCATATGTATCATTGCTTATGGCCAAGTTTTTCACCAGCATTGATTACTTTTGCAAGGAAATTGCCATTGGATGCAGTATCTAGTTGGTTTCAATACTTGGGAAGGGCACCTCTATAAAGAGTACTGAGTAGAGAAGCTTCTGAAAACCCATGGTGAGGGCATTTGTTTGTATAGCTTCTGAATCTCTCCCAGGCCTCTCCAAAGATTTCATTATGGTGCTTTGTGAATGACGAGATCTGGTTCCTGAGCTTAGATGTTCTTGAAGTTTAATAGAACTTTGAGAGGAAAGCCTGCTTACATTGTTCCCATATCTGAATGGATCCTCTAAGCAAATTGTTTCCCCATTGGCGAGTTTTGTCTCCCAGGCTAAATGGGAAGAGTCTCAGCTTGAAACCATCCTCAGATACACCATTGATCTTTGTAAGGTTACAAACCCTATCAAAATTATCAAAGTGATCTAGAGAGTTTTCCATAGGCAAACCATGGAACTTGGAGTTTTGGACCATATTGAAGAGTGAGGCTTTGACTTCAAAATTGTTGTTCTCAACAGGTGGAGCCTGGATACCTTGCCTGTTCTGGTGGGCATTGGCTCTATCATTAGCACCCAAAAAAATAGAATTCCTCACTTGAGGCTGGTGATGCCTTTGCTGGTGTTGTTTCTCCTGGTGTACATGAGCCTGGTGCTCATTTCTGGCCTCTTGGTTCTGGTTCAAATGAGCCTGGTGCTCATTTTTTCAGCCATTTTTTGGTTCACAAAGGCTTGTTGCTCATTTCTGGCCGCTTTATTTGGTTCACTTGAGCCTGTTGTTCTGCTTGATTCCCTTGTTTATCAATACCCAGCCGCTGAAGATGTCTGCTCTCTCCCTTGCTCTTCTACTTATTCTTTTAAGCATCTGAATGTTGTCAATGAAGGGATCTAATGATTCACAACTTCAGCTTCTAATTCTAGGCCTGTGGTTCATAAGCCTGAAACCCCAAAAACAATCTCAAATGGTTGATTAGTAAAACAAAAACACTTGATCTTAAAAACAGACCAGAGACTAATGCTAAATCTACACTTTGGCAACGGTGCCAATTGATAGACAATAGTTTTTCAGGCTCTTAGGGTATCAATCCTTTTGTCTATTGTAGCACAAAGAGTATCAATCCAACCTGTGGTTTAGTTCACTAATCTATGTGATCTATTCCTAATCCAAGCAAACAAAGTAGGTTGGTTTTGTAACAAATGATGAAAAGAAACTAAACAAGATTAACAATGATCAAAAAGGCAAACAAACCAAAACAAAGATAAGATGATAATGATATGAATATGATGGAAACAAAGGTTCTAGACATGATAGTTGATCAGGGTGCATTAGTGTTAAACTAGAGAGCTAATGACAAGCAATCAAACAATTCCAATCAAACTTAGAACTAAAATGTAGACTAATCCTCTCATGATACAGGAGGGCCTCAGGGTTGTGTATACCGAGGGATTATGCCGAGGCCAGCTGTAACACTTAGGAAAGTTCAAGATCAAACCCCATAGATGCTCCCAGCCTTATACTTAGTCGTTTGGAGACTAGTATTCTGAACAAAACATGCCTCCATGTTGTGTGACCGAGGTGTCAGACCGAGGGAATGGCCAAAAGTTTCGTAAGTGTGCCTCGGTGTCAAGATATACCAAGGGGTTACACCGAGGCACAAGAAAACACTTTGTACGCAGCAAGCTCTTTTGAACCTGGAATTATATGCTTCTTCTCATTAACTCTCAGCTCAGTGATCCAAATGACTCAATACCACGTCCACAAGATAGATGACTAAGCCAGCTCGAACTTTGGTAAAGAACCCAACTCCATCTGAGGTCGGCAAGGCTTTCCAGTAAGCCGATCTTTAAGGCACATTGCACTGGTCCGGATTGGCCTCTAGACCTGTGCTTCTTCCACTTTCGTTATCTCCCATCTAGAAGCTCCAAATATCCTGAATTTACGTGTTCTGAAAACTAGATTCAATATTCTCAAACTTTTATCAAGACATCGGATACTGGATCGGACGGGAAGACTTTCCGGTAACGTCATCTTTGAGGCGCATCAGAATAGTTTGGAATGGATACGAGACAGGTTCCTTCTGTTGGCAAGATCTTTCAGCTCACTGCTCCAAATCCATTGATTCTAAGTTTTGGTGGAATCGTGAATCGATCCTCTTGATTTTTGGTGAAGACCCTGGAAGCTGGATTGGACAGGAAGGCCTTCCGATAACACGATCTTTGAAGTGTATCAGCGTATGGGAGTTTTGGCCGATAGAACATGGACACTGTACAGGTTTTGGCCGAGTTTTGCTACCCGCAGTAGGTTTTTAGCCGAGAAAAATCGACCTGCGGTGCATGGTTTTGGCCGATAAGCTCCAAATGCCTATTTTTATCATTTTTGCACATTCTTTCACCATTTCTTCATCTGGTTTCACCTTTTTCACTCCAAACAAGCTCCAAGGTACCTGATTGACACTCCAAACATGAAAGACTCACTTGGACCTAATGCAAAATTTCTAAAACTCTAAAACAAGTGTAAAACATGAAAAATCTATCTAAAATGTATGAATGGGACTTAACTCTTGGACTAAAAATGCATCCTAGACATGCAAAGATATGGATATATCGGAACGTCAAAAAAAATCTTCGGGAACTGGGGGAAGAATGTTCTGAACAGCAAAAAATATAAAAGACACAAGTCAAAAATTGGTGCAAAGAAAATAAAAATATCGAACCAAGGTGAGACATCGGATCGGCTACCAAGTGGTCCCCAATCACTCTTGGTCAAATTGATGAAGTCGTCGCCAACCAACGCCTTGTTAACAAGAACGTAGAATAAATGTCTTCCCAAAAGCTGTCCTTGCTCGGAAAGCCGCATATGATTTTACGCCTCGGTTTCTTCAAAATGTAAAACCTTCTTCCCATATGAGCCTTGCGAATCTCCAGGAAGTTCAGAAAGTAATCAAGGCCGATGTCGACGTGGCACTCGAAGCTCCGCACCAAAATCCCGATCATATGCCGCAGCCCCCTCGGCTGATATGACCGATAGAAATTCCATGCTTCCAAAGATATCGGAGAATCGCCTCGGGAATTGGAAACCAAGAAAACAGAGTTCGAAGAAACTCTCGTACACCATAAAATGTTTAGGAGGCCGAAGGTGAGCACGATCAGTTGGGCTCGGTACTACGAATTCAACCGTCTCGGAGATCCCAAAGCGGGTTCGCAAAGCCTCCAGAGACTCCGCGCAGGAAAAGGATGAACCAGCTGGGTCATGCCTTTGCCTTTACTTCCTGAGCTCTGTTTCGTCCTGAAGTTTAGGCACCACGGCTCGCCATGAGACGTTCTAACTCGCGCCTCGCCTCGGCTGGATCAAAAGGTAAGGCCTCATCCTCGGCTTTCACCGCGAAAATATCAATCTAGTCTCAAGAGGGGGTGAGAACGTGAGAACAGCTTGTTGAAGCATTCGCCTTGTCGTCTCCAGTCGACTTATCACGAGGATTCGCCTCGCCATCATCTCTGGGGCTTGTCGAAGAAAACGCCTTGTCGCCCTGAGATCGTGCCTCGTAATTAAAGAGGGTATCCAATGAATCATCGGATCGGCTCTGTAACTTAGCCATTGCCTCGTGTCTGGTGATAACACAGGATTTTGACCATTTTTATGGATTGCTTTAATATCTTTTGCAGATGTTTTTACTCCATTTTCAAAGGTTTTCAAAGGATTTCTATGTTTTCGGATTTTAAAAGACTTTTCAGGTAATTTGGGCTAAAGAGGTGCAAATTCGAACAAAAAGACTCTTTTGGATAAATCCAGACTGTCAGAACTCTCATGTGGTGACTTGATGTGTGTGTCGAGGGTTGTCAAGTTTTACCCTAATTGAAATCAATAGCCGCAAGTGCACAGCTGATCGATTGTAGTACTTAGGGATCGAATCCACAGGGAAGGAGGATCTTTTCCTGCAAAAAGCCTTTGAAATAAGTTAAAGTAAGGAAGTCTAGAACAAAAACGGTTTAGTGGGGGTTTGGTAGTGTGTTTGAAATGTAAAAACGAAATATTAAAAGAGAATACGGAAATTAAATGACGTAATAACTAAACTTAATGAAAATGACTAAAAATGATAAAAGCGGATATTCTAAAGCTTAAATGAAAATGAACTAAAAAGGAAAGACAATATTGAACTAAAGCTTTAAAGAAAAAACGGTGTAAATGAATGAGGAAGAAGGCGTTGGGCTTCAGGGAAGTTTTCTCAGGGGTACGAACGATTCAAAACATTGCTAGAGAGGAAATTTTCTAAGATCTTAGTTTAACCTTTTCGAACTGGAGTCACAGACGTATGAATACGCCACTGTCGTGATCATAGACAACTATCTCTCTCAACCCTGACCAGTAGGTTTCCACTCTGGCCCTGGAAGAGAAGAGATGCATTATGTTTAAGACTCGTCCTAATTCACAAATCGCCCATAGGTAGGTTTCCACTCCTATGTTTGTTTTGCTCTCCCAAACTAGATCTGATACCTGATGAACACTTTCGTGTCACCAAGCATCTGGATCAGATTGTAGTTCATGACGCTACTCTCATGCAGTAAAAACGAATTCAGAAGAAAAAGTTCTAAGATTCGGCTCAAAAGCTCATGGAATCCTCATCGAACATATAAATCCCCATCGAAAATCCCTTAATCCCAACAATAAAACTACTCAGACATAATAAACGAAATCAAAGACATATTATTAAGAAGTATAGTAGAAACCGAAATTGAAAAAGAAAGAACAAGGGTTCAAGAGAACAAATCTCTCTCTCCCTAAAAGCTAAAGCAAAAACAATAAAAGTATGAAGTAATGATAGATGATATTCGGTTCCACGATTTCTAGGGCTCCTAAGACATGTATTTATAGTGCTCAAGACCTCTCTGGACGTCACTTAGGGTTTCTCCAAATGTGGGCTTCATAAATGGGCTTTTTGGGCTCGGAGGTTGATTTCCGCGGTCGGCACAAGTGTGACCGCGGTGGATGAGTGGTTTGCCGCGGTCAGGATGCTCCTGACCGCGGGAAATTGCTTGTTGGCCGCGGGTGGAAGTGCTTGCCGGCTGGTTTACGAGACATCTTGCTCTTCGCGTATCTTTTGATTGAACCGTTGGATTGCCAAGCTGTAAAGTGCACTGGAAAGCTGATACTTCCATCTTTAAGGTCTCCAAATTTGAGCTGGATCAGACGGTGTGAAGGCCTTCAATCAGGGGTGAACTTCTGACGGTTTGACTCTGAGCTGAAATCTGGTTTTCTATCCATTTTGTTAAGCTTTTTCCTAAGTTACCTGAAAAGAGTCTTGGAACTAGAAATACTAGAAAAACGTAATAAAAGTACTTAAAAGTAATTAAAAACATAGAAAAAGTATTCAAAACGATCCATAAAAGTGGTCAAAATACAGTGTTATCAACTCCCCCAGACTTAAACCTTTGTTTGTCCTCAAACAAAGCAAAAACCTAAACTGGTTAAGTGAAAACAAAAATAGGGAATGCACAAATCTCATAGACATGAACTCCTAAACTAGGACCAAAGATAGTGCATCAGTCCACAACTTAGTCTAGAAAATTCTCACCAAAGCACAAGAGATACTAGTCCACTTTTTCCGTCATGCAAAACTTAAACAATCTAAATCTTGATTCCAGTCAACTAGCTCTCTACATTCATTAAGTTCAATAGTGAGTTGTCATTAAAGACATCATCCAGGGTAGACGGCGTTTGGCATTAAAGGGCTATTTAAGTGGTGGAGTTAAAGTGTTTCGGGTTACCTGAAGATCTGGAGGATGCAAGATAATATGCAAAACCGCAAGAGAGATAATGACCTGTTGATGACCACAGTTTTCAATCACTTCTTCTTGCCAAATGTTGTTGCATAATCCTTCCTCCTTTGTTGTAAACAGCTGTTCCCTCAGACTTAGATTCTTTCCGGGAATCAGAAAACAATCTCCAAAACTCCATAAAGTCAAACTCCAGTTGCCTTGGGACTTAAAATTCGACCTCTCTAGACTCTCTAAGGCTTTTATTTCCTTTCTTTTCTTATTTTCGGATTTTTTTTTTTTGGACGAAAAGGAAATGCCTTTTAAAGAGAGAGAGACTAGAGGACGAGATTGTACCAAAATTTGAGATTTTTCTAAGGCAAACTGAGCTTCCTCTTGTGTTGAATCCTTCCGGGAATTTTTCCGGCAAATCGCAGGTCTCTGTCCTTAGTGACTGAAAACTGCGTCGTTCCTCTTTTTCTCCAACGTTTTTGCACGTATCTGCATATAAGACAATAGAAAACAAGAGTGCATGTGGTTTGAAAGAGGATTGGTTAAGGTGGGGAACTAGCTAAAGATGAACTACCCATTCAGGATCAACAGAGAGTGGTAAAAGGATAAAGGAGTCCTGAATGTATGATTCGTTTCCCTGGTTTAATGCTTCAATGAGAAAATTAAGTCCAAATTAAGTCCAAATAAAACAGAGCTAGTGTATCCCTTCATCTAAATCGAAATCATTCAAATTCCTCTGGGGTACTTCGTTTCAAATGTGCTTAGCTACCGCCTAGTCTAGTCCTAAATCATGAAGAGCAAGTCACTAGGAACAGTCTAAAGCACACAGTCAACTATCATTGATTCATGTTCACCATTCCCTTTTAAAACGTATTTTGTTTTGAAAACCGATTTTGAAAAACTTTAAGGAAAATGCAAAAAGTGTAGATAATGCAAGACTCATGAAAGAAAAGTAGTTAGATAGGGATGAAATCCTCCCCCAGACTTAAATCACACTGTCCTCAGTGTGAAACAAGTCGAGATTGGATGAGAAAAATGCATAGATAGTCGAATTGGTAAGGACAAAGAGAACTTACCTGGATCCGGGATGCTGGTGGAGATGAACCGGATTCATTCGAAGGGGTTTAGAAAGGTGATTAGGTGGTGATGAAGGTGGTGGAAGGTGATGAATGAGGTGGAGGGTGATTGGTGAGGTGGAATGGGGTGAAAGGGGTGGTTTGGGTCGGGTTTGGATCTCAACGACCAAGTGCCGCGGTCAGGGGCCATACGACCGCGGCAAACAAGTACTTGGCCGCGGTCATATTCACGCGACCGCGGTCATATTCACGCGACCGCGGTCGATGATGTGTTTCCCGCTGTCTGAACACCTGCGATCGCGGGGGCTAATATCGCGGCCTCTTCCTGCTTCTCCTTGGTTCCTGCTGGGCTGAGCAGTCAGGTACCTTCCTTCTTTTTGGTTTTTTTCTGGTTTTTTGATTTTTTTGGCTTTTTTGTTTTATAAGAAACACCTGAAACTAAGAAAAAGAAAAAGATCAAAAGAAAAAGAAAGAAAAATTCTAAAGAATAAGAAACACCGGATTTTGACCATTTTTATGGATCATTTTAATATCTTTTACAGGTGTTTCTACTCCATTTTCAAAGGTTTTCAAAGGATTTCTATGTTTCCGGATTTTAAAAGACTTTTCAGGTAATTTGGGATAAAGAGGCACAAAATGGAACAAAAAGACTCTTTTGGATAAATGCAGACCGTCAGAACTCTCATGGAGAGACGAAGACCTTCTCACCGTCTGATCACCCTCAAAATTGGACAACTTATAGAAGAATCAACCAGATTTCAATTGCACTTGGTTTGGAGACATTCCAACGGTTGGATCTCAAGATATTTCAATAGCCCCGGAGCCACTCGAAGTCGGCCAGCAGCTTACGCGACCGCGGCCAACAAGCTACATGCCGCGGTCAGAAGCTTCCCGACCGCGGCCAACAAGCTAATTGCCACGGTCACAACACTCCCGACCGCTGCATTCAAGCTCCGACTTAAAGCCCACTTATCTGAAGCCCAAAGTCATTCTCAGCCTCAATTCCGGAACCCTAGAGACCATGGAGTATTGGAGACTATAAATACATGTCATTTAGGTCGTTTTTAGGGAGAGCCATTCATACTTTACAGAAACCCTTTTCCTTTAGCCGTTTTTATGAGATTTTTGTAGAAGATTGTTCAAGTCCGAGTTCTTCAATAGAGAAGCTTTCTTTATCTCTTTTCTTTATTGGTCAAGAAAGGTTCTATGCTTTAGGGCTTGAATCGGTGTTAGCCTTTAATAAGGAGAGAAGGCTCAAGGGATCACGTGTGATGTTTAAGGAAGAAGAGAGTTGGTGTCCGTACAATGGTCCCCCCTTGGCGCGTCGTTTACACTTGGTCTTGTGACCGTTGGAGCTGTCACTATCTCTCGGGATCCATGCTCAAGACTCACATGTTTCCTTATGTCTCTAACCACTTTCTTTTGTATTGTAGCTTAGCTAAACCTAGTTTCTATTCTGTCTCCTCTATATATGTATCAAAGACGAGAATGAATAAACACACTACTTTGGGAACTCTTTCTCTCATCTCTTTTGCACACTCTCTCAAATCTCTTTATTCCGCTTAGTCTCTAAATATTCTAACATGGTATCAGAGCCAGGTTCCGATTTCCTGAGTTTCTTTTCTCTATTCTTCAAACCTTATTCTCTAAATCTCTCATTCTCTAGTTCGCTCATCTCTTATTCTCTTGTTTCTCAAAACCCCTCAAGAACAAAATGAGTTCAAACGATGCAAACACCGAGATCTCAAAACCGGTGGTGATTCCTGTTATCCTCAAAGGAGGAAACTACTTGTTGTGGTCTAGAACCACAAAGACGGCGTTGTGTGGACGAGGGCTTTGGAATCACGTCTTAGAAGAACAGATTCCCGAAGAAGACGCCACCAAAGACGGAAAGAAGGATGAAGAAGCCAAAGCTGTGGAAGCAAAATGGTTCCAAGAAGACCAGACCGTGCTTGGCATCATTCAAAACTCCCTTGAGCCGACGATTCTTGAAGCTTACTCCTACTGTGAGACAGCAAAATCTCTGTGGGAAACTCTCAAGAATGTGTTCGGTAATGATACAAACCTGAGCAGAGTCTTTGAAGTCAAGAAGGCGATTAATGACCTGAGCCAGGAAGACATGGAGTTCAAAGCTCACTTTGGGAAGTTCAGATCTTTGTGGGCTGAGCTAGAGATGCTGAGGCCGAGTACTTTGGATCCTAAAGTTCTCAATGAAAGGCGAGAGCAAGACAAAGTCTTTGGACTTCTTCTCACGCTAAACCCCATCTTCAACGACCTCATCAAGCACATTTTGAGAGAGGATAAGCTCCCAAGCCTTGAAGACGTTTGTGCAAGGATCCAAAAGGAGCAAGGTTCTATTGGTCTCTTCAAGAAGCAAGAGCTCATCTCGGCCAACAAAGGTGTCTTTAAACCCGATGACAGGAAGCCATGGATCTGTGACCATTGCAAGAAGAAGGGCCACATCAAAGATAAATGTTGGATTCTTCATCCCCACCTGAAGCCGAGCAAGTTCAAGGATGCAAGAGCTAGCTTTGCTCAAGAAGGAGCCGGTGCATTGACACAAGGTGGAGATGGTGCCATGAATGTCTCGACTGAGTTTGTGAGAAAGACCGACCTTGAGGCTCTTATCAAAGCCTTAGCCGCAAAACAGTCTGGTATCACCTTCTTCTCTAATAAACCTAAAACCGCTTTAGTTGTAGATTCAGGTGCATCTCATCATATGATTAGTAACCCTGAACTGTTAAACAACATAAAACCGGCTTTAGGAAATGTTGTGATAGCTAATGGTGATGGAATTCCCATAGAAGGAACTGGTAACCTAAAGTTATTTGATAAAGATAGTAAAGCATTGTTTGTGCCTAAGTTCACTTCTAACTTATTATCGGTTAGTAGAGCTACCAAGGACTTAGACTGTTATGCGATATTTGGTCCTAATGATGTTCACTTTCAGGATATTAAGAATGGGAAGGTACTTGGAAAAGGGGGAACCAAAGATGATCTATATGTTCTCGAGGATTCTTCATCAAGCGACTCAAATGCTTTCTCTTTTAATTCATGTTTTTCTGCAAGTTTGAACTCTATTTGGCATGCTAGATTAGGTCATCCTCACTCGCGTGCTCTTGAATTAATGTTACCTGATGTTGCTTTTGATCACACAAGTTGTGAATCTTGTATTCTTGGTAAACATTGTCGAGTTATTTTCCCTAAATCATCTACTATTTATGAACATTGCTTTGACTTGGTTCATTCTGATGTGTGGACTTCACCTTGCATGTCTAGGGATAGTAATAAATACTTTGTGACCTTCATTGATGAAAAATCAAAATATACCTGGATAACTTTACTTCCCTCTAAAGATCGTGTATTTGAAGCATTCACAAACTTTCAAAATTATGTGACTAATCATTTTAATGCCAAGATTAAGATTCTTAGATCAGATAATGGCGGTGAGTATACAAGTCAAAGATTCAAAGAACATCTAGCAAAGCATGGCATCTTACACCAAACCAGTTGCCCTTACACTCCACAACAAAATGGAGTTGCTGAGAGGAAGAATAGACATTTAATGGAGGTGGCCAGGTCGATGATGTTCCATACAAATGTGCCTAAACGTTTTTGGGGAGATGCTGTCTTAGCCGCATGCTATCTCATTAACCGGACCCCAACAAAAGTCTTACAAGACTCATCACCATTTGAGGTACTTAACAAAACTAAACCCTCATTAGATCACTTAAGTGTTTTTGGGTGTGTTTGTTTTGTGTTTGTTCCAGGTGAACAGAGAAACAAACTTGAGGCCAAAAGCATAAAGTGTATATTCCTTGGGTATTCAACAACTCAGAAGGGGTACAAGTGCTATGATCCTGTTAATAGCCGCACTTATGTGTCCAGGGAGGTCAAATTTCTTGAGAACCAGGGATACTATGACAAGAAGAATTGGGAGAGTCTCAAAGACCTGTCAAGCTCCCCATCAGATCTCGCTACCAGTCTGCGGTTCTTGCTGGATCACCTTGGGAACCCAGTCCTGCCCAAGCAAGTGCATAAGCCGGTTCCTACAAGTACTCAAGAAGAAGCTGAGCCGGTACCATTGAGTTCAGAAGTAAATCAAGAAGAGGAGCAGAGTCAAGAGCCAACTCCAGATGACTTAGAAGTGGAGGCAGAGGAATCAGTCCCACAAGAACAAGGAGAGGCGGTTGTAGAGGAACCTGTTCAGCCATTAAGAAGAAGTACTAGGCTCATCAAGGATCCATCTAATTGTATTGTAGAGGAACCTGTTCAGCCATTAAGAAGAAGTACTAGGCTCAGCAAGAACACCAGAGTCTACTACAATAGTCAAGCTGTAGCTCATCCAATTCAGGCTGTTTGTTCTCTTGCCTTGTTGCCCTCTGATCATCAAGCGTTCATGGGAAAAATTGAGGAACACGAAATTCCTCAAAGCTATGAAGAAGCTAAAGACAAGAAGGAGTGGATTGAAGCTATAGGTGACGAGAGAGGAGCTATGGAGCGCAACCATACTTGGGATGAAGCCGAGTTACCACCAGGGAAGCGAGCTGTGAGCTCAAAGTGGGTTTTCACTATCAAGTATAAGAATAACGGTGAAATTGAGAGATACAAGGCTCGGTTGGTTGCAAGAGGGTTCACTCAGACCTTTGGAGAAGATTATACAGACACGTTTGCTCCGGTTGCCAAGCTCCATACTGTAAGAGTAGTCCTCTCACTCGCTACTAATCTCTCGTGGGATCTGTGGCAAATGGATGTGAAAAATGCATTCCTTCAAGGGGAACTTCAGGAAGAAGTGTATATGACCCCTCCTCCAGGCTTAGAGGATATTGTTGCACCCGGTAACCTTTTGAGATTGAGGAAAGCTATATATGGATTGAAACAATCTCCAAGAGCCTGGTATAACAAGCTTAGTACCACTCTGATGGAAAAGGGGTTCAAGAAGTCTCACTCGGATCATTCTTTGTTTACCCTCCAAAGTTCTCAAGGTCTGGTGGTTGTTCTTGTTTATGTAGACGATCTTATCATTTCTGGAGATGACAAGGAGGGAATTCAGTCTACAAAAGCCTTTCTTAACTCGGTATTCGACATTAAAGACCTCGGCGAGCTCAAGTATTTCCTTGGCATTGAGGTGTGTAGGTCTCCTGAGGGTCTCTTTCTGTCTCAGAGGAAATACACAGTTGATCTTCTCAAAGAGACAGGAAAACTTGGAGCTAAACCAGCCAAAACGCCGCTTGAAGAGGGCTACAAAGTCAATCGAAAGGGGGAGAAATCAGATGAAGCCTTCAAGGATGTATTTAGGTATCGACGACTTGTTGGCAAATTGATCTATCTCACTCTCACAAGGCCAGATCTCTGCTTCGCCGTGAATCAAGTAAGCCAACATATGCAAGCTCCGACAGTGTATCATTGGGGTATGGTGGAAAGAATTCTCAGATACCTCAAAGGGAGTCCAGGACAAGGCATTTGGATGGGAAAGAACAATAATACAGAGATTGTGGGATATTGTGACTCAGATTGGGCTGGTGATCGTGTTGATAGAAAGTCAACAAGTGGGTATTGTACTTTCATTGGTGGAAATCTTGTAACCTGGAAGACTAAGAAGCAAAAGGTGGTCTCATGCTCAACCGCAGAAGCTGAATATAGGGCAATGAGGAAGCTTACAAGTGAATTAACCTGGCTTAAGGCGCTCCTTAAAGACCTTGGCATTGAGCAAGAAGGTCCGATTACAATGCATTGTGATAACCAAGCTGCTATACACATTGCAACAAACTCGGTGTTTCATGAGAGAACAAAGTCTATTGAAATAGATTGCCACAAGGTCCGTGAGAAGATTGAGGAAGGTGTGGTGTTACCGTGCTACACAAGAAGTGAAGACCAGTTGGCTGATATTTTCACTAAGGCTGCAAGTCTTAAAGTTTGCAACAATCTCTTTAGCAAGCTAGGACTTGTGGACCTTAGTCGCCCTTGATCATAGTCCTTGATCCATGGACATCACACTCTTTTTCCCTTAACAAGGTTTTGTCCCATGAGGTTTTCCTTGTTAAGGTTTTTAATGAGGTGATGCTCATGGGTCTTCAAGCTTAGCAATCTAAACAACTTCGATGGCTAAGCTTGAGTGGGAGTATTGGTCAAGAAAGGTTCTATGCTTTAGGGCTTGAATCGGTGTTAGCCTTTAATAAGGAGAGAAGGCTCAAGGGATCACGTGTGATGTTTAAGGAAGAAGAGAGTTGGTGTCCGTACAATGGTCCCCCCTTGGCGCGTCGTTTACACTTGGTCTTGTGACCGTTGGAGCTGTCACTATCTCTCGGGATCCATGCTCAAGACTCACATGTTTCCTTATGTCTCTAACCACTTTCTTTTGTATTGTAGCTTAGCTAAACCTAGTTTCTATTCTGTCTCCTCTATATATGTATCAAAGACGAGAATGAATAAACACACTACTTTGGGAACTCTTTCTCTCATCTCTTTTGCCCACTCTCTCAAATCTCTTTATTCCGCTTAGTCTCTAAATATTCTAACATTCTTTACTGTTTTTCATTACTTTTATTAAAACCAATGATGATGTCGAACTCAGCCATGTCTGAGTAGATCCCGAGTTGGGCTTAGGGTTCCCGAAAGGGGCTCTCATAATCGATTAAGACATCTAGGTTTATAGATCTGGGATTTCGACCTGTTCTCTGTTTATTCTTGTTCTTATTGCATGTATGCTTGATTGATCACCTAGTATCTGATCTAGATAGTTAGTGTTGCGAAAGTTTTCATTAAGTATCAGCCCTAGAATGAAACAGGCAATTTTTCCGTAGGAGTGGAAACCTACCTGCGGCGAGATCGTGAGTATTGACGAGTCTTGTGCAGCTCTTGCGTTCTCTCCCTTCCAGGGCCAGAGTGGAAACCTACTGGTCAGGGTTGCGAGAAACAGTTGGTTATGATCACGACAGTGACGTAGTCATACCGCCATACTCTAGCTCTAGAACCCATATATTGTTATCCGTCAATCCCAATCTATCTACACTAATGTTAAAACCGATTATGATCCCTTAGAGTTCCCAAAAGCTCAGCGTTTTTAGCCATAGTTTACAATTCCATCGATTTTTACTTGCTTTCTTAGACCTGCATTTCAATTTCCTTAGTTCGTTATTTACTTGCTTTAATTACCTTTCATGCGATATTTTACTTGCCTTATTTTCGTTTAGTTCGATATTTTACTTATTTCATTTACATTTCATTCGATTTTCTTTACTTGCTTTTTAGGATAGATTTATTTGCTTTCTCTTGTTTTAGTTTAATTCGCAAGAAAAACAACCAACCTTTAAAACCAATTTGGTCTAGACATAAAGTTAAAAACCGTAGAAGAATACCAGGCACACAAATCTCTGTGGATTCGATCCCTAAATACTACAACTGATTAGCTGTGCACTTGCGGCTTTCATTTGTTTTGTTAAGGGTAAAACTTGTTCCCTCACGTAGCGAGCACGCATCAAAGATCTTCATCGCTTGCCATACTTCTGACAGTCTGCATTTATCTAAAATTTTTCATTTGTTCCAAATTGCATATCTTTTGCCCAAGTTTCCTGAAAAGTCTTTTAAAACTCTAAAACATTGAAAACACTTACATTGAAAACAGAGTTAAATCACCTGCATAAGACATCATTATGATCCATAAAAGGGGTCAAAATACGGTGTTATCAATTCCTCCAGCCTTAAGCCTCTGTTTGTCCTCAAACAAACTCATATCAAGTCAGGAAAGAATTTTAAAAATTGCAGGAACTAAACAATATCTCAGTGACCGTCCTTTTAAACCTTAACTTATCTTGGAACATCTATTTAGATATAGTCTAGAAAATTCTCACCAAAATACAAGCAAAACTAGTCCATTAATCCATCATGCGAAAATCTACACACTTAGATCTAACTTCCAATCAACTAGCTATCTAAATTCATTGAGTATATTGTGAGTTCTCATCAAAGACATTATTCAGGGTAGACGGCGTTTGGCATTAAGAGTTGTTTAAGTGGTGGAGTTTAAGTGATTTACCTGAAAATCTGGAGGATACAAGATAATACGCAAAACCGCAAGAGAGAAAAGGACTTCTTGACCTCCGCAAATTTTCAGTCACTTCTCCTTACCAAATGTTGTTGCATAATCCTTCCTCCTTTGTCGTAAACAGCTACTTCCCCCAGACTTACATCTTTTCCGAGAATCAGAAAGATAATCTCCAGAATTCCAAATAATCGAATCAAGCTTGCCTCAATGCTAAAATTTGATCCTCCTAGACTCTCTAAGGTTTCAAATTTCCTTTCCCTTATTTTTTTTTCTTCACTTTTTTCGGATTTTTTTTTCTTTTTTTTTGGGAATGGGGAAACAACCTTTTATAGAGAGAGAGTTTAAGGGACGAAATATTACCAAAATTTTGAAGTTTTTCCACGGCAAACTAAGTTTTCTCCTTTTTTGAATTATTTTGGTAATATCGCAGGTCTCCGTCTTCAGTGACTTAAAACCGCGTTGATCCTCTTTCTCTCCGCGTTTTTGCACATATCTGCATATAGGAAAATAATGTCTTACGTCTCGCAAAAATTCTTCTTCCTATATCCAAAGAATTGTGGTTGTTCTACATCAGCTGCTAGGTAATTCGCTATGTGCCTAAACCATGGGGTGTTGAAAGCATCTGATCGTCGCATGAGTTAACATGGTGGTGTTGCATTGGTGGGAACTGCATCTATTGCATAGATGTTTTCTTCTGGAAAACTATCATTTAAAGGCAATCTTTCTTCAACTCGAATTCGTGAAAGATGGTCTGCAACTCCATTATCTAGTCCTTTCCGATTTCAAATTTCGATGTCGAATTCTTGCAGTAGGAGGATCCATCTTATTAATCTTGGTTTGGCGTCTTTCTTAGACATTAAATACTTGATTGTGGCATGATCAGTATGAACTATAACCTTAGATCCTACAGGGTAAATGGAATTTCTCAAATGCAAATAATACAGCTAGAATTTCTTTCTTTGTCGTTACATAATTGCATTAAGCTTCGTCTAGAGTTCTGCTTGCGTAGTAGTTTACGTGCAATTTCTTATCTTTTCGTTGGCCAAGCACTGCTCCGACTGCATAGTCACTCGCATTGCACATGATTTTGAATGGGAGTTCCCAATCAGGTGCTTGCTGGACTGGAGCGAAGACAAGGGCTTCTTTGATTTTATGAAATGCAGCTTAGCACTCATCATCGAACTCGAAATTTGTTTCCTTGCAAAGAAAACGCGTAAGAGGTTTAGCTATTTGAGAAAAAAATTTTATGAATCGTCTATAGCTATTTGAGAAAAATCTTTTACGAATTCCTTTCACATTCGTGGGGGGGAGGGGTTTGTAGGCTTGTCATGAATTCGATTTTTGCTTTGTCAACTTCAATTCCTTTTCCCAAAATCCTTTGCCCAAGCACAATTCTGTCTCGCACCATGAAGTGACATTTTTCCCAATTTCATACTAAGTGCTTATCTTCACATCTTTGCAAAACTTTACCAAGGTTGGCTAGGAATTTTTCTAAAGAATCGATTTCCCTGCTTACGGTATGCTATCAGAATGAACTACACATGGGAGGTTATCTTGTCCTTATTGTCTTGATCGAACTGATGTTCAGCTAAAACATGGTAGGAAAATCTGTTGGTTTGATTGTCACCGGAGGTTTTTACCGGATAACCATCCATATCGGAGAAACAAGAGGTTATTTAAGAAGAACAAAAGTGTATGTGTCCCTCCACCTGTATATTTAACAGGAGCTGATATTGAAGCCCAAATCAAGCATTGGGGGGCAGAGGAAACAGTAACATGTGGGGAAAACTGGCATACTCTTGCAAATATGCCTGAAGGTTATGGAGTTCATCATAATTGGCACAAGAAAAGTATTTTTTGGCAACTACCGTATTGGAAAGATCATCTGCTCAGACACAATCTTGATGCCATGCACATTGAGAAAAACTTTTTTGATAACATCATGCATACAGTTATGAACGTGAGGGGAAGAACAAAAGACAATGGTAAGTCAAGATTGGACTTGCCTGATTTATGTGAGTTGCATATACTGAGAAACGGGAAAGCACCAGTTCCTATATTTCGGTTGAGTGCAGATCAGAAGTCAGCATTGTTCAAATGGGGTTTCAGCTGACGTTAAGTTTCCTGATGGATATGTTTCTAATCTTTCTAAATCTGTTGAGAAGAGGGTAAAGTTTGCTAGGATGTAAAGTCATGACTGCCACGTGTTTATGCAACGATTATTTTTATTTGCATTTGCTGAACTCTTGCCCAAAAATGTCCATTAAGCAGTTGGAGGTAAAATAATTACTACTTAACTACACTCTATTCCTATTATACTTTTTGTACATATTAAAAATTTATCTAATTTATTATGTACGTATATGTACATATGTAGGCATTGGTGCTTTTTTCTGGGATCTTAGTACACGAACATTATCAGCTAATGTCATAACACTACTGGCATCGAATATTCCAATCTTGTTGTGCAATTTGGAAAAAAATTTCCCGCCATCATTTTTTGATGTTATGGAACACCTTCCTGTTCATATCCCTCATGAAGCCGAGCTCGGTGGACCGGTTTAGTACAGGTGGATGTATCCGTTCTAGCATTTCATGAAGCATCTTAAGGGTAAAGCCAAAAACCTAGCTAAAGTGGAAGGTTCAATTGTGGCGGAAAGCTTAACGTAAGAGACTTCGCATTTCACTTCGTACTATTTTGCACCAAAAGTACGAACACGTAAAAGCGCTACTCGTCGATATGATGATGGAGGAGTTGGCCATATACAGTTGAGGGTGTACCTGACATATTCTCGCCGACCGGATGTCTAAGTGGAAAAGTGAAGGAAGTTTGGTGGTCCAATGAAAAAGATTATCACAGTGCACATACGTACATCCTGCTAAACTGCGAAGAGTTGTCGTCGTACGAGAGGTATATTTTTTCACTATATATATAGAAGTCAGTGTTACTTATTAGTTACGTTATTTTAACATTATATATATATATATATATATATTTATTTAATGCAGCATATTCGTTGACGAGGTTAAAAAATGCATATCTGGGGTTTCTGAAACTGAAATCAATGATCGTAAAGATCAACACTATGCCCAGTAGTTAAAAGCGAAAGTACGTCAAATATATATATATATATATTGATAAATGCGATTATTGGTACATGATATGCATATTTGCAAAATTTAGATATTAAAGCAAGTTTTTTTTTTGTGATTAGGTGGACCCGAATGATCCGGATGAATATCCAACATGGTTCCATGAGTTACTCCTAGGTCTGATGGCAAAAATAACGACAGCCTCCATGTATTTCACTCGGGGCTATGTTTTTCATACATACAGTCACGGTGCAAAGCGGGCGACAACTAACTATGGAGTTCTGCAAGAAATAATTGAAGTGGAGTATCCTGGATTTTTAAGGCTGAAAACTGTCATCTTCAAAGTTGACTGGTTTGATCCAACTGTTGGAAGAGGGGTACGACTAAACAAATTTGGAGTTGTTGACGTGAAAAAATCACGACGGTGCAACAGGTTTGAGCCATTTTTATTAACTTCTCAAGCTGAACAGGTCACATTTCTGCCATATCCCCGTGTTCGAGCAACAGGAATCTCATGGTTAGCAGTAGTTAAAATGGCTTCGAGGGGCAAGATTATAGGGGTTGAGGATTTTCCACTAAAACAGGACACTTGCGTAGATCTGACTGAACCAGATATCGATGAGGAGATTATCTTAATTGACCCTCAGAACAAGCAAGTTGAAGATCTCCCCAATGATACAGAAGAAGAAGGTGAATCTGATGAATTTGATGAAACCGAGGGACGATAACGAAGATTTGGTGGAAGACAACGGTGATGGTGATGAAAAACATCGAGAGGATGAATCTGAATGATTTTCATGCATTGATTTCATATATATTTGTTATTAAGTAATTTTTAATTGTATTTGTTAAATTTATTTTTTACTAATTTAAACCATTACGACGGTTTTACGACGATTGTAAGGGTTTTCCTAAACCCTGAGTGAACCCTTATACCCTGATTGAATAGTGTATGAGCATTACGACGACTTTACGACGAGTCGTCGTAAATGCGTCATATTTTTATGACGATTTTAAGATCTGCCAAAAACGTCGTAAAATCGTCATAAAGTTCAAATCCAAAATTATGAATCTTTTATATCTTGAAAGTATTCATTCTGATAAAAATCAGAAATTTAGAAAAATTCATACATATTTACAAGTTCATGCATGTTTTTGTAAATGTTAAGTAAAATGTTATATATTAGATAGGATGATTGAAATATTTGTTATCTCATTTAACAAATCAGTCATACATATAAAATGATGAACCTATTCTAATAAGTTAGTTTAAAATCAGCTTTGCATTGTCATTAATGCAATAAGCTTTTTGAAAGATTTAGGGTTTGATAACTTTTTTAAATAACATCGTAAAACTGTCGTACAAGCGTCGTAACATTACAACCGTTTTACGACGATTGTTCATCAAATCGTCGTTAAACCGTCGTAACGTTCATGACGATCATACATCTGACAGCCGCCATATTAGCTTCAGATCCAATGTACGAGGGTATAAATGTCGGCATATTACGACGGTTATACGACGGTTTGATAAAAAATTATCGTAAAGTCGTTGTAACACTCAAACGCTGGGAGCATGCCATGTGGCTTGTCATGCACTGTTACGTTGGTTTTACAACCAAATCGTCGTAAAATCGTCGTAATGTTACGACGATTTTACAACGATCACAAAATCTATATAAAGGACGCGAGTTTCCCTCCTTCGTCGCTCATTCCTTAGTTCTCTCTCTCTCTACACACTCTTCTCTCTTCTCTCTCTAGCTCGCCCTTCCTCTCTCCCAAATCATCTGTAAGTTTTTTTTTCAATTTTATTTTTGTTTAATTTATATTTCAATTATTATCTTTATATTATTAAAATTAAATATATATTTACTAATTATATTTAATTTTAATCTGTAGATAGTTCAGATGGCTCCCCGCAGCAAGAGGTTCCACTACCGGAACATTGTTGATATGGACGGTAGCGGCCCGTCCAACTCAGCTACTGAGTCTGCCATCTCGGCGTCTTCGGGAACACAACCTACTGTTTCACAACCGATGATTATCCCACCGCCTCCACCGCCACCACCACCAGCTGCACCAGCCCCAGCCCCGATCCAACATCCACCGTATATCCAATATACGGTTAAAGATCTTCTACAGCAACCGGGTCGTGGCAGTATGAAGAAACTCGATCCGGATCGAGCCCTGGGGACGTTTTGGTATGATTTTCATTTTTTTCAAATTTTTTATTAAAATATTTATATTTATAATTATTTAAATATTTAACAAAATTTTTTTTATGACTAGGTTTACGACCAACAACCAAGTCGGTCGGAGCGTTACCGACATCAACAAGGGGTTCTTCGTACAACCCCATATCAGCTTTAAGAAGTTGGATCAGCCTACTTATTGACACTTGGTTCAAGTTTTTTGTGGTAAGATCTTTAAAATTATGCATTATATTATTATTTTTTATTTTTAAAATAATTACTAACTCTTTTTTTGTAGCAAAATTGGTATTGAGAAACTTTGGCACACGAACGTGTGAAGACGGCCTTCAGAGAGAAGGTCAAGTTCCAGCTCAACAACACCGTTTCCGACTGGAAGAAGAAGTGGGAGGTCGACAGCAACAACGCAAAGCCGGTTCCAATGGCCGATCACGTCTGGGAGAGTCTTGTGCGCCATTGGTTGACCCCGCACAACCAGACTATTGCCTTCCAAGTGTTCCACGTCCAGGTTTGTTTAATTTGTAAATTAAATTAATATGTGTTTATTATATAATAATATATTTTTAATTCCAAAACTAATAATTTTTCATTTTCAGGAACGCTGTAGAGGATGCGGGAAATCTAAAGAACGTCTTGCACACTTTCGGGCAGGTTCCTTTCACCGGGAAACGTCTTATGATGGTAAGTTTTAAATAACAAGTTTTTTTTCTAATTAACCTTTAATTTGTTTTATTAATAATTTCAAATTGATTTTGTAGGTTGAAGAAAACATGGGAGAACTTCCTCCGATGACGAAGGTCTTCGCCGAGACCCACAAGAAGAAAAACGACGATTTCACGGATCATCGGGCAGAAGAGATCTACAACGCAGATTGTGCGAGGATCGAGGAGCGGCAGACGCAGCTCACGCAGCAGGCACCTCCGACGTCTCCTGGAGGTAGCTCAGTCTAGTCCACATCGACCTTGACGGTGGCGGAGATGGACTAAATCTTCGAAGAGGTAAGCTATTAATTACTTTATTTTTTCCTACTTAGTTTTAACTATATATAGGTATTTTACTTATGTTTTCAATATTTTTCCAAATTGCCCCTCGGAAGAAGGGCATGGTTTTAGGGATGGGATCCATCCGTGATATCCCTACGGCGACTGGTCATGTCTAGGCAGAGGATCTAGTCGTTATCCGCCAAGAGCTCCACCAGATGCGGACGCAATACGAGACGAAGATCGACCAGTTGTAAGGTCTCTTCGAGATTATGGGCGCCGACAACCCGTTGCTCCAGGCACAGTTGGATAGGTTGCGGGCAACTGGAGTCCTCGGCGCATCTTCTTCATAAACCACCAGTACAGACGGACGAGGAGATGTTCCGGTCTCTCGAGGTTGATCCTCCTAGAGTCGGGGATCAGGAGTCGAAAACCTCCAACCGAAGAGCCGACAAGGAACATGTCCAAGACGGGGATCCGAAGCAGGATGATGTGAGGATAGACGACATTAGTGTAGATTTAAATTTTTGATATTTTTTTTGTAAGTAATGTAATTTTTATTATTTTGAATTTTAATTAAAATTTAAGTATTAATTTCTTTTTTTTATTTCAATTAAAATTTTAATTCGGATTAAATGTATTTTTTTAATTTCATTTTAATAAATTGGCGTATAATCATCGTAATATATTTATTATTTAATAAATCATCGTAAACAAAGTAAATTATACGACCCATTTACGACGATATATTCGTCCAATATTATATGACGAAGATACGTCGATATTTTACGACGGTTTTAGGTCAAAAAGTATAAAAAATAAAACGACCAAATTACAACGATATTTTCGTCTTAAATTATACGACGAACCTACATCAGTTATTACGACGATTTTACGACGTTTACGCTGAAAACCAAATCGAGGCAAATCAATGTAAAGTCGTCGTAATTGTTATGACGCCTTTACAACGTCTTTATTACGTCGATTTTACGATGATTTTAAACCGTCCTAGATTGTACGACGATTTTACGACGAAATGTCGTTTACGTACGACAGTTTAGAAACTGTCGCAAGTTCGTTGTAATAGGGGTTTTACAACGAACTTACGACGGTTTCGGCGGTTGTAAAATGGTCTTTTTGTTGTAGTGTTTAAGCTTGACTTTAGTGGCTTTAAGTTCGCTCCAAGGAACATTTATTGCTGCGGCTGTGTCTTTAGTAGGTGTAGGAATGTTTGTTTGGTCCTCAAGATTTAGATAGTTTAAAGGCTTCCTATAATGTTCGGACTTATCAAGCATAAGCGTGCACTCACTTGAAATTTCTTCAAGGAAATTGCGTTCGTCTTTTGTGGTTGAAAGCGTGACATTTAAAGGGTCGTCGAGAAGTAGATCTTCGTAAACTTCCTCAATAATTCCATGTAGCTCATTAATCCCACAAATTTTGTCATCCAAAGTCAATTTATCGAAACTTTTGTTCATGTCAAACTGCATAACTAGACCGGTTAAATGAAGGTCAATTTTTCCTTCCGGAACATTGATTATGGCTCCGGCTGTAGATAGGAATGGTCGTCCAAGAATAAGGGGATCCAAGAATAAGGCGATCCTTAGGTTCTCTTTCTAGTTCTAGAACTACTGAATAAGTTGGTATGGAACATTTTTCGATTTCGATGGGAACATCTATTAAGATACCTACAGGTTGTCTAACGGAACGATCAGCTAATACTAAAGAAATTTTAGTGGGTTGGAAAGTGTGATGTCCTAAACGTTTTGCTATTGAAAGAGGTATCATGTTTATGCTAGATCCTAAATCACAGAGAGCACGCTCAAAAGCTATATTATTCATAGTGCAGGAAAGTACGAAGCTCCCAAGATTGTCTTTCTTTTGAAGAATCCAGCTTTGCAAGATAGAACTACATTCATGGGTTATCATCATAACACCTTCTTCAAGAGTTTAAATTTTTTTTAGAATACCCTTCATGTATTTTCTTAAAGCGGGAATCATTGCACAAGCTTCTACGAAAGGTAATATCATGTTTAATTGATCAGTTCGCTCTTTCAGCTTAGCTTTTTCTTTGTCTTTCTTCGGGGCTCTTAAGGCTCTAGGATACGGTGGTTTAGGTTTATAGACACGAGTTTGTGGAGGGGGGATCAGGTCTTCTCCGAGGATTTCCCGGGATATATTCTCTTACTTCTCCTCCATCCTTCTCTCCTACCACTTTGTTTTCAACGTCTTCAATTGTGACCCTTCCTTTTTCGTTCTCCTTTTCCTTACCCTTTTCCTCACCTTCGGGATCTTTAGAAAATTCAGGCTTTTTGTAAGCTAAACCACTCCTAAGTGTGATAGCTTTCACATGATCGGAGGGGTCTGCTTCGCTTGAGCTTTCGAAAGAACTTTCACTTGGCTCCTCCTCGGAATTCTCTGTGTTTTTAGACTTATCTTTAATCATTAGACTAAGAAGGGTGAAAATTTTATCATTAAAGTCTCTTGCATCTTTTTTATTTCAGAGCTAAGATCGTTGATTTCCCTAGACTTAGATTTTTCCAGTTCTAGAATTCTTTTGTTTAGATTTTTAGCTTCAGAAGAGGGAAAACTATGATAGAGATTGGAATTAGATTGAATAGCAGTCATATGACTAGCGACCGTGGTAGAATGGGTCTTGGCCGCGGTCAGGAAAGTCATGACCGTGGTGAAAGCACGTTTGGTCGCAGTCCGAAAAGATGGACCCGCGATAATCAGACACGAAAGGAAAATCTTGAGTTTGATATACTTCTGCAGTGTTCATCATCTCTTGATTATAAGAATCCGTTGGGTTGTTCCAACTATCAAAGTTACACGTATTGTGTACTTTGTTTGGTTGTTGCAATCCAAGTAATGGAGAGACTTCATAACTTCTGAGATCTCTTCTTTTTTCTCAGGAAGTGCAGAATTTCCAAAGATTGCTTGATTTCGGATACTTCCTGCGAAGTTATTGATGAAAACACGAGCATATTCTACAGATCTAGTAGAGAAATCTCCATTACTTGCGGTGTCCAAAGAATGTTGCAATTCTTGAGTTATGCCTCGATAGAAGATACCCATCAGGTATTCGTCGGAATATCCGTGGTGTGGACAATCTCTTTGGTATTCTCTAAATCTTTCCAAAGCATCTAAAATATTTTCATCTTCTTTTTGTTCAAAAGTTCTTATCTTGTTCCTTAATAGATTGGAACGAGTTCTAGTGTCAAAGCTATTTAGGAAAGCCGCTCTACAAGCTGCCCACGTTTTTAGTGAAGCAGGTTCTAAAGATTTTAGCCATTTGATGGCATTGTCTCTCAAAGAGAATGGGAAAATACTACACTTGTGGTAATCCCCATTTGATGTAATGGTTGCACATAATTCTTCGAAAGTCTCGATATGATCCATCGGGTGTTCGGATGAATAACCATAAAATTGATTTTGTTGAACTAGGTGGATGTAGGGTACCTTTATTTCGGTTTTACCATCCTTTGGTAAGGCTGGTTGAATAGCTCTATGATCTCCCAAAAACTTTTCGAGTTAATCGAAACTTCCAATTAGTTCATCATCATCTTCACGTTTTGCTGATCCGATTAGCTCATCATAATTATCGATCGGATTGTCAAGCTCTTCTTCACTCAGGTTATCGTCGATCGGGTCACCATCCACACGATATGGTGGATCACCGAGAGTTTCGGGAATATGTTCCCGGTCTCCCATTGTCGAGTAACCTAGAAAATTCAAAAGAAAATGTAAAAGTAAACAAGTGTTCTAATGGATTTAAGCTGGGATTCCGACGAAACAAATCAAAGTCCCCGGCAACGGCGCCAAAAACTTGATTGCGAGCAAAAGCGGGGTGTTGTTTGTTTTTACTAAGCTTCAGGTTTTAGATTTATAACCACTAAATGTCTGCAAGTGCACAGTGTGCACTGTAGTACTTAGGATATCGATCCACAGAGACTTAGTTATTTCAGTACGAATTCACGCTAATGCTTAAATCAGACTAGAACTAAACAGGTTTGGGTTTTTGATTTTGGGTGTCCCTAAATCTAAACTAGAAAGCAAAGCAAATAAAGCAACTGAAAAACAAAAACAGGTAATAGCTAGTAAAAATCAAAGGCGAATGGAAGCAGGGAAAAATCGAGTTACCTCTTTCTGGAGAGACAAGATATTATGCAAAACAGCAAGAGAGTATATGGAGTTGTTGACATCCACAGTTTCCAGTCACATTCTTCTTGCTTCAAGATTTCTGATCTCCTTTCTTCAGGTTCTCCTTATAACTCCCCCAGACTTAGCTTTTTGTCCAAGTTATGAGTCCATAACTACCTTGATGAATACCTATGGCCTTGGCTCAAAATAATTTTGGCTATCTTAGACTCTTTAGGCTTTTTGGTTTCATTTCCTTTCATTCTTTTTCTCTTCTTGGATTTTGTTTTGAAAGGGGAAACCGCCTTTTGATGTAGAGTCATATGAGGCACAAAATATACCTTTATGATTGAGCTTTTTGAGACACCGTTGAGCTTTGATTGATTCTTGATGCTCCACTTTCCCAAATTCCTTTAGTATTTCTCTTGAGTGAATAAAAACTATGTTTCATGGTTGTCGTCTGTCTCTGTGGCAGAGGAGTCATCATCAAACCTGTGGATCTTCTTCAGGAACTTCTTCATGGGCTTGTTGATCCTCTCCTGCTGGTCAAGCTTCTTCTTCAAAGCTGCAAAGTCTGCATCGCTCTTAGTGGATGCTCTAGTGTGGGAACAACTGGCTCAGGATGATGATGGTGCAGGCTGAAGTCTCCTGCTGTTTGCAGCTACCTCTCTCTTGGCTTTGGCAGCCATAAATTGCTTCATGTTCAAAGGTAGTAGTGGCACAGATGGTAAGAAATCACGAGTCTCTAGTCTCCATCCTGGGTCTGCTCCATCTCGGATTCGAGGCACTGAATCTGATGGTAGGAGAACCTTGTACTTGGTGGTACTAGTGCAGAACTTGTAAGCAAATCCAATGGGATCCACCTTGGCCCTTGAAATAGTCCTGTCTATGGAAAACTGAGAGAGATCGAACCAATCTTTCCTAAGAGTTGTCTCGGCTGATAAATCAACTCTTGCTGCTATCATAAGCAAAGTAATGATGCTCCAAAAGGCTGGTGAGAAGTCTTGACACTCAAAGGTAAACATCGCATGCTTAACTTTCACTAGGTTATTTTCAATGATGCAAGCAAAGCAAGGGAACCTGAGATGATATGTGAAAGGTAGCTGAAGTGTCACCAGCTCAAGCTTGAGGACATTCGCCTGGTTGGCTCTAAAAAACACAGTGTGTGCCAGCAATTTGTGCACATATCGTACAGCAGGGTGAGAGAAGTGAAGCTTTTGATCTTCCTTTGTCATAAACTCCACGACCCATCAATATCCATAGATCCTCATCTGGATCTTTCGCCAAAGCAATCTCATCACAATATGGCAGCTTCAGAGCATCACAAGTCTCTAAAATGGTAAGAGAATATAGATGACCTCCAATATAGAAGGAGAGTGTGCCATCTAGAGCTCTAGGAGTAGCTCTCTTCTTGTAGCACAAGGTCGCTGATGCAAGGAACTCTCTAGTGTGGCTCTCATAGGTTGGAAAACACTGCTCCATGAATGATCTCATTACAAGCCTATCAAGACACCATATCACATCCTCTTTGATTCCAAGCATCTCAGGAGTAGAGTAATCGATTGCTGGAGTTGGCTTGATCTTCAGCTTCTCAAGCTGCTCCAAGTAGGTTATGTCTGGATCAATGGCTTTACCAACAAACTTCACCTTCGGTCTAGAAGAAGACTTAGCTCTCTAAGGTACAGATTTTGAGTGGGGGCTCTCTCAATCTCTCCTGAAAAGATTCTTCTCTGCGCAGATATGAAGGTGGAGAAGGTTTTATCATCACTCAGTTGCGTCTCGTTCAATGTGTCATATGTCTCTTGGGAATGTGGGTTCTTCGCATGAGGGCTCTTCTTAGTTTGAATAAGGCGAGCTCGAGAGAGTTCCATGGCTGCAAAACAAAAATTCTCGAAAAAGAGAATAAGTGGAGATGCTTTTAAATTAATTTTTATGATCAAAGATGTTCATACAGCTATCACAAACACATTCACATGACAAAAAAACTGTAATTGCATCAAACATTGCAATATCTGGGGGTTCCTGGTCAAATTCGATATAGTGATGTTCAACATATGAGATTTCTAAATCAAGATGATGTTAGTGCTCATTCATATGTATTCGAATCATGTTATCTATCAACAGTAACCAAACAATTTTGATTTGCTAAGCTGAATCAAACAATTCTTCAAATTTCGATTTTTCAAGTGTTCAAATCTCAGATTTTCGATAATTTCAAATATATATGGTCTAGGTGCTAAATCATGCAATGGGAGAATCATTTAAAAATGGAAATCCTTTAACCTAAAATCTAGATGTCATTCGAACATGGGATCCCCTTTTATGGTCCCTTCACCCAACTCGGTGACTACTCAGACATGGCTGAGCTTTACATCATCATCGGTTTAAGAACTAGAAAGCAGAAAAGTAAAGAAACAAAAGTTGCAGAAAACTTCTCTTATTGAAGACAGTGTATGGCAATGAAAAGCTTCTACAGATGCATAAAAATAAAACCTAAAGCTACAAATGAGTTCTCTCTCAAAGAAAAGAAAGTGGCCCTCCTACAAAAGACCTAAAAATGAGTATTTATAGTGTTTCTTCAAGTCTGGCGTCTAGGGCTTGTAAAAATGAGTGAAGAAAGTGTCTTGGGCCTTAGTTGAGCTTCTGAGGTTTGGCCATAGGTCCACCAGGGGTGAAGGAGGCTGAGCTGCGGTGGGGAGAAGCTCATCATCATTGAGCTCCAATTGGTTCCTCAAGCGCTCAAACTCTTCATAGTATTCTTCTACGGTCCTGGTTCCCTGTTTAAGAATTCAAAAACGACGCTGTAAGTCTCGGTAAAAAGAGGAGGGACATACCTTTGCCTCATTAGGTCTTTCATGTCGACCCATGTATCAATAGCTCTCAAGCGGCTTCTCTTTCGGTCTGGTACCTCTCTGTCCCACCATGTAAGTGCACCGTCGGTGAGCTGAGCCACTGCTAGTGCTACTCTCTTTGGACCAGGGTGATTGTAATAGCCGAGGATGTGATCCATCCTCCTCTCCCAATCTAGATAAGCCTTCGGATCAGCTTTTCCAGCAAATTTAGGTGCGGTCAGCTTGTTGTGGTTCTGGTTCTGTCTAGAGTAAGGTGTATACTCTTCGTCATCGGCATCTCCATAATCTTCATGTGGCACACGTCGCCTTTGCCTGCGGTGTCTTTGACGTCTAGGGTTTGACTCTTCATCTTGAGAAGAGTCGTCTTTGTTCATGTGTAGTTCGTTGATGCGCACTCCGTTATGCCTTTGATTGGTTCCGGTGTTCTGAATGGTGTTGAGGCCGGTTCCTAATCCTCCAATGTTGCGAGTTGGCTGTAGAGTTACCCTTGGTGCTTGCTCCACATGGCTAAGTCTATCTCCAAAGTCTTGCCTCAATGCTTTGATCTCGTCTCTCATGGAGATTATTAGTTGGTGAAGAGGGTCTTGTGTGTTGCTGCTCTGCAAAACAAAAACACAAGGAAAGGTGATTAAGTTCGATCAAGAAATAAGATATCACAAATATCTGATAAAAAAATGTAAACGATGCTTTCTCGAAATTTTTTTATAAACTTTAGAATGACAGACTAAACAAATAAGGAAACTGGTGCTGTTTGTTTAAAATAAAGGACTAGACAAAGTACTAATGCAAGACGTGATTAGAAACAAAAATGGAAAGGCTGACTAATGTGCTTAAACTTGGAAATGGATGCAGCAATTTATGACTATTTTTTTTTTACTTTTTCTCTAATGAAACAACTTAGACAGGCAGCAATAATGAATCAAATGATTAGGGAAATGAATGCACGAAGAACACAAAGAAAATATGAAGTGATGATGTTTTTTTTTTTTGTCGATATGGATATGAGTACTAAAACTAGATGCAACTAAAATGATGTTTTCTTTTGTTTTCAATATATGAATGAGCAAATAACAGAATGATCAATGATATGATGAAAACTAAATTCCTTTTTTTATAACAAAATGAATATGACAAGTGAAACTAGATGCAATGATAATGGAATTTATATATATATGGTGTAAGGAAGCAAATGATTAAACAGAAATGAAAAGATGTAAATAGATAGATAAAACCTGGGCTGAAGAAACTTCAGCTCTGATACCAAAAATGATACAAGCACCAAGCTGTCAAGGACTTGTATAGAATCCGAAGCAAAGCTTTAGGTCGATGGCCAAGGGTTGATTCAAATGAATGAGCAAATCTAGACAAGTGAATCGATGTGGCGGCTAAGTGACAAGGTGGATCGATGTGTACCACACAAGTTGTGTAAGACTTGTGATAAAACACGAGAGCTTTGATCTAGGAGGTACTGGTCTCAACTAGAACAAAGGGTTAAACAAGTTTCTCTCAAAGAAAACTGGTTTGAAGAAAGTTTGATTTTTACTGATATGAAAGGTGAATAATTACAAGGCTGTAATAGGACCTTATATAATTGTCCTAGCAGCTTAGACTCAAAGAAATAAAAAGACTCAAAACAACAAAACTTTTAAAAATAAAGACTCAAAACAACAGGACTTGTAAATTAAAATGCTACATTAAAGGACTCAAAAAAGGAAATAAAAGACTACTAAACTAAATTGTCTCTGGATAAGACCAAAGACAATCAAACTCGTTAGTCAAAGGATTTAAACTTGATTGATCACTTACCTTATTTGGTGGCCGAGACATGTGTGGCTTTGACCGAGTTTGAATCTTCCCTCCTAAGTGTCTTGGTGCATTGGCGAGATAGTCATCATGAAGACTTGGGCTTGATTTGGCAAAAGGGGCCAGACATCTTGATTCTTTGAAGCTGGGCCGTTTGCTAGCTTTTGGCATTCTTCAAGTAATCCAGTCCAAGCTTGGGCTTTAAACGGATCCAGTTCTTGATCTTCTTGCGGCTTCACTTGATCCACTTGTGACATTGCTTGCATCATGCTCTGGTTATACTTGTGTTGGAGAATATTAGCTCTTTGTCTTGTTATGGGGCCTTCATGAACAATTGGTACTTCCACATCTTGTAGTTGTGGCTCTGTTAAGTCTGGTTCAGCTTGAATGGCCTCATCAAGAAGAATAAAGAACCCCTAATTAGACCTTACCTAGAGTTTGAAGATGGGGATTTCTTTAGAGATGATGAAGCTTGCTTGGTGATGGTGACTTGATGTGTGGGTGTCGAGGGTGTGTCAAGTTTTACCCTAATTGAAATCAATAGCCGCAAGTGCACAGCTGATCGATTGTAGTACTTAGGGATCGAATCCACAGGGACGGAGGATCTTTTCCTGCAAAAAGCCTTTGAAATAAGTTAAAGTAAGGAAGTCTAGAAAAAAAACGGTTTAGTGGGGTTTGGTAGTGTGTTTAAAATCTAAAAAACAAAATATTAAAAGAGAATACGGGAATTAAATGGCGTAATAACTAAACTTAACGAAAATAACTAAAAATGATAAAAACGGATATTCTAATGCTTAAATGAAAATGAACTAAAAAGGAAAGACAATATTGAACTAAAGCTTAAAGAAAATCAGTGTAAATCAATGGAAAAGAAAGCGTTGGGGTTCAGGGAAGTTTTCTCAGGGGTACGAACGATTCAAAACATTGCTAGAGAGGAAATTTTGTAAGATCTTAGCTTAACCTTTTCGAACTGGAGTCACGGACGTATGAAAACGCCACTGTCGTGATCATAGACAACTATCTCTCTCAACCCTGACCAGTAGGTTTCCCCTCTGGCCCTGGAAGAGAAGAGATGCATTATGTTTAAGACTCGTCCTAATTCACAAATCGCCCATAGGTAGGTTTCCACTCCTATGTTTGTTTTGCTCTCCCAAACTAGATCTGATACCTGATGAACACTTTCGTGTCACCAAGCATCTGGATCAGATTGTAGCTCATGACGCTACTCTCATGCAGTAAAAACGAATTCAGAAGAAAAAGTTCTAAGATTCGGCTCAAAAGCTCATGGAATCCTCATCGAACATATAAATCCCCATCGAAAATCCCTTAATCCCAACAATAAAACTACTCAGACATAATGAACGAAATCAAAGATATAGTATTAAGAAGTAGAATAGAAACCGAAATTAAAAAAGAAAGAACAAGGGTTCAAGAGAACAAATCTCTCTCTCCCTAAAAGCTAAAGCAAAACAAGTATTCTAAAACAATAAGAAAGATAGAAGATGATCGATTAGGGTTCCTAAGACATGTATTTATAGTGCTCAAGACCTCTCTGGACGTCACTTAGGGTTTCTCCAAATGAAGGAATCATTGTGGGCTTCAGAAATGGGCTTTTGGGCTCGGAGTTGGCTTGCCGCGTTCGGGAGTGCTCTGACCGCGGGGAATGAGTGGTTTGCCGCGGTCGGGATGCTCCTGACCGCGGGAAATTGCTTTTTGGCCGCGGGTGGAAGTGCTTGCCGGCTGGTTTACTAGACAACTTGCTCTTCGCGTATCTTTTGATTGAACCGTTGGATTGCCGAGCTGTAAAGTGCACTGGAAAGCTGATACTTCCATCTTTAAGGTCTACAAATTTGAGCTGGATCAGACGGTGAGAAGGCCTTCAATCAGGGGTGAACTTCTGACGGTTTGACTCTGAGCTGAAATCTGGTTTTTTATCCATTTTGTTAAGCTTTTCCCTAAGTTTCCTGAAAAGAGTCTTGGAACTACAAATACTGGAAAAACATAATAAAAGTACTTAAAAGCAATTAAAAACATAGAAAAAGTATTTCAAAACGATCCATAAAAGTTGTCAAAATACGGTGTTATCAACTCCCCCAGACTTAAACCTTTGTTTGTCCTCAAACAAAGCAAAAGCATAAACTAGTTAAGTGAAAACAAAAATAGGAAATGCACAAATCTCATAGACATGAACTCCTAAACTAGGACCAAAGATAGTGCATCAATCCACAACTTAGTCTAGAAAATTCTCACCAAAGCACAAGAGATACTAGTCCACTTTTTCCGTCATGCAAAACTTAAACAATATAAATCTTGATTCCAGTCAACTAGCTCTCTACATTCATTAAGTTCAATAGTGAGTTCTTATTAAAGACATCATCCAGGGTAGACGGCATTTGGCATTAAAGGGCTATTTAAGTGGTGGAGTTAAAGTGTTTCGGGTTACCTGAGGATCTGGAGGATGCAAGATAATATGCAAAACAGCAAGAGAGATAAGGACCTGTTGATGACCACAGTTTTCAGTCACTTCTTCTTGCCGAATGTTGTTGCATAATCCTTCCTCCTTTGTTGTAAACAGCTGTTCCCCCAGACTTAGGTTCTTTCCAGGAATCAGAAAACAATCTCCAAAACTCCATAAAATCAAACTCCAGTTGCCTTGGGACTTTTAAAGAGAGAGAGAGACTAGAGGACGAGATTGTACCAAAATTTGAGGTTTTTCTAAGGCAAACTGAGCTTCCTCTTGTGTTGAATCCTTCCGGGAACTTTTTCGGCAAATCGCAGGTCTCTGTCCTTGGTGACTGAAAACTGCATCGTTCCTCTTTCTCTCCAACATTTTTGCACTTATCTGCATATAAGACAATAGAAAACAAGAGTGCATGTGGTTTGAAAGAGGATTGGTTAAGGTGGGGAACTAGCTAAAGATGAACTAGCCATTCAGGATCAACAGAGAGTGGTAAAAGGATAAAGGAGTCCTAAATGTATGATTCGTTTCCCTGGTCTAATGCTTCAATGAGAAAATTAAGTCCAAATTAAGTCCAAATAAAACAGAGCTAGTGTATCCCTTCATCTAAATCGAAATCATTCAAATTCCTCTAGGGTACTTCGTTTCAAATGTGCTTAGCTACCGCCTAGTCTAGTCCTAAATCATGAATGAGCATGTCACTAGGAACAGTCTAAAGCACACAGTCAACTATCATTGATTCATGTTCACCATTCCCTTTAAAACGTATTTTGTTTTGAAAACCGGTTTTGAAAAACTTTAAGGAAAATGCAAAAAGTGTAGATAATGCAAGACTCATGAAAGAAAAATGGTTAGAAAGGGATGAAATCCTCCCCCAGACTTAAATCACACTGTCCTCAGTGTGAAACAAGTCGAGATTGGATGAGAAAAATGCATAAATAATCGAATTGGTAAGGACAAAGAGAACTTACCTGGATCCGGGATGCTGGTGGAGATGAACCGGATTCATTCGAAGGGGTTTAGGAAGGTGATTAGGTGGTGATGAAGGTGGTGGAGGGTGATGAATGAGGTGGAGGGTGATTGGTGAGGTGAAATGGGGTGAAAGGGGTGGTTTGGGTCGGGTTTGGATCTCAACGACCAAGTGCCGCGGTCAGGGGCTGCACGACCGCGGCAACCTAGTGCTTGGCCGCGGTCATATTCACGCGACCGCGGTCGATGATGGGTTTCCCGCGGTCCGAACACTTGCGACCGCGGGGGCTTATATCGCGGCCTCTTCCTGCTTCTCCTTGGTGCCTGCTGGGCCGAGCAATCAGGTACCATCCTTCTTTTTGGTTTTTTTTTTGGTTTTTTTATTTTTTTTTGGCTTTTTTGTTTTATAAGAAACACCTGAAACTAAGAAAAAGAAAAAGATCAAAAGAAAAAGAAAGAAAAATCCTAAAGAAAACAATACCTAAATGGGTTGCCTCCCATCAAGCGCTTTTGTTTTAAGTCGTTTAGCTCGCCTTTTGGTGTTGGACGTGATTTATTCCAATGAAGAAGATCTTGTCCTGAGACAAGTCTTTTTCGACATCTCCTTGCTTTGCTTAGCAGGTTCTTCGTCACTCCAAAGTTCTTTTTCAAACTCTTCTGCTGCAGAACGTTTTCCTGCTTTGCTGTTGTATGGGACAGCTTCTGTGAAGACATCTTTGTCGATATTAGCAAATGAAATCCTCCGGTTTGGCCAGTCCATTATAGCTCCTGAAGTTGCTAGAAAAGACCATCCCAGAATCACTGGATATGTTGCATCTCTCGTTTCGACAATGTAGAAGTTGACAGGCACTATGCAATCTCCTATTCTCAAAGGAATTTCATGAGCTATTCCTTGAGGTGTTGCATTGGAATCATCAGCTAGGCTAATCTTTTCTCTAGTCCTGCGCAGGTGTCTAATACCAAGTCTCAAAGCAATTGCCTTGGACATCATGTTAAGACAAGCTCCAGAATCACATAGCATGTTTTAAACATTTCTCCTCTAATAGAACAAGAGATAAGAAACTGACCTACTCCTTCTATTTTATGAAGTGTTCGAACAGGTTTACCTCTTCTGGCATGATTGAACAAGTCTTCTATTTCAGGGATTGATTCTTTGCTCTCACAGAAGTAGTGGCCTATCATGAAGTCCTTGCAAGCTCTGGCAAACGTGATTCCTTCAGGAAAATTTCGAACCACATCATTGAATTCGTCGAGCTTTTCCTTGCTGATTTTGTTGGTGTAGTGGCTGCAGTCTTCAGGATTTTTGAGGTGAATCGCATAGACAGCTGCTTCTGGTGTTGTCATGTATCGAGCTCTCATAAAGTATCTATGGATATCCTCTTTAGACTGCAGTACCTGAAAAAGACTTGCAAACGACCAAGTTTCCAGATTTCATCAAAGCTTAAATGAGCAGGGAATGACCTGACTACGTTGTTGAACTCCATTAGCTTCTCTCTACTGATGTTGTTGGTGATCCATTGAACTTCTCCTGAATCGCCTTCTGAGGAATATCCTGCGTTTGGATCTTCTACAAACAACCCATACTCTTCATCTTCAGAGTATTGCTCTTCATACTCATCTTCACAAGACAAAGCCATGTTGCAAGGCCATGACTTGTCCTTTTCTTCAGATCTTTGGGTGCTTATGGAACAAACCAATTGTTGATGGAGTGGTTTAGTCATCCCAGGAGGTGTACCAGACGTACAGATGCTTGTATGAGCTGAACGGGACTGTTTTGGAACGTTTTCCGGTTGGCCTTGACTGCAGGTGACGCGACCGCGGGGAAACGACCATGCGCCGCGGGTAGACCCATCACGACCGCGGGAATTGGCTTCTTGGCCGCGGTCGGAGCCAACGCGACCGTGGGGATTTGCCTCCGAGTTGCTCTGCTGCTGTTGCTTCCTCCTTTGCTTCGTGGATGGTCTCCTGGGTCTTCTGGCTTGATGTACTTCTTCTCTAGACTTGAGTCTTTAGTTTTTGTTGCTGGAATCTGATCTTCAAGTCCTTGCATGATCTCCTCAACCTTTTCTTCAACTTCATCAAGAGCATTGACTACTTTGTCCATGGTTGAGTCAAGCTCTTCGGTTTTGTCGATGACTTTGTACACCTTCTCTGAAACTTCGACTGTAAAGTCATAAGACTCGTTCTTAGCTTCGTTTAGGGCTTTGTCCACGTCATCAAGCTTGAAATCCAGGTCCATGACTTTGTTTTTGGTGTTGCGAAGCTCATAGTTGTGCTTTGCTTGCTCTTCCTCCATGCTGTTGAACCTGTTAGCAATCATAGCTGCATCCTTGGTTGCACGTTCTTCTATTGAATTGACTTGTGAGGCTAGGTTATCGATTTTTTCATTGAAAAGTTTCGATATCCCATTAATCCTTTCGTTTAGAGCAGTTGTAGCGGTTGCTTGAGCTTCTATGAATTGTCTGATCACGCCTTCGAGCTGACTCAGTCTGTTGCTCAGCTGGACGTTCTCATCTTGCTGGAGAACCTGGTGAGGTAGGCGATGCATAGAGTATCTAGGGTTTGCCATTTGAGGTGCGTAGGGCTCTTTCTAGAACGTTCTATAGTCTTCGGGTTGAGTTTTTTCGTAGAGATCGCGTAGATGTTTCTCTCTGCGTCTGGTGGCTTGAGGAGTGTTATAGAAACCTTCCTCATAGTGTATATTTCGATTTATAGGATCCATATCTTCTGAAATGGAAACAAAATAACCGAAAAATGGAAAGTTGCAGAAAAAGATATAGTATTAAGAAGTAGAATAGAAACCGAAATTAAAAAAGAAAGAACAAGGGTTCAAGAGAACAAATCTCTCTCTCCCTAAAAGCTAAAGCAAAACAAGTATTCTAAAACAATAAGAAAGATAGAAGATGATCGATTAGGGTTCCTAAGACATGTATTTATAGTGCTCAAGACCTCTCTGGACGTCACTTAAGGTTTCTCCAAATGAAGGAATCATTGTGGGCTTCAGAAATGGGCTTTTGGGCTCGGAGTTGGCTTGCCACGTTCGGGAGTGCTCTGACCGCGGGGAATGAGTGGTTTGCCGCGGTCGGGGTGCTCCTGACCGCGGGAAATTGCTTGTTGGCCGCGGGTGGAAGTGCTTGCCGGCTGGTTTATGGGACAATTTGCTCTTCGCGTATCTTTTGATTGAACCGTTGGATTGCCAAGCTGTAAAGTGCACTGGAAAGCTGATACTTCCATCTTTAAGGTCTACAAATTTGAGCTGGATCAGACGGTGATAAGGCCTTCAATCAGGGGTGAACTTCTGACGGTTTGACTCTGAGCTGAAATCTGGTTTTCTATCCATTTTGTTAAGCTTTTCCCTAAGTTTCCTGAAAAGAGTCTTGGAACTACAAATACTAGAAAAACATAATAAAAGTACTTAAAAGAAATTAAAAACATAGAAAAAGTATTTCAAAACGATCCATAAAAGTTGTCAAAATACGTTGTTATCAACTCCCCCAGACTTAAACCTTTGTTTGTCCTCAAACAAAGCAAAAGCATAAACTGGTTAAGTGAAAACAAAAATAGGAAATGCACAAATCTCATAGACATGAACTCCTAAACTAGGACCAAAGATAGTGCATCAATCCACAACTTAGTCTAGAAAATTCTCACCAAAGCACAAGAGATACTAGTCCACTTTTTCCGTCATGCAAAACTTAAACAATCTAAATCTTGATTCCAGTCAACTAGCTCTCTACATTCATTAAGTTCATTAGTGAGTTCTTATTAAAGACATCATCCAGGGTAGACGGCGTTTGGCATTAAAGGGCTATTTAAGTGGTGGAGTTAAAGTGTTTCGGGTTACCTGAAGATCTGGAGGATGCAAGATAATATGCAAAACCGCAAGAGAGATAAGGACCTGTTAATGACCACAGTTTTCAGTCATTTCTTCTTGTCCAATGTTGTTGCATAATCCTTCCTCCTTTGTTGTAAACAGCTATTCCCCCAGACTTAGGTTCTTTCCGGGAATCAGAAAACAATCTCCAAAACTCCATAAAATCAAACTCCAGTTGCCTTGGGACTTAAAATTCGACCTCTCTAGACTCTCTAAGGCTTTTATTTCCTTTCTTTTCTTATTTTCGGATTATTTTTTTTTTATTTTTTTTTTTTGGAAAGGAAATGCCTTTTAAAGAGAGAGAGAGAGACTAGAGGACGAGATTGTACCAAAATTTGAGGTTTTTCTAAGGCAAACTGAGCTTCCTCTTGTGTTGAATCCTTCCGGGAACTTTTCCGGCAAATCGCAGGTCTCTGTCCTTGGTGACTGAAAACTGCGTCGTTCCTCTTTCTCTCCAACGTTTTTGCACTTATCTGCATACAAGACAATAGAAAACAAGAGTGCATGTGGTTTGAAATAGGATTGGTTAATGATACGATCATCGACCCAAAGGATGACCCAAACAATGGAATCGAGGTTCCGGAAGCACATTTGTCTGTACCGGATGGACCTATGACGCGATCCAGAGCTAAGAAGCTGGCAGGAACGGTCCAGGCTGTACTTAATGGGATCAAGATTGGACCAGGCGACCCAGCATCACCCAAGATCGTGACCGTGCTCATGAACGCCGGCTGTAACTAATCTGGTCTGGGTGATGGTTTAATACTCTTTTTCCTTACACCCGGGTTTGTCCCAATGGGTTTACCGGGTGGGGTTTTAACGAGGTTAAGTCCATTGCCCATCTCTCGACCTAGGATTGGTTTACGGTCTGGTTCATGGGTCGGAATAGCAAGAGTCATTTTCGGCTTGGCAACTCAAGAGTCAGTCAAAGGCCAGCCGAAGAGTCAGTCTTTAGTTCATTTATTTCGGTCAAGACTTTATTAATTTTTCTGTCATTTTCGAGTTTGTCTCTTGAGCTACTTCGCCTGCTATATAAAGGCTTGTTCCCCTTCTCATTTTGGGCAATTCACTTATCAAATAAAATCTGAGTTTTCTCCTTTGTTCTTTTAGAACTTTTTTTCGATTCCTTAGGTGGTTAGCCTCTTGAATCTTTTCGGTTTATCAAGTTCAATCCATAGAACTTGACGCAGCCTTCACCCAGTTGTCTCGTTGGAACGTTCAAGTAGTTAAAGGGGCTTAGGGATTTTCAGGAACCTAGTTCTCACGCCTTAACATCCTTTTTCCGCGGATCCAATCAGCCAGCTTAGTCACCCCCTTGTTTCAAGCCTTTCACCGCGAGTTTGGGCCTAAGGATCTTCGGGTTCCGACCCACCCCTTAGCATCTTCTCCGTGGATCCGTTTGGAGTCAAGGATCTATCCATCCGATACCGACCAAGTGTGTGCCGTTCTTTGGGAATTCGTATCAGTTAAGGTGGGGAACTAGCTAAAGATGAACTAGCCATTCAGGATCAACAGAGAGTGGTAAAAGGATAAAGGAGTCCTGAATGTATGATTCGTTTCCCTGGTCTAATGCTTCAATGAGAAAATTAAGTCCAAATTAAGTCCAAATAAAACAGAGCTAGTGTATCCCTTCATCTAAATCGAAATCATTCAAATTCCTCTGGGGTACTTCGTTTCAAATGTGCTTAGCTACCGCCTAGTCTAGTCCTAAATCATGAATGAGCATGTCACTAGGAACAGTCTAAAGCACACAGTCAACTATCATTGATTCATGTTCACCATTCCCTTTAAAACGTATTTTGTTTTGAAAACCGGTTTTGAAAAACTTTAAGGAAAATGCAAAAAGTGTAGATAATGCAAGACTCATGAAAGAAAAGTGGTTAGAAAGGGATGAAATCCTCCCCTAGACTTAAATCACACTGTCCTCAGTGTGAAACAAGTCGAGATTGGATGAGAAAAATGCATAAATAATCGAATTGGTAAGGACAAAGAGAACTTACCTGGATCCGGGATGCTGGTGGAGATGAACCGGATTCATTCGAAGGGGTTTAGGAAGGTGATTAGGTGGTGATGAAGGTGGTGGAGGGTGATGAATGAGGTGGAGGGTGATTGGTGAGGTGAAATGGGGTGAAAGGGGTGGTTTGGGTCGGGTTTGGATCTCAACGACCAAGTGCCGCGGTCAGGGGCTGCACGACCGCGGCAACCTAGTGCTTGGCCGCGGTCATATTCACGCGACTGCGGTCGATGATGGGTTTCCCGCGGTCCGAACACTTGCGACCGCGGGGGCTTATATCGCGGCCTCTTCCTGCTTCTCCTTGGTGCCTGCTGGGCCGAGCAATCAGGTACCATCCTTCTTTTTGGTTTTTTTTTTGGATTTTTGATTTTTTTTTGGCTTTTTTGTTTTATAAGAAACACCTGAAACTAAGAAAAAGAAAAAGATCAAAAGAAAAAGAAAGAAAAATCCTAAAGAAAACAATACCTAAATGGGTTGCCTCCCATCAAACGCTTTTGTTTTAAGTCGTTTAGCTAGACTTTTGGTGTTGGACGTGACTTATTCCAATGAAGAAGACCTTGTCCTGAGACAAGTCTTTTTCGACATCTCCTTGCTTTGCTTAGCAGGTTCTTCGTCACTCCAAAGTTCTTCTTCAAACTCTTCTGCTGCAGAACGTTTTCCTACTTTGCTGTTGTATGGGACAGCTTCTGTGAAGACATCTTTGTCGATATTAGCAAATGAAACCCTCCGGTTTGGCCAGTCCATTATAGCTCCGGAAGTTGCTAGAAAATACCATCCCAGAATCACTGGATATGTTGCATCTCTCGTTTCGACAATGTAGAAGTCGACAGGCACTATGCAATCTCCTATTCTCAAAGGAATTTCATGAGCTATTCCTTGAGGTGTTGCATTGGAATCATCAGCTAGCCTAATCTTTGCTCTAGTCCTGCGCAGGTGTCTAATACCAAGTCTCAAAGCAATTGCCTTGGACATCATGTTAAGACAAGCTCCAGAATCACATAGCACGTTTTTAAACATTTCTCCTCTAATAGAACAAGAGATAAGAAACTGACCTACTCCTTCTATTTTATGAAGTGTTCGAACAGGTTTACCTCTTCTGGCATGATTGAACAAGTCTTCTATCTCAGGGATTGATTCTTTGCTCTCACAGAAGTAGTGGCCTATCATGAAGTCCTTGCAAGCTCTGGCAAACGTGATTCCTTCAGGAAAATTTCTAACCACATCATTGAATTCGTCGAGCTTTTCCTTGCTGATTTTGTTGGTGTAGTGGCTGCAGTCTTCAAGATTTTTGAGGTGAATCGCATAGACAGCTGCTTCTGGTGTTATCATGTATCGAGCTCTCATAAAGTATCTATGGATATCCTCTTTAGACTCCTTGCAGTACCTGAAAAAGACTTGCAAACGACCAAGTTTCCAGATTTCATCAAAGCTTAAATGAGCAGGGAATGACCTGACTACGTTGTTGAACTCCATTAGCTTCTCTCTACTGATGTTGTTGGTGATCCAGTGAATTTCTCCTGAATCGTCTTCTGAGGAATATCCTGCGTTTGGATCTTCTACAAACAACCCATACTCTTCATCTTCAGAGTATTGCTCTTCATACTCATCTTCACAAGACAAAGCCATGTTGCAAGGCCATGACTTGTCCTCTTCTTCAGATCTTTGGGTGCTTATGGAACAAACCAGTTGTTGATGGAGTGGTTTAGTCATCCCAGGAGGTGTACCAGACGTACAGATGCTTGTATGAGCTGAACGGGACTGTTTTGGAACGTTTTTCCGGTTGGCCTTGACTGCAGGTGACGCGACCGCGGGGAAACGACCATGGGCCGCGGGTAGACCAATCACGACCGCGGGAATTGGCTTCTTGGCCGCGGTCGGAGCCAACGCGACCGTGGGGATTTGCCTCCGAGTCGCTCTGCTGCTGTTGCTTCCTCCTTTGCTTCCTGGATGGTCTCCTGGGTCTTCTGGCTTGATGTACTTCCTCTCTGGACTTGAGTCTTTAGTTTTGGTTGCTGGAATCTGATCTTCAAGTCCTTGCATGATCTCCTCAACCTTTTCTTCAACTTCATCAAGAGCATAGACTATTTTGTCCATGGTTGAGTCAAGCTCTTCGGTTTTGTCGATGACTTTGTACACCTTCTCTGAAACTTCAACTGTAAAGTCATAAGACTCGTTCTTAGCTTCGTTTAGGGCTTTGTCCACGTCATCAAGCTTGAAATCCAGGTCCATGACTTTGTTTTTGGTGTTGCGAAGCTCATAGTTGTGCTTTGCTTGCTCTTCCTCCATGCTGTTGAACCTGTTAGCAATCATAGCTGCATCCTTGGTTGCACGTTCTTCTATTGAATTGACTTGTGAGGCTAGGTTATCGATTTTTTCATTGAAAAGTTTTGATATCCCATTAATCCTTTCGTTTAGAGCAGTTGTAGTGGTTGCTTGAGCTTCTATGAATTGTCTGATCACGCCTTCGAGCTGACTCAGTCCTCAGCTGGACGTTCTCATCTTGCTGGAGAACCTGGTGAGGTAGGCGATGCATAGAGTATCTAGGGTTTGCCATTTGAGGTGCGTAGGGCTCTTTCTGGAACGTTCTGTAGTCTTCGGGTTGAGTTTTTTCGTAGAGATCGCGTAGATGCTTCTCTCTGCGTCTGGTGGCTTGAGGAGTGTTATAGAAACCTTCCTCATAGTGTATATTTCGATTTATAGGATCCATATCTTCTGAAATGGAAACAAAATAACCGAAAAATGGAAAGTTGCAGAAAAAGGGGTTCTAGAGTCGATTTACTAACCTTTCTCGGGGTTTTGCAGAAAAGAAAACGCGTGCCTTCCCCGGCAACGGCGCCAAAAACTTGATGGTGACTTGATGTGTGGGTGTCGAGGGTGTGTCAAGTTTTACCCTAATTGAAATCAATAGCCGCAAGTGCACAGCTGATCGATTGTAGTACTTAGGGATCGAATCCACAGGGAAGGAGGATCTTTTCCTGCAAAAAGCCTTTGAAATAAGTTAAAGTAAGGAAGTCTAGAACAAAAACGGTTTAGTGGGGTTTGGTAGTGTGTTTAAAATCTAAAAAACGAAATATTAAAAGAGAATACGGGAATTAAATGGCGTAATAACTAAACTTAACGAAAATAACTAAAAATGATAAAAACGGATATTCTAATGCTTAGATGAAAATGAACTAAAAAGGAAAGACAATATTGAACTAAAGCTTAAAGAAAATCGGTGTAAATCAATGGAAAGAAAGCGTTGGGGTTCAGGGAAGTTTTCTCATGGGTACGAACGATTCAAAACATTGCTAGAGAGGAAATTTTGTAAGATCTTAGATTAAACTTTTCGAACTGGAGTCACGGACGTATGAATACGCCACTGTCGTGATCATAGACAACTATCTCTCTCAACCCTGACCAGTAGGTTTCCACTCTGGCCCTGGAAGAGAAGAGATGCATTATGTTTAAGACTCGTCCTAATTCACAAATCGCCCATAAGTAGGTTTCCACTCCTATGTTTGTTTTGCTCTCCCAAACTAGATCTGATACCTGATGAACACTTTCGTGTCACCAAGCATCTGGATCAGATTGTAGTTCATGACGCTACTCTCATGCAGTAAAAACGAATTCAGAAGAAAAAGTTCTAAGATTCGGCTCAAAAGCTCATGGAATCCTCATCGAACATATAAATCCCCATCGAAAATCCCTTAATCCCAACAATAAAACTACTCAGACATAATGAACGAAATCAATGACATAGTTTTAAGAAGTAGAATAGAAACCGAAATTAAAAAGGAAAGAACAAGGGTTCAAGAAAACAAATCTCTCTCTCCCTAAAAGCTAAAGCAAAACAAGTATTCTAAAACAATAAGAAAGATAGAAGATGATCGATTAGGGTTCCTAAGACATGTATTTATAGTGCTCAAGACCTCTCTGGACGTCACTTAGGGTTTCTACAAATGAAGGAATCATTGTGGGCTTCAGAAATGGACTTTTGGGCTCGGAGTTGGCTTGCCGCGGTCGGGAGTGCTCTGACCACGGGGAATGAGTGGTTTGCCGCGGTCAGGATGCTCCTGACCGTGGGAAATTGCTTGTTGGCCGCGGGTGGAAGTGCTTGCCGGCTGGTTTACGGGACATCTTGCTTTTCGCGTATCTTTTGATTGAACCGTTGGATTGCCAAGCTGTAAAGTGCACTGGAAAGCTGATACTTCCATCTTTAAGGTCTACAAATTTGAGCTGGAGCAGACGGTGAGAAGGCCTTCAATTAGGGGTGAACTTCTGACGGTTTGACTCTGAGCTGAAATCTGGTTTTCTATCCATTTTGTTAAGCTTTTCCCTAAGTTTCCTGAAAAGAGTCTTGGAACTACAAATACTAGAAAAACATAATAAAAGTACTTAAAAGCAATTAAAAACATAGAAAAAGTATTTCAAAACAATCCATAAAAGTGGTCAAAATACGGTGTTATCACTGAGAAAGAGATTGACAATAACAAGGGCAATGGTTCAAGGTCCTAAGTCAAGAGTCCAAAAAGAACCAAAACATTCACTCTTGGATCATCTTATCTAGTCTTAACTCTCACTCTATGGAAGTTTGATGGTGGGGCTGTGGACTACAAAGTTAAAGGCAATGGAGGATCAAGACCATTTGCTAAAGTCAGAGCAATCCTCACACCAGAGTTCAAGGACAAAGGATCATATGATGTTCAAGAGCTGATGAACAAGGTCCTTAATCTTGATTTCATGGGCAATAAAAGAAGCATCACTGCTCCCCCTCTCCCTCCTGAAAAGAGTATGAAAAGTCAAACTTAATGACTTTAAACAAAGTGCTCTTGAGAGACAATCTCATGTCTATCCCTTGTATATATTCTTTTGATGTTTTCTTTTATGTTTCTAGGATGTTTTTAATCTGTTTGAGTTTACTCAGATTACAGGTGATTTTGCTGCTCTTTAGTTTCAAGAAATGGTGAGCAAGGTGCAAGAAAGTGCAATAATTGAGTAAGTACACAAGGTGCCATGGCAAGAGGCCACAGCTTGATCTTGGCATAGCATGAGGCTTTTCCTTGGCCAAAATCTTTCCCAGATGGCCACGGGAGAGGTGCCACAGTATGTATAAGGCGTGGAAAACTCGTTTTCACAAGAAAAATCTTTCCGAGCTTGCCACGGCATGAAAGCCACGCCATGATTCTTGCTGTGTCATAGTGTTTAATGCTGCCACGGATGAAAGCCACGAGAAATACTAAGGCATGGCACATGAAAATACTTGAGCACAAGCCCAGAAGTTGTACCACGGTATGGTGCCACGACATGATGCAAGCCGCAGTAAGGTGAACCTCAAAACCTCAAACCATTTGCAAGAGAGAACGACATGAAGGCCACGGGTTGCGTGAGGCGTGTCATGGAGTTTTGAGCATCAAATGTTGCTCGATAAAGGCCATGGAATGGAGGCCACAGCTTGGTGTATCTCGTGGCAAGTCAGGGAAGCAAAGACACAATTTTTTCGCAGGTGGCCACGGGTGGGTGCCACGTGAGGTTTATGGCATGGCAGAGGTGTATGGACATGTTGACCAGTCAAGGTGGATCTATTACCCAGCGGTCTAAGCCAAATCCAACCTTTTCTTCCCTATTAAACCGAGTTCGCTCTCTAAACACCATTCTTGCACTTGTTTCAACCATATCTCTATCTATTCTTAGCCAAATTGCCTGATTAAAAGTTCATTGAGATGTTTTCCTGCTGTTAATCTCATTCTATAACCGCATTTGATTCATAGCATCTCAATCCCAAGGTATTTTATCTGTCAAAACTCATCTTTTTCCATGGCTTTAATGGTGATTCTTGAACTTGAAATGTATGGAATCGATTAGGATAGGGAGTTACATGCCTTGGGATTCATTTCTTAGGTGCTAAGTGGTTATAATAGACAGCAATCTTGGGTTCTTGCTTGGAAAAAGATGTGTTCTTGAGCATTTGCCGTTTTAGAACAAAATTTGACAAAAATCAAATTTTCAAAGAAGTTTCCTGTGTCTTGGTGAATTTTCTCTAGGCATTTAGGTGTTTTGCATTGATTTGAACTGGTTTAATGATACATAACTCAAGAACCCAAGTAAATTCGTCATCTGAGAAAATCGATATTGATACTTTGCATTGTATATGTTAACTTTGTACTCACTTGATTCAGAGTGTTGTAGGATGACTACAAAGACTGCATCTATTGCTCCACCATCCCAAGAAGAAGAAGCTGACGCCTCTGAAGATGACATCTGACCCATGGGTGTGTCTCCATCCCCATATTCAAAACACTTAAGGTAACACTCCAAGCCTTGTACATACCATTTAGACTCTGTTATCTTTTGCATTTTGTTTTTCCTCTTTCTCATGTATCTATTACACAAGGGACTGTGTAATTTGAATGTGGGGGAAGGGATTAGTGTTATCTAACCATGTTTTCTATGTTCTTATTTTCTATTTTGCACTTTGAGTCTCATACATACATCTATGTGCATAAAAAATCACCAAAAAAAATTGAAAATTTTGAAATTTTTCCCCAAAAAGAAATAATCTAGTTGCATTTACATGTTTAGGATTAAGTCTTGATTGCATTTCAAATAGGTTTGCATCATGCATTGGGAGTTATGATGAGTTTTCCAAGCATAAGTATCACACTTAGCTAGTTTGTTCCATGGTTGAGTTCTTAGTTCTCTGATGCATTCAAGGAAATGAATTAAGGATGAACCATCTTTGGATCTTGTGCATCATTGTTTGAGTCTTGATTGAAGCTATTTTGTGAACTGAACTCAGCCCTAGCAAGTGGTACCTTAAACTTGACTTGCAATTATCATGTGATGCTTACTTGAATGAATTAGTGGATACCATATACATATTTGAGCTGAACCCCTTTTTTACCACTATTTTCTTAGCTAAAACAGCAGATTACCTTCTTTGGAATAGTTACCACTCCTTGAACCCATCCTTCTTTCAATTCAATTTGTTTGTGTGTGATTGAAAGACCACCTTGGATCAAACTAAGCAAAAAATGTTAGGTTTAGAGCGACAAGGGTAAGGTCTCATGTTGTCTAGTTCCATCATCAAGGAGCTAGTATATTTTGGCTAGGAATAAGTGGGGGGGGGAAGATTGAGTTGTTGGAGAGCAAAGAAAAGATAGAATCCATTGGGAATGAGTTGAGAAAAGAAAGTCAAAAGTGGAGGAGGATGAGAACTAGGGGATAACAAGGTTTAAAATGGTTGGTGTCTAGTTTTGAAAAAGAAAAGGTCTAAGTGTTTAAAGGGATAGCCTCTAAGTGTAAAAAGAAAAGAAAAGAAGCCAAAGGCTCAAGCATAAAAATAATTGAAGAAAGAGGCTAGAAATGAAATATGAAATAAAGAGAGCTTAGTAGAAAAGAAATACATTACCAAACCAATGCTTTTAATGGAGAGGAAGATCCGTAGTGAGAAAAGAGGAGTCTGATGAGAGGAAGTGGTTCATGAAAGGGTAGATTAAGTGTGAAACTTTGGGGTTTAGAAGAGTAGGTTAGAAGCATCTTAGGTATTGGGGTAGATGAGTTCTTACCGTTGTATGCATAGGTTGCTATTTACCTCTACCATTTTGCCAAAGTTTGGTCATTCAAAGAGAGATCCCTTGTGCTGAACTGAACCCATATATGCATGAATGATATCATTTTTATCTCATAACCTCACACTCAGCTAAACTTGTTTGTTGAAGTATGCATCATCTTGATTCACTTGAACGCTATTAATAAATGTTAATGGGCTGTGGAATAAGAAGGTTTTGTGTAGGTTAAGGCTTAGACTTGGTGCATTAAGAGATGGAAATGGCTAAACTTTTTGGAGTATATTCCTTGTGATGCATTTATAATTAGAAACTTGAACATTGAGCATGACTTCTAGCTGTGATACTTTTGGATTTGAACTCCCACCTTCGAACCTCTCTCGCTCATTTGTTCTTGTTTGCTTAAGGACAAGCAAAGGACAAGTGTGGAAGAGTTGATATATGCATATTTTATCATGTTTACCATACATTTTAATACTTGTTTTAGGTAGATTTACTTAGTTTTTATCTTTGTTTTAGCTTTTATAGGGATTCCATTAGATCCAAATGAGTATTTGCATGTTTGGAGTGTTATTCAGGTACTAATGAGCTGCTTTGGAACAAAGGAGCGGAGACCAGTGGAGAGAATGTGGAAAAAGAAGAAGAAATTATCAAAAATGTGTATCAGCCACCCTTGTGTACCGTGGGTCAATTTTTCTTGGCAAAGACACATACCGCGGTCAAGAACCCTCGACCAAATCGTGTACATGACTCTCAGAAATATTTACTGAGCTGCTGATACTCTTCAAAGATTGCCCAGGCCGGAAGGCTTACACTTCGATTTAGCCTCCGATGTCATCATCAAAGGCTCTATAGGATCGAGCCAACTTTCCTACAGAGCTGATTTAGTGCAGTGAGCAGAAAGTTACAGCCATTTGAACCGGAACCTGTCTCGTAGTCAAGTTCCAAGCCAAACCGATGTGGCTCAAAGATCCCCAAGGAGGAAGGTCATGCTCTCCCCGGATGCTTCGAAATTCTTCATCAATGTTGTATATCAATGAGTCACCTGTCTCATTGAGTTAGAAACAAGCAATCATGGCCACTGGGTTGAGAGGTATGCGGGTTCAAGTGCACACATGTCTTCCCGGAATTAGCTTGTTCTTTGAAACGGTATTTGTTTAAGTGTCAGCTCGTGCCACGACTCGATGCCTCTACCAATATTGACTCGTGGCAATGCTTACACATCTCCGGGGCATGCCACGAGTTGATGCCACGACCTGATCAACCCGTGGTGAAGAAAACAGCACCACCTCTCCAAACGACTAAGTATCACCTCTTGATGTATTTTGCTTGGCCACGAGTTCCTGCCACGACTTAAGCATCCCGTGGAACCAGAGAACATGCACCAATGGTTGAGGCGGTTGAGGCCATGACATCCCGCCACTACTTGATCATGTTGTGGCCAGCACTTTCATAAACGATGCCAAATCTTTCGGGTAGTGCCACAGCTCAGTGCCATGAGTAAAGACAAGGTGTGGCAATGCATGTTCTACATGCTTTAACCCAGATTTCATTGCCACGAGCTGATGCCAAGACGTGGATAGACTGACTACAAGGTGTGGCAAGGCACCAAGACCTAACAAGGCCGGGTCAAGACCCGATTTGTTCTGGGCTAACCTGGTTCCAAGTGCTCCACTATATATATATGTTTTAGGGTTAAAAACCTGGGGGGGGGGGGTTGATTCTACTTTCAGTTCTTTGCCTCTTTTGAGAAAACCTAGTCTTTGTTAAGAGATAACTTTGAGTTTAATCAATTTTTCTTATATGTTTTCCTATTTTCTATCTTATTAACGATGTTTAACATCACTTCTTGCAAAATATTAAGTGTGTTAAGTATGATTAGTGAGTAGTTTTTTATGAAGCCTCTAGGTTTGTAGATTAGGGTGCTTAGATGCTTAGTTTATGATGTTTAGGTGTTAGATTCTTATTTCCTTTCCTGAGCTAGCTGCTCTTAATCCTAGATCTCTCAATGTAAACCTAAGACATTTCTCCACCCAGAAGGTGTTTGATGAAATGTCTGAAAGAGCTAACTAAGGGTTTATGCTTTGATCACCATGGGAATGTTTGTTTGAAGTATAAATGACATATTAGAGCTGTTTATTAATGAATCCTGATCATCATTACACTAGTGAGAATAAGGTCTGAATGTTGATTAGGATTGTGATCATTGTCTTGAGAAAGCATTGATCTTGTTTTAGAGTTCTAAGTTGATTGGAAATAGAGATTGTGTGATGCTTGTTATATCTTTCCGTATAAGATTTAGTCTTTCTTAGCTCATTAATCTGATTTTTAAGAGGCTGGTTGGTCATTTTAGATATTGATTATCATGCTTGTTAATTGCTTTTTCACTAATGGGAAGTTTGATTAGGTGATTATCATAGGGATTAATGTCATGGGAATTAATAACTCTAATTTAGAGATCCAGACTAAAGATTAGCAAGTGTCTCATTGTTTGCAAGCATCATGTACTAGTATTTAATGCACCCTAATCAATAATCACATCTAGAGGCTTAGCTCTATCTTATTTGAATTTGAATCTTTGTTTAGTCTCTTGCTTGCTTTGCGTAGTCACTTATCTAGTTTATACTTATTGCTTGTTTGGTTTATGTTTTAGATCACATTGTTACAAATCTTTCATCACTTAGACTTGGATTAAGATAGATTCATATAGTTTTGGTTCCTAGAACTCTTCATTTGGTTTGAAACTCAAGTGCTACAACACAGAGGTTAACTGAACCTAGTAGGCAAAAACCTATTATCAGCAGATATTTGCAAAAAAGTTAGAGAGAAAATGAACAACACAGTTTTCAGTCACTGAAGATGAATACTGTACTTTAATGGTAGAAGAGATTCCCAAGAGCATTACTTAATCCTGGAAACTAGAAAACATGGTATATTTTCAGACCTTTGACTTCTTCTCTTTCTTCTTCTAAACCCAACACTTTTTACCAAGTCTACTAGAAACAAGGCCTCACCAATCATGCACACAAGAAGGGTGTTTAGGCTTCAAAGAAAGGTTTGGCTAAAGGCAGGGAACTGTCTCAAGATGAGAGATCAGCTATTTGAACTAGCAAGAGTGATAAAAAGGGATAAGAAAGCTCAAATATGTATGTGGTACCCATGAATTCACAATGATATGCACAAACATGATAATTAGATGTCGAATTCAAGGGTTCTCACTTAAGCAAGGTTGAGGCTATTCACAACTTGATTCAGCTAGCACAGAAGTATTGAGACACCAGTTCAAAGCATGGTTCACACTTGATTTCATACCAGTTTTGCAATGCCTTAAGGGACCAAGCTCTTAAAATGATGCTCTCTTCAAGAAAAAATCTATCATTACTCCCATTTGCATATGATGCAACCTATATGAAAATGGAAACTAGACTCAACCTAAAATGTGAATGCAACTACATGAGCATTTCTTTGTGAAAATTTTTCAGATTTTTCCATTTTTTTTTTTGGTTTTTATATGCACTTAGATGAATTCAAAATAAGACTCAAAGTGAAAAGGGAAATAAGAGCAGAATAAACATGATTAGTAAACACAAAACCCCTCCCCCACACTTAGATAACACAGTCCCTTGTGTTATAAAAGCATAAAAGAGGAGTGAAAAGCAAAAGCAAGAAAGATGCAAAATGAGAAATAAAGAACTAGATGCATATGTACAAGGAGTTTGGAGTGTTACCAGATTTGTTTTTGATGGAAGGGAGTAGTGGAATTGTGAATCTCAGGGGGCTAAACATCACTGGAGGTGTCCTAGTTTTGATGCTGCTCCTTGCACTGATCTGAACATGCTTGTAGTGAGTGCTGGAGCTCATTTTTGTGCATTGTTCCTCTTGCCACCCCTTGTTGCCACGGTCTGGAAGCTCCTCTGGACAGCCTGTGTCATTCTTTTGTTCTTCGTCTAACACATTACCACGGCTTGGATGTGACCGTGGCAAAGAGACCATGGCAAAAGCCGAAGGTTCTGCTGCCTTAAAACATGTTGCCACGCCTTGAATCTACCCGTGGCATTCCTCTCGTGGCAAAAGCCAAAAGGTGGTCTATTCAAAATTCAACTTGCCACGGTTCAATTCTGGGCGTGGCAATCTCCCCATAGCAATCACCGAAGGTTGGCATCCAAGAAAAAGCCTCATGCCACGCCTGGGTAGAGCAGTGATTCATGGCCGTGGCAAATTGTGAACTTAGCCAAATTTTGCATTTCCTTGCATCTTGTCCACCATTCCTTGAGGCCAAAGAACACCAGATCATCTGTAACCTGAACACACTCCACAAAACACATCAAAACATCCTAAAAATAGCAAAAGAAAGTATTAAAAAGAATATTTACAAAGGATAAGCTTGGGGTGTCTCCCAAGAGCACTTTGTTTAAAGTCACTAAGTTTGACTTCTTACACTCTTTTTAGTGAGGGAGAGGAGGAGCTTTGATGCTCCTTGTCTTGTCCATGAATTCAAGCATGAGGTCCTTGTTCATCAGCTCTTGGACACCATCAGATCCTTTGTCTATGAGCTCTTGTGTGAGGATTGCCCTGACTTTTGCAAAAGGTTTTGATCCTCCAATGCCTTTAACCTTGTATTCCACAGCTCCACCATCAAACTTCCATGGATTGAGCTTTATCACCTGCGAAGAGAACCCAAGAGTGAATGATTTGGTGCTTGTTGGGTTCTTGTCTTGAGACCCTGAACCATTGCTTTTGTTGCTGCTGACCTCCTTCTCACTTGGTGTGGGAGAAAAAGATTACAAGCAAGCTTCATCATCACTAAAGAAATCTCCTTCAAACTCAAGATCAGGTCTTACTAAGGATTCTTTCTTCTTCTCAACAGATGCAAGGGGTTGAGCTTCTTCTATAGTTCCAATACTCCCCACATACTTCATCTCATAGTGTTTCAACTCATAAGAATCATCAGATATAACCCCACAAAATCCAGCAAAAGGAGGTTTAAGGGGATAAGATACTTCATCATCTACCTTAGTAAGCACCACTCTTTGAGTATCAAAGTCCATCCTTGCTCCTGTGGTGTTCAGAAATGGAGTTCCAAGCAGAAGAGGTAGCTCTTTGGTCTTTTTCATCTTCATGACTACAAAATCAGTTGGAACTGTGCATTCACCAATCTTTAATGGGTAGTCTTCAAGGATTCCATATGGCTTCTTTGAGGATGAATCTCCAAAGGTAATTGACATGGGGTGATGCTTAAGACTCTTGATCCCTAGTCTCTCCACCATGTCTAAAGACATTACACTGATGCTTGATCTAGAATCACACAAAGAATTGTCCACTTTCAAATTTCCAAGATAGCATGAGATGGAGAACTTTCCTGGGTTGCCTAGCTTGGGAATAGATTTGGGTTTCACCCTTGTTGAGCCAGTGCTAGAGACTCCATCAGATGTCTTTCCTTGAACCATTCTCTGATCCTTTCCTTCAGCAATCTCAGAATCATTCTTTTTCATATCAAAACAAGCTGCCTCCCCACCTTCTTTCTCAATGTCCTCATTGAGATCACAGAACAGGAACTCAAACTCATCTATGATGGCGTTCTCATCATCTTTCGTCAGGCATTTTTCACTTGAGACATTGCCATGGAGAAGGTCCTCAATTTCTTGGACAGCAGCATGATTCTCATCATTTGAGAGGATTGCATTGCAGTATTCTGTTTGATGTGCAATTGATGTCCCTGGTAAAGATCTTTGAGCTTGAGAACTGCAGTGGCCCTTGTTGTTCTCTAGAGTCTTGACTTTGGAAGCCAAGGTTAAAAGTTGAGTTAGAAGATCAGAATAAGTGCAATCCACCTTGTTGTTAATCTCTGCCATTTTCTTGTTGAAGTCTATGGCACCACTTGCTTGACCTTTGAGGATTTGCTGGAGCAGGTTCTGCACTTCTTGATCCTTATTCTCTGAGTTCTGTTGGAGACCTTGTTGTTGGGGAGAGACAAAACCTTGTTGTTGAGTGTTTTGAGGATAGAAGTTCTGGTTTGGGGGATTCTTGTAGTAGGTAAAGCCCTTTTGGTAACCTTGTTGGCCACCTACAAAGTTCACCTCAGCTGTGATGTCTTCCCTTTGAAATGTGTCTTGAAACACATGATTCACATCTCTAACAAAGTTGGCTGACTGATGAGAAGCTAAGAGAAGTGTGTCTTGCTTCTCATTGAGAGACTTGATGTCTTTCCTTGTCCTTTCTTCTTCAGCACTCACAGCTCCTCTTGAATTCCTTTCAAAGTCTGATCCATAAAGCTCATCACTCTGAGCTACATTCTCCACTAGGGTCATGGCATCATTGATTTCATTGATCATGAAATTACCATTTGAAGCTGTGTCCAAGAGAAGTCTGACCTTTGGTAAAGCACCTCTGTAGAAGGTACTTAGCAGCTGACAATCTGAGAATCCATGGTGAGGGCATTGCATGGTATACCCTCTAAATCTTTCCCAAGCCTCACAAAATGATTCATGGTTCTTCTGAATGAAACTTGAGATTTCATTTCTTAACCTTTCTGTTCTTGATGAAGAGAAGAACTTGGTTAGAAATGCTCTTTTGCATTGCTCCCAAGTTGTGACTGATCCTTGAGGTAGAGACTTTTCCCACTTATGAGCTTTGTCTCCTAGAGAAAAAGGGAATAGCCTCAACTTGAAACTGTCCTCACTCACTCCATTCATCTTAGTTAGATCACAAACTCTATCAAAGTTGTCAATGTGATCTAATGGGTCTTCTAATGCCAAGCCATGGAACTTGTTTGATTGCACCATGTTGATCAAGCCATATTTGATCACAAAATCGTTTTCAGGTGTAGGAGCTTGAATCCCATATCTCTGACCCTGAGTATTGGCCTCATCACCAGCTCCCACAACTATTCTTGGACGTGGTGCTGGACCCTCTTGCTGAACCTGGTGGTTTCCATTACCACCATGAGCCTGTTGCCCTTGATCCATACCCAACCTCTCAATGTGCTCAGCTCTTTCTCTTTATCTCCTTGCTTGATTTCTGGTGTTCATACACCTGAAAACAAAGACAGCACTTGAAAGGTAATCAGTAAAACCAAAGAAAATGACTTGATCTCAAGAACATCCAAAGTCCTAATGCTAGAATGAATCTCCAATTGGCAACGGCGCCAAATTGATAGTATGAATTTTCAATCCTTGATCAATTCCTCAACTACTCATGTCATTGTAGCACTTGAGGTATCAATCCAAATGGAGAGATTCTAGACATATGAGGAGCTATCTTAATTCAAGTTTAAGAAGCAGATGAGTTGGTAACAAGGTGATCTAAAAAGATAAAGCAAACAAGAACAAGCAGTAATTAAGAATTAAACAATCAAGAGAAATTAAACAAACACTCAAATTCAAATAAAGAGAAAGTTAAACCTCTAGATGTGATCATTTATCAGAGTGCTTTAAATGTGAATTCATGATGTTAAGCAAACAATGCAACACTTGCAATTCTTTAGTCTAGACTTCCAAATCAGATTAATTCATTCTCATGACAAAAATCCCTTTGTTAATTACCAATTCAAGACTAATTCCGATTAGATGAATAAACAATCAACAAGCATAAGGTTCCAAGTCTAAAATGACCAGACAGCCTCTTTGTGCATCAAAATAAGAGCTAAGAAATACTGAATCTTATACAGAAAGATAAAGCAAACATCACATGATCTCAAATTCCAATTAACTTAGAACTCTAATCTAGATTAATCCTCTCATGAAGGCACTAACCTCTACACTAATCCATTTTCAAACCAAATCATCATTTGTGAAATATGAATCATTGAGCATTAAGAAACAGTTCTAATATGTCATTCATGCATTTAACAATCATTCCCATGATGAAAAAGGCACAAATCCTTAAGTTAGCTTATTCAGGCATTTCAGCAAACACCTTGTGGGTGGAGAAATGCCTAAGTTCTAGATCAAGCTTATAATGAGAGATCTAGCATTACGATCAGCTAACTAAGGAAAGGAGAAGAGAATCTAAGCTTAAACAATCATTAATCTACATCTAAGCACCCTAATCTACACATCTAGAAGCTTAAAAGAACACTACTCACTAATCATGATGAACACACCATTTCCTTTGCAAGAGGTGATGTTAATCATGATTAGAAGTAAAGATAAGAAGATGAGATGATAAGAAACAGACTGAGATTGATTAAATCCTTGAGATATCTCTTAACAAACTCGATTTTACACTAAAAAGGAAAGAAAACTAGAGAGAAAACCAAGCTCCCCCCTTGGAAAAAACCCTAAAAAGCATATATAGTGTCTCTTGCGGACCGGGTCAGCCCAGGACAAACTGGGTCCTGACCCGGCTTTGATGGATAGTGGTGTGGTTTGCCACGGTCAGATGATGCTTGGCCAGACCGTGGCAAACTGACAGTGTCAAAGTTCTTGGACAGATTCTTCATGATCAAGGTTGCCATGGCTTGATTTACACCATGTCTAGTGGCCGTGTCTCTTCCTTTCTGGGTTTGGGTGATGAACTTCTTGGATTGCCACGGTCTTGATCTGGACCGTGTCATGTTGGGCGTGGCAAGGTGTTGATCATTCGATGATTGCCACGGCCTGATGTTTGGCCGTGGCATTATGGGCGTGTCAAAGATCTTCATTGCTTGACGTGGTCAGGTTCAAGGCCGTGCCTCAATACCATGTCAAATCCCAAAAGTTGGCTTCATCAGTAGTACCTTGCCACGGTCTGATGTAGACCGTGGCATTCTCACAGTGTCAATCTCCGAAGGTTGGACCATGGCATTAAGGCCGTGTCATGCTCTTTTGTCTCTTTTAGCAAACTTTGGAGGTTGCCACGGCTAAGTGCATGGCAGTGGCATGGTAATCGTGTCAAATCCCGAGAGTTTTCATATTATGCCACGGGAAAGCTCAGGCCGTGGCATTATCACCGTGTCAAATCATGACACTTAGCACCTTATCCACGTGTTCCTTCCGATGGCGATATCTCCCAGTTCAGGGCTCCAAATCGTCTGATTCCAAGTGTTCCGGAAACTAGACTCATTCTTCTTGATTCTTGATGAAGACACCGGAGGTTGAGTCGCATTGCAAGTCCTTCGTCCCACGCGATCAAAGTGAGGGTTTTGTCTGCACCAAACCATCTGTCTGAGTTGCTGTACACAGGTGAGGGTTCCTCCATGATCCCAGCTCCAAGTTGCTCCCAAAAGTCTCCAAATGACCTGAGAACACTCCAAAAATGCAGGACCCTCTAGGACCTAATGCAATTCCTAACTAAAGACAAAAGCAAAGACAAATATATGTAAACTACCTAAATGTATGCATGAGACTCAATATTTGGACAAAAATGCAATCCTAAACATGACAAAATATGAGTATATCAACAGCGGCTTGAGTGCTTGCTCTGATACCACTTAATATGATTTTTCCTGAAATCGACACTCACTAAACTGGATCAAAGGGGATAGCCTTGCACACAAACGAGTTGTATCAAGGTTTGTGGGATTAGATAAGACTCCAAGGGTTGCGGAAGACCCTTGATGAATAGATTCCGAAACAACTAAGGATATTACACACCAAAGATGAATCGAAAAGGCCTTGAAGGATATTACACACCAACAACAGGGTTTGATCTTACTTAGAAAAGATTTTGATTAAAAAGATAAGATGGTCTCAAAAGAGAGTTTACAAGCGAATATAAAGAGAAGAACAGACGAGTCTACAAAGCATTAAAGTGTCTAGGAACTAGTTCTTTGAAAACTGGCCAAGTTTGAATTCAAACTCTTCTTCACACGCTCCTCTTCTTCTTTCCTTGGACTCGGCTGATGGGCTTAGATGTGAGGTGATCCAAACTATGCCTCATTAAAAACCTATCTCAAGAAAACCCATTGGGACAAAACTTGAGATAGGAAAAAAGAGTACATAGTTGGATCACAAGCCCATTAGCTTTCTCGGACTTGGATCACAACTAGTGTAGTTGTACCCATCTCTTTTCCCTTCTGTTCCACAAGCGTTCCATGCTTAAGTATTTCTCCAACAGCTTCCTTGAGCCTCTTAGTCTTTGCTCGGGTCATGGGACCGTTTGAAATGAGCAAAGGGTCTTCTTGATCCTTGTATTTGCTCCTCAGCTCCTTAGCTCCTTGTGGCTCTTCTTCTGGTTCCGATTCTTTGTTGATGCTATCCAAGATCATATCATCAATTCTGAACCAGTATTGATGCGAATCCAATTCGATGTGATTCTGGGATGGATCAAGAATCCAGAACATGTTGATTCATTGATTGATTCCTTCTGGCTTGGTCGGAAGCATCCTTTGATTGCGCGCAGGTCCGAATCGACTAAACTCAAGTTCATCTGACTTGTAAAATTAATAACTCCTTCATATGAACTCTAATTGAACCGATTCCACTTCGAGATGCTCTCTGGATGAGCTGAGAATGTCTTACAAGTTGTCGTTGGTCTGGAATAAATAATCTTAGCCTTCGTTTGTGCTGAACAAGTCACAAGGGTCTTCTCCTTGCCCAAATCTCTTGTTGATTTTTCTTGCTGCCCTTCAGGATCATATCACTTATACTTTCTTTAATTATGTCAGAGTAGTTTAGTTTTTGGGCTTAAAGGATCCATCGATGGGGACTCCATATTCGATTAGGATTATTGCTTTCTTTGTCAAATTCGGGATCTCGTCTCTTCTAAGATGTTCTTAATGCATGAGGTTAGCATCATGAACCAATTTCTAGACCTACGTTTAACCAGAGCCATGACAGTGATGTATTATATTGTCATACATAGCTTCAGAAGAACATAATCGCTGTAGGAGACGAAAGCTACCTACAGAGAAGACTTGAGCAAAAATGAATTCAGTTTAGTTAAAGCATGATCTCTCTCGCGGCCATAGACATGCAAAAGCGACGGGTTGACTTTGAGTGATTAGTTGGTTAGGACATACAACGGTAAACTAATCATACCAGTGTCTATTCTAGTTCCATGTAAATCCTATAAACCGATTTTAAGAGCTTAGAACCCAAGCATGAATTAAATATCCCTTAAGATATCCCTGCCAGCCCAACATTCGTTTTATTATAATTTATGGTCTTGTTTTATTTTTCCATTGCATTCTTTACAATTTGCATGCTAAAAAAACCCCATAAAAACTCCCTTGGTCTATTAATCCGTTTACTAATCCCAGTTTGAAGTTTTTGCAGAAAAGTCAGCACTCCCTGTGGATCAACACCCTAAGTACTACTTCGCACAGCTGTGCACTTGTAAATACTAGGTTTTACAAATTTTAAACTTCTCATGCGACAATCAACCCTAGCAGCATCAATGGACAGGTGAATGTCGTCTTTTCTTAATTTTTTTGGATGAATCTAGAGTATCCATCAAGGAAACATTAATATTTATAATTTGCTAATCTTTCTAGTATTTGATCAGTAAAAGGCAGAGAAAAGTCATATTTTCGATTGCTGCATTCAGTTTCCAGTAAGCTATACACATTCGATGTCTGATTACTATTCTTTTAGGAATTATCTCATCCTTATTGTTTTTGATAATAGTCACTCCTTCTTTCTTAGGAACAACATTAACTTGCTAACCCAAGTGTTGTACGAAATAGGGAAGATGATTCCTGCTTCAGAAAAGCTTCATAATTTTCTTTTCAACTACTTCCATCAGGTTTGACTTTTATCTTCTTTGGCTCTCAATCGAATGCTTGGCATTGTCCTCAAGATTTAGCTTGTGCATACAGAGATCTGGTGAGATTCATGGTATATCATCAAGATAATATCCTATGGCTTTCCTATGTTTTCTTAACTCGCATAACAACATTGTGGTCTCAGCTTCACTCAGACCAGAATTTATATGACAAGATAAGTCGAATTTGGTCCATAAAAAAAGTATTTGAGTCCAACGGGAAAGGATTTAAGTTTGATTTGTGCGGCTTTGAGCTTGCTCATTGGGTTGTTTATTGCTGCTAAGTTATCTTTTGCTGGCGTAGGAATGTGCGTCTCGTCCTTGAGATCGAGGTAGTTTGGAAGCTTTGTATAGTCCTCGGCTTTGTCAAGCATCTGTGCACACCCTTTTGAAATTTCTTCATGTAGGTTGCATTCATCATTTGCGGTTGTGAGCACAATTTTCAAAGGATCATTCTGAAGCAGTTCTTCATAAACTTCCTCAGTAATTTCATTGAGCTCATCATTTCAGCAAATCCCGCCATCTAAAATCGGTTTACCAAAGCTTTTGTTCCTATCGAACTGCATAACTAGATTGCCTAGATGAAGATCTATTTTTCCTTGTGGGACATTTATTATTGCCCCTGCTGTAGATAAGAAAGGTCGACCTAGTATAAGAGGGTCTCTAGGTTTTCTTACTAATTCAAGCACTACGAAATCAGTTAGAATACAGTTTTCCATATCATGACTGATATATCAATGAGGATACCTACTGCTTGTCTAACTGATCGTTCTACTAGAATTAAGGAGATTTTTTGTGGGCTGGAAAGTATGATATCCTAAACGTTTTGCAACTGAGAGTGGCATCATGTTTATGCTTGACCTCATATTGTTCGAAATTCATCTTTTTAATTCTGCAAGAGAGAACAAAACTTCTCGGATCTTCTTTCTTCTGCGGGATATGGTTTTGTAAGATGGAACTACATTCATGGGTAATTGATGCGTGCTAGGTTTAGTGGGTCGCAAATAAATTTTAAATTTATAAAACCCTAGTATCCTGCAAGTGCACAGTCATGCGGTGTAGTACTTAGGGTGTCAATCCACAGGGAGGATGTCTAATCTGCAAAAACTTTAAACTTGGATAAGTAAGCAAAATAATAAACTGAAGTTGGTTTTGGTTTTTACGAGAAACGAAAAGACAAAATAAAACTAGACCTAATTCTAAGCTAATTTGACAAAGAACTAAAAATGAAATAAGGTTGAGTTGCTAGGACAATCTAGGGGATGCTCGATTCAAACTAGGGTTCTAAACTCATAGGAGTCGACACAGACTTCTCCTGTTTATCCTAATCGATATCTAAGTATCTTCCGACGGGTCCCAGTGATAACACTATATTTTGACTACTTTTATGGATCATAATGATGTCTTACGCAGGTGTTTTAACTCTGTTTTCAATGGTTTTTAAAGTTGTTTTCAATGGTTTAGAGTTTCAAAAGACTTTTCAGGAAACTTGGGCACAAGATATGCAATTTGGAACAAATGAGCAATTTTGGATAAATGCAGACTGTCAGAAGTATGGCAAGCGATGAAGACCTTCTCAACCGTCTGATCACCCCCAAAAGTTGAGACAACATAGAGGATATAACCAGCTTTCTAATGCACTTAATTTGAAGACAATCCAATGGTTATAATCTTCAGATACTCTCGATGCAATTAAGACAGAAAATGCAGTCTCGAAAGACAGCACAAGCCGTGACCATGGCCAAAGCATGGTTCCCTGCGGGTATAAGCACCGCGACCGCGGCTAGACAACGTTCACTTCCTAGACGGCCTAATGAAAGCCCAAATCGATTCCTTTCATGATTTTTGAAGCCCTAAGTGTCTAGGACAACTCCAGAAGGTATAAATACCCCATTTAGGTCATTATAAAGGGTGTATCCGTGTGTGTGCCTCAATTTACAAAAACCCTAGAGAGAGTAGCCGACTTCGAAGAAGGAGCCGCCGAGGGAGAGCATCATCGCGCCTCCACCTGAAACTCCGTTCTTCGCTTTTCTTCTTTGTTCTTTTTATTTTCCAGCAATCTTAATACGTTCATGATGCTTTGTTACAATATGTTTGAGTAGTTTCTCAGTTGTGTTTAAAGGGATTTTTCAAAGGGAATTTCATGTGTTTTCTTCGATGAATCGCTAGATTTAGGATCTATAATATTCTAGGTGTTCTTCGTTTACCTTTATTCTTATTGTGTGATTCTCTGTTGGCCACTTAGAATTCGATCCAGATATGATATGTTGCAAAAGTTTTCATTGATTGTCTGCCTAGGGTGAAACAAGCTATTCTACTATAGGAGTGGAAACCTACCTATAGATGAGTTGTGAATGTTGATGACTCTTGTTTAAACTATTGCATTTACTCCCTTTAAGGATCAGAGTGGAAACCTACTGGTCAGGGTTGTGAGAGATAGTTGTTTAGTGCTGCGAAAGTAGGCTATTCATACTTCTGTGCCTCGAGTTCTAGAACATACATAGTAGATTACCTTTATCATTTACTTATTTTCGTCATAGCTTTAGTCCATGAATTCCTGCGATACCCTTGAGCCCAGCGTTTGTTTTCCATTGTTTTCAGCCTTCGATTTTTACCTGCTTTCACTTGCTTTCATTTTCAATTGCTTTTTACTTGCTTTTTAGTTTAGATTTAGTGACAACCAAAACCAAAACCCGAACCTGTTTCGTTCTAGTCTGATTTGAGCCTTACCATGAATTCGTACTGAAACAACTAAAACTCTGTGGATCGATACCCTAAATACTACAGCACACATCTGTGCACTTGCAGACATTAAGGGGTTATAAATTTAAAACCTGAAGCTAAGGAAAACAAACACCCTGTTAACAATCGCATCAAGTTTTCGGCGCCGTTGCCGGGGACATTGATTTGTTTCATTGCGACTCTCAGCTTAAATTCATTAGAACACTTGTCTACTTTTACTTTTTCTTTTGAATCTCGCAGGTTTCTTTACAATGGGAGATCGGGAACATGTTCCCGGGACTCTCGGTGATCTGCCATATCGTGTGGATGGTAACCCAAGCGACGATGACCTGAGCAATGAAGAGCTTGAAAATCTGATCATTGATGATGAGGAGCTAATCGGATCAACAAAACGTGAAGATGATGATGAGCTAATTGGAAATTTTGATTCACTTGAAAATTTTTGGGTTGTTTTCTAACAAGCCCGTTGGTCCTCCTTAAGTTTTAAATTTATAAAACCCTAGTGTCTGCAAGTGCATAGATGTACTTTGTAGGACTTAGGGTGTTGATCCACAGGGAGGATGTCTAATCTGCAAGAAACAACAAACTGGGAAGTAAGCAAACTCATAAACCAATAAAAGATTTGGGGTTATTGGTTAAGATCCTAAACTAAACCTAATCTAGTATTCACAAGAGATGCAATGCAGGATGAATTGTTAAAAGAACATCTAAAACATATCGACTCAAACTAAAGACTCTTAAACACATATGTGGCGATTTAGACTTCTCCGGTTTACTCTAATCGATGTATGGTGGCATTTCCAATTAGCTTCCGGGCGATTTATCTTCATCTGTTTCTGGGAATCTGCATTGAACTAGAATAGACACATGTATGATTAACCAACTGTCGTCACCTTAATCAACTAATCTCTTAGATCTATCAATTAACTTTCGCTCTCATGCTAAACTTAAGATCATGCTTTGGACACTGAATTCGTCTGCTCACATCTTCTCTATAGGTAGCTTTTGACTCCTATAGCTTTTGACTCTTCTGAAGCTAGGTACGGATGATCTGATACAGCACTCTCGTGGCTCTGATCGATCCTAGGCTCAGAGAATAGGTCATGAATCTACTCTCATGCTTTACGAATGACTTAGAAGAGATGAGATCCAGAATATGGCTTAGAACAATAGAAATCCTAATCGATATATATGCTTGTCGATATCTTCAAACAACTTGACTCTCTAGGACTAATCTACATGATGCAATGAATGATGAAAGACATAAAGGAATGCAAAAGAATGAAACAGAAAAGTTAATAAGATAAAAAGGAGGAAGAACAATGGATCTGGGGAAGAATCCCCATCTCCATCGCCTAACCCTAGAAAAACAAAGTTTAGTGGCTCAAAATCTCATTACAGGAGCACACACCCGTTTAGGACTGCTAAACAATGTATTTATAGGTCCTAAGGTCTTCCAGGACTCATTTAGGGTTTCTCTGAAGAGGAATGGTGAAGTGGGATTTGATGTTCGGCCTTGTGGCTCGTCCTAATGTCCACCAGGGTGAGAGTCTTCCAGGGCAGGTAAAACATGTGTTTCCCGCGGGTGAGAGTCTTCCGGGACTGGTGAACTGGGTCAACTTGTTCTCCATGTATATTTTGATTGCACCGTTGGATCTTTGTGATGTAAAGTGATATGGAAAGCTGGTTGTCTCCTCTTGATTGTCTCCAAATTTGAGCTGGATCGGACGGTGAGAAAGTTTTCATTTGAGGCTGAACTTCTGACGGTCTGACTCTGAGCTAAAAATGTGGATTTCTTCCATTTTGCCATCATATTCCCTAAGTTTTCTAAAACTAAGTAAAACCTTTGAAAAAGCATTTGAAATCAATGGTGAAAAGTGGTCAAAATCAGGTGTTATGACAAATTTTCCACCCTCCTTAGCCTGATGATTAAAAATAAGTCTATAAACATGGATAATTCCAAGGAGGAGCCAAGTGAAAGTTCTTTCGAAAGCTCGAGCAAAGCCGACTCCTCCGATCATGTGAAAGCTATCACACTTAGGAGTGGTTTAACTTACAAAAAACCTAAATTTCGTAAAGATCCTGAAGATGAGAAAAAAAGAAAAAAAAAAGGAAAAAGAAAGAGAAAGAGTCACAATTGAACATGTTAAAAAATAAGTGGTAAGAGAGAAGGATGGAAAAGAAGTATGAGAAAACATATCCCGGAAAATCTTTGGAGAAGACCCGTCCCCCCCCCTCTACCAGCTCATGTCTACAAACCTAAACTGCCATATTCTAGAGTCTTAAGAGCTCTGAAGAAAGAGAAAGAAAAAGCTAAGATAAAAGAGCTAATCGATCAACTAAAATGTGAGATTATCTTTCGTAGAAGTTTGTGCTATGATTCTCGCTTTAAAAAAATACATAAAGAGTATTTTAATAAATTTTTTAATTCTTAAAGAAAATGTTATGATGATAACTCATGAATGTAGTTCTATCCTATAAAGTTGGATTCCTCAAAAGAAAAATGATTTTGGGTAGAATGTTAATAAATATAGAAAATAATAATCAAAGAACATATTAAAATAAATAATTACAGAATGGAAAATTTTAATAAAAATACACAAATCTAATTTTTATTACCAATTTAATACACCAAATAATCGGTGTATTACAATTTTATCGGAATACTAGTAAAAATATATTACTTAAAAGATAATTTACCACATTATAATAAAAGGGACAGTTGTGTCCGAATGACCAAAAATATCTCTGTCACGTCCAACAACTCTTTATTCTCGAAGATTCGTCTGGCGACGCGTGGGCATAGCCATAAACCATAAAAAAGTTTTATGTATGTTATTGGTGTATTTTTTTTTCTTATTTGTTGCTGTCGACGTGTTTCTTTCGAATATTATAGAAAAATACACCACTTTTTGGGACACGTATTCGTAATGAGTATTCTCTTTTCGCACACTATTAGTAATTACTAATTTATCTGAATCATGTTATATTTTTGTATATAAAATACATAATAGAAAATAATTACAACTAAAATATTTGATATTTCTTTGGTTTAAATTAATTTATATTTATTTTTTTTCCATCGATTAGAAAAACATTTTTATGTTAATATAAACAAAAATTAATAATTTATATAAACACAATTCATTAAATGATAAAACATACTACAAAAAAAATAAATTATTATAAAACATAAAATTTAATCAATTTTGCATTGCAAGTTAAAAATATATAAGTTTAGACAATTTTTTGTGTATTCAGCAATTATTTTTAAATGAATAAAATATTTAACATAATTAATTAATTATAAAAACAAAAAATACTAAAAATTACAAAAATTGAGATAGTAATCTGAGAATTCACATCAGATCAAGTTGGTGCTCCTCTAATATTAAAAACATTCATATTGGCTATGCATTGCATGATTATAAATCAAAAGACGATGATAATTTTTGTAATAGATTACTTTGAATAGGTTAAGAAAATATTTATATCTAAAAATGTAATTTTTTTTCTTTTTTGTCAAAATTCGAGAAGTAGTCAATTTTTGTATTATATTTTAGAAAATTGTGAAAAGTAAGAATTTGTTTACTTTTTCTTTGTTTCATTCATTCTATACATAAATAAAACATAGACAGACAAGTCAATAGAGAGTATTTGTATTTATCCATTAGTTATTGTTTATATAAATTTGGTATAAAATCAAAGCAACTTATGCGAAAAGTTACAAGCGAACAAATTATGGGTCTTTCATGATATCTCCAATGGTGATTTGGGAAGTTATCTTTCACCAAGATTCTAAGATCAGGATGGATCGAAGGTGGTATTTGCGATTAATTCGGTTGGGTATATCAGCAGAAGAGAAATCTAGGGAGAAGGAAATGGATTTGGTTTGGTTATTCGGATTGATTCAAGGGGGAGATCTACAGGAAGTAATGATCGAAGTTGAGCGAATTGGTTCAAACGATCTTCAATCTGGTTTGCTACTGAGCTGGAGGAAGAAAGGATATAGAAATTGCAGCTCGGACACAATTTCTAGGTGGACCCGATGGACTTTCAGAAACTCAAATCAGACAAAACAAAAACAACTCATCAAATCAAAAGGTGTGGACCTTATTTAGGGAATGGATCTAGTCGATTTCCAGGGATTGATACAAGATCAGGAACGATACATCAGAGTTGCGAAGATACTGGATCCATGAAGATTAGGAAAAAGGTAGAATCTCGGAGATTTGATTTCAGCAAATCAAAATCGGGTTATTTGGATGATAAATCAACAACACAGAATCACTATTTTCTCGGTATAATGAGGGGTATTAACCATATAAAGAGGGGAAGAAGGACAAAGCAAATTCACCAAATAAACATTCATCATTTTTTCTCAATCTCACGGTGTTTTCTCGGTCTGAATTTTTTGCTTAAGAGAATGTCTCAAAGCAACCTAATGAAACAAACAGCTTCAGGAAAGAAGATTGCGGTATCTTCAAAGAAGATGAAGATTACGGTGCCCCATTTTGATAACTTAGAACTCATACAAGGATATTCGAAGACCTTGATTGGAAGATGCATGAACCCTGCGGTGCAAGATATGAAAGCGTTGCTGTATATGTTGCCACACATATGGAAGGCTGAAGAAAGGGTAGCAGGAGCGGATCTAGGACTTGGAAGGTTCCAGTTTGACTTCGAACGTGAAGAGGATATTACAGAAGTCATGAAGATGGAGCCATTTCACTTTGACTACTGGATGCTCTCAATTGAGAGGTGGGCACCAGTTGTTGATCCAAAATATCCTTCGTCGATTATGTTCTGGGTGAGAATCATCGGTATCCCTCTTCACTTTTGGGCTGAGCCAACTTTTCAGTCCATCAGAAAAGCCTTAGGTTATGTGAAGGCGGTGAACCTGGACGAAGGAAAAATCCAGGTCGTGATCGATGCTGTGCAGCCACTATGCTTCGAGACGGAGGTGGAGTTTCATGGGAGAGAGGAGACCACAGTGTTCCTCCGGTATGAAAAGTTATTCGGGTATTGCAGGATTTGTTTCAGTCTTTGCCATAACCAGAAGATATGTCCTACTCGGACAGATTCTATGGAGTGGAAGGCGCATGACGAGGACCATGATGAATCAAGGCAAAACACCGGTGCGTTTTCTTACAAAGCAGCGGTTACACATTCCTCCCTTCCTCATTCCTTCCATGATTCTAATTAACACCAGTAGAGTCTCACGGGGTCCAAAGTAGAGGAAAAGGAAAAATGTATGAGTACAAGGAGGAGGTGAAACAAGCACAATTGGAAGAAGGTCATCGATATTACAAAGGAAGAGGTGATCGTCGGTACGGTGAAGGATCGTTCAGAGGTGGAAGACCATCCAGCTATGTCCACCCAAAGGAGCTACAACAGCGTTTAGCGGTATCCTCATTCCTCAGAGGCTGTAAACAAACCTAAGTATCAGGCAACCAGTACGAGAATGTCTGTATTGGGGCAGGCGGAAGTATCTGAAAGGATTAAAGCTATTCAGGCAGAGAACACGATTAGGAAGAGTCTGGAATTTGGAGATAATGAAAGTAACACTAGGGAGGAGACGATTGCGAAGATTGTGACTATTGAGGGTGTGATGAGCACGGTTGAGAATGGAAAGATGTTGGAGAGCGATGGAGCAACAGTTAATGAATGGGAACAGCTGTTGAACAATGATGACTCTTTGATGGATTTTGATATTGATAGTACTGTTGCAGGAAATTTTCAAGAGGTGATTCTTGAACATGAAGGATAAAAGCAACACATAAATTCAGTCATGGAATCAGGAGACGCTCAGTTGACCACAGATGTGGTGCGAGACTTCTTGGAGCAGGAAGAAGGTAGGTTTATCATGAACTCGGCTCAAGATGATACGGAGATGGGAGGAGAGGATATTTTCGAGACGGAAACAGAACCAAACCGAGAGGATGTTGAGGAAAAAGTGGAGTCAGAGCTGGAAATCAAAGGAGACAAACCTGGAGCAATAAAGAAGATTATAAAAGGTAACACATCGCTGATTGGAGGAAGCACCAAGAAACGGATGGTTCAAACTTCGGTCTCCCCTCGTAAAAAACCATCTGTCAAGGGTCCCTTAAACCCGAAAATGAGACAGAAAGACACAAAACCTCGGGTGATTGATGAGGATACTTAGTTAGAATTGCCAAGGTCTTGGGAGTTTGTGGACAATAATCTATCTTCGGAAAATTTGGAAGAAGCATAGATCAGAATTTTTATCTCTCTCAGAAACTAAACAATAATTTAATTTTCTACAAAAATTTCAATTCTATTTTGGTTATAATAAATTGTACACGGTTGAACCGTGCGAAGCTAGTGGTGGTCTTGCTCTTTTTTATGATAATTCTTTGGATGTTACTATTCTTTTTTCGAATAACAGAATAGTTGATGTTGAGGCAAAAATTCTCGGAAAAAATGTAATTCTATCTTTCATTTATGGAGATCCAGTTACAAAATTACGGGACCAATTTTGGGAACGTTTAACAAGAATTAGTTTTACACAAATGGAACCATGGCTTATAATTGGAAATTTAAATGAGATAACCGGGAATAATGAGAAACAAGGCGGGCCATTAATTAAGAAAAGACTCTACATTTGTGTCTTTTAACACTATGATATGAGACTGTGGCTTTCTGGAAATTTCCATGTTTAGGAAATACAATGTCTTGGCGAGGAAAGGAAGAACTCAAAATTGGTTAGATGCAAGTTAGATCGGGCTTTAGCTAATGAGAATTGGCATGATATATTCACACATTC